>NW_004524705.1:583484-592312 GCF_000260255.1 Octodon degus | reverse complement strand
CATCTGTATATACAGAACAGTTAGGATAGATATACAGCTACTTTCGCTTAATTCAATGAGAAGAAAGATTTGTACTAATAGTGTTTGGACAGGATATCCTGTCTGCTTCTCCTACTATGGATAGCCACTAAGAAGATAACAATGTACAATATATTAATTATTGAAACTGTCCTGTTAATCAGTTTTGAAACGGTCCCATTGCTATTTGTTTCTCAATTTTAAAAAAGGCTAAAATAAATGAGAGTGAACAGTGATGAGCTGCCTGGAGATGGCCTGACCACTGCTTTGTTCTCCACGCATCGCCAGAATCCTGGGTGGCGCAGGCCCACACTGTTTTACACCTTTAAAAATTCTTATTACACCAAGCTTCAGTTCCTCCAAGTCCAACCCAAGGCCCAGCTTATTTATTAAACCCGAGCCTCTGTGTGCAGAGGACTCTGGCTTTCTTGCTGTCTGACATAGCTTCAGCGGCTTGGTTTTGAGTATAAGTCCTCTGTGGGAAGTGACTGGGCCTCACGGCCTACACTGCGGGTGCTATCGGATGCCGTCTTAGCCCAGGCGTGGCCCAGCTGGCTGCCCAGCACTTAGGTTTTCTCCTCCTCCCTGAGCCCAATGCCCAACTCCCACAGCTTAAAGGAGGAGAGGTTTGTCCTGGCTCACGGTCCAGTCCATGGTCGGCTGGCTCCAGGGCAGGCTGGCATGGCAGAGGTGCATGGCTGAGAAGAGCTGCTCAGGCATGGTGGACAGGAAGCCAAGCACCAAGCGAGGAGCCGGGCAAGAAGCCCCTCTTGGTCACGCCCCACTGGTCTCCTCTTCAACCAGACTGTGCCTCCTAATGCTCCTAACAGCAAGTCAGCTATCGGGCCTCTGTAATCCAGTCACCTTCCATGGACCCCCCTGTGGGTGCACGAGGCTCTCGGGGGACGTCTGGATGTACACCATGAGACCAGCTAACTTGAGGATGCCCTGCCTGGAGGTGACCCAGGACCTTCAGCAGCCTTTCTGACGTGCCCTGCAGGGACCCCTGGGTGAGAGGAGTCTGCAGTGACGTTCTTGTCTTCTTCATACACTGAGGGCCTCTGCCACATGGAAGATGATTGTCAAAGAGCCTGATGTTGGCCAAGACCTAGGAGTCATGGTAGCTTTCACAGTGGCTCTGTGATCAGCACAGGGTCCTGCGGGGCTGGGCTGGAGCACCCTGTGTGTGGGTGTGGGGATGGCGGCAGAGGGACTCCAGAGCTGGGGCTGCAGGTAGCACCTACCAGCAGAAGGCTAGCTTCACAGCAGCAAGCTGGGCCAGGAGCAAGAACATCTCCAAGCTTCAAGACAAGCCCTCCTTATCTTGAAAGTAAGGATCCACTTCCATCCAGAAGTGGGGGTACTGCCAGATGGCGGCTCAATCCGAGCTTAACCCAGCCCTGAATGATCAGCACAGAACTAGCAGTGAGAACATCAACACTTTAATAGCGGACACTAGTGCCCCTGGTGGCGTCACCTGAACGCCCTGACACTTCCACTGCCTGAGCGATGCCAGCGGTACCCACGGGGCATGGGCAGGACAGAGTCATGGGCCTCAGAGCAGCAGCCCCAACAGAAGAAGGCTGGTAAGGGCCAAGGGGCCGGGGAAGGTTCTGGAGCCCGGGCTGGGCAGAGCAATTGGCGTGGCGTCCGTACATTCAATCTTCTGCAAGGCGAGTCCCTCGAAAGTCTCGTTTCTGGCAGATAGGAGCTCGCAGGTGGAGGTCCCGATGTTGGAGCAGCCTTTCAGCACAAGAGTCTCTGTGGCTGTGGGTTCAAGTCGGTGGTGAGGATTTGCTCAGTCCCCGTCCTCTACCCTGCCTGTTCTGTGCTTGGTCCTGCCCGCAGGTGACAGCTTAGTGACCTGCAAGAGCTTGTCTAACCCGAAACCCACATGGGGAAAGGAGCCAAGAGTACCAAAGAGCAGTGGAAGAGGGGCCTGAAGGCCAGGCCAGCACCCCTCCTCCACTGAACCCTGAGGAAACAGGCCGAGTGGTGGGTGATGGGCCCAAGCTCAAAGTGAAGCTCGGAGCAGGACCTAGGGGTCACACCACCGGGGCTCTATGCAGCCAGCAGGAGCGGAGCTGGGGACAGGTCCGGAAGGCAGTGCTGTGCTCTCTGCAGGAGGGGATTTGCACCTGGCCTCTCCCCGCCCCAGGTTTGCTGTCAGCCCCACTCCTCTGGCTCCAAATTCTACCTGTCTGAGTTTTCCCTCAGAAAAGGGAAATGCACGAAGGAGGGACCTTGGGCAAATCTGCTGTCTGCCTGAACTCCGAGTTGTGTTGAGATTGAGGTCCTAGGACAGGCTTGGGACACTTGCAAAAGCTGCCATCACAGCAGAACCCTACTGAGCAGCTGCTGTGCTCCTACTGCCCTGACAGATGCATCTCAAACAGCCCTGGGACACAGGAAGCTCTCAGACCACAGAGGAGACCCAAAAGACACTGTGCTTCCAAATTGCAGATAAAAAGCAATCTGCTGTTTCTGCTGGGGTGTCGCTGGGTACACCCCTAACAGCCTTACAAAAAGAGCTGACCTCAGCAAAAGCCAGCAAAAACAACCTCGTTGAGGCCGGCTTTGGTCTGTCTGCTTTCTACCTCGCCCATCTCTGAGGAATTCGCCACCCCTCACTCCAGCAGACACTGGAAAGGGACAGAGAAGGATCTTCTGTGTTGTTTTTGCCCTTGGACTCAGATTCAGAACCAAAAACCAAAGTGGTGTGGCTTCCCAGGGGTTTTAAGAGACCGAGGGACTTTTGCTGGGTGTAGTTTGGTGGGACAGACAGCGCTTAGCATGAGCAAAGCTCTGGGCTCAGTCACCAGCATCAAAAAGGAAAACCATATGGAGCCATAAATGTATTACTAGTGGGGAAAAGAAGCTGTTTCGAGAAGGCTGCACAGTGAGTACGGCTGTGAGACCCCCTGCAGAGGCACACGGTCCAGGCGGTAACCAGATGAGCTCCGGTAGGAGTGGGGAGGCCGAGGGCTTGGGAGGCAGCGAAGCTGCAGTTTGTCCGAACCCCTGTGGCTCATAATGGTGTCAACACAGGGTCATCGACTGTTTAGAATGTACCACTCCTGCGGGGTCATTAACAATGTGGGAAAATCATGCGGGCCGTGCAGGAGTAGAGGGGAAGCCCCTCTGTCGTGTAAACCATCTAAGCCACCTGTAACAACAAACTCCATTTTTAAAAAGAAATTTGCATAATCTCTTTGCTCTGTTGAAAAATCCATGATTACACCGAAGCCCTGAAAACTGGCTTCCAGTTGTCCTCGGGCGGGAGCTCTCGGGCTCTCATTACGCTGAGCTGAGCCTTAGCAGAGACTGACTGGCTGCTCTGTCGTAGGTTCCGCCTCACTCTCCCCCTGGGCCACCTCTAGACCATGTTTCTCTGCCTCCCACTCAGCCAGGCTGGCCTTGTAGCCCAGGGAGTGCAGGAGGGAATCGTGCAACTCTTCTGGCCGCTGCCAGCTGCCGCTTTTCCCTCCCTGCTGGCGAGATACAAGGGACGCAGGGGGGTCCTGGGTGGTCAGGACAGAGCTGCGGGATGGAAGTGACCCGTGCCCTGAGGGCCGAAATGGACCTGCATCAGCAAGAAACAAATGTGTGTCTGTTCCAGGGAGTCCTAAGATGCGGAGGAGGCAGAACGGATAGTACCCAGCTACAGCGCAGGAAAGGACGAGAGCTTGCACTTTACGCCGCGGTTTCACTTTCTGCGACTCCAGAGCTAAGCTGCCACAAGCCAGCCAGCGCTTTGCACACCAGGTAGGCGTCAAAGGAAATAAAGTCAGGCGTCCACACCTGCACAAGGACAGCAGCCTGGCAAAGTGGTGAATGCCAGCGGTCTGGCAAGGCAATTAAATAAGTGTGGCTTGATTTTAAGCCACAGGAGAAGAGCTCAAGAGAAAGGCAGCCGAAAGAAGCAGCTCTGCACCAGGAAGGCAGAAGCAGCAGCAGCCCAAGGCCTCAGTAACAGCCTGTCCCGCCAACATCTTGACCTCCTTGTCATGGCAATTCTGTGTCGTCCAGAATGTACAGCCCTGGGAAGGCTGACACGGCTTACACTCGAGCCCTGTTAGTTAACTGGAATGCCAAGACGTACCATTTTTAAATTGGGCGATGAGGTAGACACATCGTTCTCCTTTGTAACATTTCCAGGGTTTCCCGGTACAGGACGTGGTGTTCCACCCATAACAAGCAAGGCACTGGGTGTCGGAAAGATCTTCCTGTGGAGAATCTGGGCACAGGAAGAGTCATCACTCAGGATGGTGGGGCACTCGGAACGCAGCCCCGCTCGGGAGAGATGCTGAGGACGGGTGGTTGCGTCCCCGGGGATCTTGGATCCAGCCCTTGGCGCCCCGTCTCATCAGCACAAGACACACCGCCCTCACAGACCTCCCTGCAGACATTCAGCCTCTGGAGCGACGGTGCACAGGGCTCTGGGTCGCACCAGACTGACAGGAGAGGGCTTAGGTTCCAGCCAGTGCCCACCTGTGCCAGTCCCACTAGCCAGCTACTCTGAATGCTGGCAAACAGGTCTTTTACAAAATCTCAGAAGATGAACACAGGCCACTAGTGTTACAACTAGGTGCAAAGAGGACTAGAAGCTCTGCTCTGATGCTTTGGGACCGCGGTCCGCGAAGCTTGCGCATCTCTCCTTAAACAAGGATCTGTCCAGATCAGCAGTTTTCAAACTGTCTGGAGGGCCCTGGAGTGTCTGAGCCCCTGTGCAGGAAGCCTGAGCTCAGAACCACTTTCAGGAAAATAGAAAGACCTTCTTTCCCTCTTTTATTTCCTTTGTCGCATGTGTATGGCATTTTCCAGAAGCTGCGTGATGTGCGGACTGCGACACGCAGGCAAGTAGGAGGTCCCAGCTTTTCATTCTGCGCTGGGCTCTAAGGATCTCGGTGGAGGTGTTCCGCGTACGAGTGTTTCTGGTGTTAACGTGTAACAATTGTTACTTTGGAGTGAACTAATTGAGATCCATGGATTTCTTTTTTGTTTTTTGCGTTTTTTTTTTTTTTTTTTTGGTGGAACCAGGGATTGAACTCAGGCCCTTGCGCTCGCCAGGGAAGCACTTATTCTACTGAGCCATCTCCCCAGCCCCAGATCCATGGATTTCTTAGCGTTAGTTTCTAAGATGGTAAATATGGATAGGTTGAATCCATATCCCAAGAGTTCTTTGAGCTCCTCCATAATTCTTAAGATCGAGGGTTGGAAGAGAGGACCAGGGACCACATCTGAGGACACCAATGTGCATCTCCTGCCCCTCTGCACAGGTCAGCGCTTGTGACACTGGCCTTCCCTGAGCAAAGGGGAGAGCAGGATCTTGACCCCAGTTTGTGTAGGTCTGCTGTGTGTGCTACAGGGAGATGCCCTGCACTGCCTGGATCTGAACAGTCACACGAGGGCCAGAAGTGTGGGTGGTGAGTGGCCAGGGCTGGAGGACACAGGCGGGGCTGCCCACAACCGGCACAAACCTGAGGTGCTGTCGGTGGTATTGCATGTCTTTCCTTGGCAGCACTGGCTTGCGAAATCGAAGTGCTCTGTATCGGACACGCGGACGGTGAAGGATAGGAAGGCATCCGGGTCCCCACTGCAGTTGGCGGCCGAGCAGGACATGTCCTCGTACAAGCTGAGGGTTCCTCCTACGTGCGCGCGTGCGCACACACACACACACACACACACACACACACACTGTCAGGCCCTGTGTGGGCAGGGACCGGCAGAGAGACCGCTTCAACCAGAGGTACATGGCGCTGCCTCAACTCTGCAGCGCCAGACACTGCAGACAGAAAACTCCCATCAGAGACTCAGGTCGCCCTCTCACAAAGACTGCAGGAGAGCTGGCACTGTGGGCACAGGCTGGCACCCCGGCCTGTTAGTCTCAGGCTCTATGAGCTGAGTGAAGCTGACACACGGCTTTGTGTTTGGGAGAACACCCTGCACCGCCTCTGCCTCCCACTTGGATGGCGAGCAGCGTCAACTCAAGCTTTAGCCCTGAGCTGCCCAATAGAGTAGCTACTGCATGTGGCTGCTTAATTTTAAATCCCAATTCATCACAATTAAAAAAATTGAAATTTAAGTTCCTTTACCATATTAGCCCTATTTCTAGTGCTTCAGAGTCACATGTGGACACCATACAAGACAGAATGGACAGGGACATTTGCATTGCTCTAGAAAGTACTACTAGACAGTGCGAGTTTATTTATGAGAGACAGCAGGAAATGGATAAAAAGTTTAATGTCCCACAAGAGGGGATCAGCCAAGCCAGACATGGAAAATGGCCTCATTTCTCCCATCAGTTAATAGGACTAGACAAAAAAAGAAAAAGTAATGGGAACTATTACAAAAGAAATCAGCATTAACAGCTTTAGCATTAAAATGCAACGCGGGAATTGTGTTTTGGCCCTAACCTGACCCCATCAGCTATCTGCACTGTGACCTCTTTGACACAACTGAGGAATTGTAAAAAGGGCTGGGTGTCAGAATAGATTTAAGAATTGTGGCTGATTTCTTGGCCATGGTCATGACGTGTTAGTTACAAAAATGTTTCTATCAGCTGAGTACTGAGGTTGATGGCAGTGACTGCATGCGCACATGTGCATTTTCTTTAAGACGCTGCTCCGTCCAGGGGAAAGGCGCTGACTGGCTGGGGCCCAGTTCTTCTAAGAGCCGCTCTTGCTTCTCACACCCACCCGTGCGCGTGCAGAGGGAGGTGTCAGGCGGGGTAGCAAGGTGCAAGGCACCACCGGGCCCTGCCTGCTGTCCTGCCTGCCCTGAGATCCCACTGGACTCTCGAGAGCCCTTCACAGCTCCTCTGTGCAGCGCACCCCTGCCCCGGCCCCGCTCCTCTTCAGCTCCCAGTGAGGTGGAGGCAACCCCTTCCTCCCCACCGCCAGCAGCTCACCCAGGAGGGAGTTGGACCAGGAGCTGACACAGCTGTGGGCCTCCTCCAGAGGACACTCAGAGGCACTGACGTTGGCACAGGGCTTTGTGAATGAGTTGCACTGAACGCAGTTCAGGGATTCTGAGAAGAGAGACATCAGCCTGCGTCACCACACAGCAGACACGCATGGAGCGGATGCTGGGCGCGTGCTTGTGCTCACAGCTGGGCAGCTGTGCAGACGGGCTGGCACTTCTGCCTTCTGGATTCCCCAAAGTGGATACTATGCGATGGGGCTGTGAGGACCTGGTGAGGAGCGAGTGATTAAACTGGGGGACAAGGCACACAGGCACCACGAGGAAGGAATGGTTAAAATACGGGCAAGAACACACAAAGAAATGCACTGCAGGGCAAGAAGGGTACAAGATCTGAGAAGCAGATGATTAAACTGTGGGACAAGAGCACCCAGGCTGTGGGAGAGCCCGGGGTACCGAGAAGCCTGGCCTGGTGAAGCCACTGGCTTCCCGCTCCCACGAGGCCGCCTGGAGGCAGCTCTTGCCCAAGCTGCATCCTTCTCCCAGCTGAGAGTCTGAGCAAGAGCCAGAGAGTTCGTGGCTCGGGGGCTCTTTCTCCTCCAGCCTCCCTGGCGGCTGGGTGCTCTCCGTGCACAAATAGCCTCTCCGGGCCTCGCGGCCTGAGCCAGATTTTGTCTCGTGATAATTTTCACACCACTGGTGGTGGCACACCGTGACACAGGGTCTTGGCCACCACTTCCTCCCTTCTGCTCACTGTTCCCCAGCAGGAGGAGCCAGCTGGACCAAGGACACACAGCAACCTCTGAATGTGTCTTGTCATGGTCTCTGCTGACCACACCATGACCCCAGTGGCCTTGGGAGGGGCCCCCAGGACACCAAGAACAAACAGGCTCCCGTGAGGAGGACAAAGAGGTCTCCATTCTGGCGGGGACTGAGTGGTTTCTCTTACCTACAACTGGGCTTGCCAGCGCTGAGATGAGCAAAGCAGCGAGGAGGCCTCTCATGGTGCCGGAGTGACTTCTCTCCCGGGGAAGCCTGCAGCCTGAAGGGCCTGCAGAGACACAAAGCAGGCAACCCCAGAGGCTCGCAGGAAGTCCTGTTGCCCCGAGGAGTCCTCACGCCCAGCAACATGCTCAGTACCCGTCCACCCATGTGACAGGAAGAATCCCAACCTTCCCGAGAGCACAGAGCTGCAGTCTAGATCCACCCGCCCTACACGACGTTTGAGCTTCCTACAGAAGCTGCAGGCTTCCTGCAGAAGTCTCCATCACAGTCTGGAAACGCAGCTTGGGCCCCTTCCTGTGGAGGCCTTCCGCTGTAATAAGGACAGTAGGCCAACATCCAGCGCCACTGAGGATGATTTCTATTCCTGGAACAACATCAAGGAGAGTCAGGTCTGGGCTGCTGGCTTCACAGGTTTAGGTCGGCGGCCGCCTGGCCGCATTTCTCCAAGCCTGGGCCACAGTGTATTATAGCAGAAGCATACAGAAGGGCAGGTCAGGAGCAAAGCGGAAACCCGGGAGGTTGCCAGGGTCCCCCATGTCTGTCCTGTCACACCCCCGATGACCTCACTTCC
Source organism: Octodon degus (assembly GCF_000260255.1). Lineage (NCBI taxonomy): Eukaryota > Metazoa > Chordata > Mammalia > Rodentia > Octodontidae > Octodon > Octodon degus. Next base: position 583,797 of record NW_004524705.1, on the reverse strand, counting down.
TTGTACCAAGCTCTGCCTCTGAAAGGTTCCGCCCCTGCCAACAGCAGCACCGGCTGGTGACAAACCTTCAGCGTTCATGGCTCTGTGCAGGCATTTAACCCCCAGCCATGCAAGCTCCAAGGCAGCAGGGCTGCTCTGGGTCCACGCTCCCTTCTCCTCTCTGAGCACAAAGTGCGTCCCGCAGCTGGTATCTCCATGCATGCGCAGTGCTGCTCAGGGGTCTGTCACCACCACGGTCTGCAGACACCTGCTGAGCACTTGCTGCATTCCCAGCCTGCAGGTGTGTTGCTTTCGGCCTCTCTCCCTCCTCACC
>NW_004524705.1:578663-582391 GCF_000260255.1 Octodon degus | reverse complement strand
TTGGTTGCTTCTGATCTCATTCGTGGAGTTCTGATCGTTTTGGTCCCTCTCTAGAACATCTTTCAGTAGCCTGTGTAAGGTTGGTTTTGTCATCGCGAAATTCTTTAGCTGTTCTTTGTCATGGAAGTATTTCATTTCTTCATCAATTTGAAATAGAGTTTTGCAGGGTATAGTAGTCTGGGCTGGAATTTGTTTTCATAGAGGACCTGAAGTACTCTGCTCCATGCTCTGCTTGCCTGATCTGACAAAACCATTCCAGCTCCATGTACATGAAAGCAAAGGCATCAAAAGGGGTCCTAACCCCAATTCTTGGGGCCCTGGAAAAGACCTATAGCATACCTGTCTAACCTATAGCATACCTGTCTAAGAGACTAGACCCCACTGCGGCAGGTTGGCCAAACTGCCTGCGAGCCATAGCTGCCACTGCCATTTTGACAAAAAAAGCTACTAAGCTCACGTTTGGCCAGGAGCTCCAAATTGTGGCTCCTCACGCAGCTGAGAGCCTTCTTAGAAGCCCTCCTGAAAGATGGCTCTCAAATGCACGGATTGTACAATATCAAGCTTTGCTCTTAGACCCAGCCCGTATTAAGTTCTTGTCCACTACAGCCTTAAACCCAGCCACCTTGTTACCAGATGGTGACCCTGAGGCCCCGCTCCATGACTGTCTTGAGGTGCTTGATGCAAAAACAAGCCTGAGAGAGGACTTCACAGACATTCCTATGGACAATCCTGATGATACCTTGTACACCGATGGAAGCAGTTTTGTCCTAAATGGGGTACATTATGCTGGGGCAGCAATGGTCACAGAAGACCAAGTGATCTGGGCCCGAGCCTTGGGACATGGGACATCTGCCCAACAGGCAGAGCTCATTGCCTTAACCCAGGCCCTCTGCTGGGGACAAAATAAGCAGGGAATCATCTACACTGACAGCAGGTATGGTTTTGCTACCCTACATGTACATGGAGCTATCTATCAAGAACGAGGTCTATTAGCCACTGGTGGACATAAGATCAAAAATGCCCAAGAGATCCTGGACTTGCTTGCAGCTGTGTGGCTCCCTGAGAAGGTGGCAGTTATCCACTGCCAGGGACACCAGAAGGTAAACTCTCCAGTGGCCTGAGGAAATGCTCTGGTAGATGCCACAGCCAAGAAAGTGACACAAAAACCAGTGGGGCCACTCAGGGCACTCTTGCCTGTCCTGCCACCCAGAGTGCTGGATCAGCCCACTTACTCTGATGCAGATCTTTTGTTGGCTAAAAGCTTAAAAACCACGCCAACACAGGATGGCTGGCACATGCTGCCGGACAGCAGGATTCTCCTTCCTGAGGCACTAGGCCAAGAGCTCATTCAACAGATACACCAAGGGGACTTACTTGGGAGGAAATAAGTTGGTTAAACTGTTACAAAAATCCTACTTCATACCCAAACTGAATCAAATGACTAAGGAAACCACCCAAAGGTGTCTCCGCTGTGCCCAGGTAAACCCCAGCAAGATCCCTCTAAACCTGGACAGCGCGCTCGAGGTATGTCTCCTGGGGAACGCTGGGAAATTGATTTCACTGAAATGGGTCCAGGAAAAGGAGGATATCGCTACTTCCTTGTTTTAGTGGATACCTTTACTGGATGGACAGAGGCCTATGCCACCTGATCAGAGTCAGCTCTGATAGTGACAAAAAAGTTATTGACAGAGATTATTCCCAGATTTGGCCCGCACATTACTATGGGGTCCAACAATGGTCCGGCTTTTATAGCCCAGGTTACCAAAAGTCTGTCCCAGGCCCTAAAATTAAAATAAAAACTACATTTTACATATAGACCTCAGAGTTCAGGTCAGATTAAAAAAAAAATCATACTCTAAAAGAAACCATTTCAAAACTAGGGTTAGAGACTGGCAAAAACTGGGTGAGTCTCCTTCTTTTTGCTTTATTACAAGCCCGCTGTACTCCCTATGTACATAGGATCACTCCCTTTGAATCTATGTATGGTTGGGCACCTCCCTTAATCCCCAAACTGGGGGAGGAAATCCTGACATCCATTTCTAATCAGGAACTTGTTAAGTCCTTACAGGCTCTACAGTCTACTCTACAGGCTACACACTCCCTCTTCCACCATCAACATTCAAGACCAGAACAACTTGACAGTCCACTGGCTCCAGAACCTGGCTCTCTGGTGTGGATAAAAAAGTGGGATCCATTCACATTGGGACCTCGCTGGGTAGGACCTTATCCTGTCATCCTGAGCACGCCCATCTCGGTCAAGGTAGCTAAAAAAAAAACTCACTGGATTCATCACACCCATGTTAAGCTGGCTGTACTGGAGGACAACTCAACAAGATGGTCAATCAAAAAGACACCCGATCCACTCAAGGTCAAGTTAGTACGCCAGGATACAGGCCTGGCCTAACTTTCTTTTCAGTTCTTATTATACATTATGTAATCCCTAAATTTCATGTGCTGTCAGCCATACCTGCTGTGTTTCTAATTAATTCCCATGATAACATGGGTACGAATGACAAACACTCTTAATTTGTCAACGTTCTGCTTGGAACAAGCCTGAAATCTTCAATATGTTCTGGGTTCATGCCTAAGACCAGTGTGCAAGCCTGCAGAAGATATTAGAAATTTAACCTTTTTATAATACATTTCTAAACCTGCCCCATATTATGACTTGGCTAACTGGGGACTTGTCTCATGTGATGTACCACCTGGGGCCCTGCATTTTGTTACCCCAAAGACTGTAGTTACTTTAAATGAAACTTATATGCAATTTGTAAACTGTACTGAAAAAAGTTGTCACCGATTGTCAGAGTTTCTAAATTGTTCTAGTCTTATAAAGTATCCATATATAACTGGTAATATCTTATTACCCACTAGATGGTTTTTAACATGCAATGGACATACTTTTAACTATATCCCAGCTTATGTGGATGGAGTCTCCTGTTGTTTAAACAGGCTGACCGTAATTCTTCCGTCTCAAGATGATTTGATGCTACCCCATTCAAAGACATCATCACCCCGCAAGAGGAGAGAAGTTTCTAACATCCCTCTCCCTCCTGGCTGTAATGATAAAGTTACCTTCCTGTCTGATGCAGAAGCCTATGCTATGATACTCAGCATTATTAAAAACCTATATTTTGATAAAATAGCAAAAAAAAACCAATTGGGTTGTAATGTGGCCAAAGCTCTTAATGCCACTTCAACGGTCATCGCCCTACTCAATACAAAACAAATGGAACATAGACAAGCTATATTAGACAATCAGGCTGCTATAGATTACTTACTATTGTTTCACCATCAAGGATGTAAAAAAATAAAAAACATGTGCTGTTTTAACCTATCAGATAACAGCCATCAGATACAGAATCAAACAAACATACTAAAAGAATTAGCTCAAGATATCCGTCAAGGTAATAATGGGAGGTTATTTTCAATATCCCCCAGATAAATAATCTGATAACTGCTCTGATTGGGTCCGTGATCATATTTCTTCTGGTCCTGCTCATTGGACCTTGTATAATAAACTGTTTGACTACGTATATATGACAAAGAATCGGGACGATTAAGTTGATGGTGTTGAGATCTAACAATGAGCCCCTCACACCCCTGGGCAACTCAAGTTATGAGTTTTAAGTGAATCAAAGATTTGATTCCCAGATAAAAACCAGTGGGGAATGTAAAGGGTTAATAGAGTTTTGTGCCTTAATTGTGGAAAATTATAAAAACCCCTT
>NW_004524705.1:571551-578563 GCF_000260255.1 Octodon degus | reverse complement strand
CTCCCTCCTCACCACCATGGTCTGCAGACACCTGCTGAGCACTTGCTGCATTCCCAGCCTGCAGGTGTATTGCTTTCGGCCTCTCTCCCTCCTCAACAGGCAGGTGCTCTTATTAGCACTGAGGCGAAATCGGTCACCAAAGGGGTGAGTACTGCTCGCAGAATCAAGGTCTCACTCCAGGGAGGAAGCAGAGCTGGCTCGCGCATGGCCCAGGCCCCCAGCCACCTGTCCACACTGCTTCCCAACAGAGCAGCACTCCGGGACCCAGACGTGGACGGGTGCGGCCTACAGAGCAGAGGCACCTGGGCGCTCCGGCGCTGTCCCGGACCTCTCGGAGCTGGCCCTCCCCACCCACGAGCAGTCTGAGGGTCGCCGCAGCTGCCTCCTGTTCACCAGAAGCCTAAGCTGCAGCTTTTAGAATTCCAATTTGCCTGTGGTGAGCAGCAGAGAATGAACATCTGGCTCTGTGCTGGGCCCTCCAAGTCCCTGGACGTGGTGACCTCCAGCCATACTGGTGACTTGAGCTCGTGGGCTGGTGCTGGGTGACAAGAAGCACTCTGTGCTCAGCAGCCGAGTGAGGCTGGCGGCTGCCACGGTGGCCATGCAGGCACAGAGCGCGTCCATTATTCGTCCCCGCTGGCCAGTGTTCTGTCCACACCACAGGAAAGGCTGTTTTGTTCTGTTTTGTTTGTATAGGGTTTCACTAGGCAGCTCGGACTCCTAGTGATCCTCCTGTTTTCATCCTCCCCAGTGCTGGGATTGCAGGTGTGCGCCAGCTCGCCCAGACTCAACAGCTCAGTGTGCCTGGGGGTGGGGCCAGTGCCGCATGAGGTGCTGAGAACCGAGCCCCAGTCTTGCACTTGCCTAAGCAGGCACTTAGTTCTCTCAGCTATCTCGCCAGCCCTTACACCACCAGAAAGGACATGCAGCCTCCAGGGACAGTGGGAACTCTGGAGCTCACCCAACTTGGGAAGTCCAAACCAGGAGCCAGGACTCCTTTCCAGGGCCTGCAGCTTCACAGCTCAGGGGCATGCTGAGAGCTGCCACATACTAAGCAGAACAAATCCTCATTGGGCAGTGGCTGCCCATCCCACCTCACCCCCCACGCCACACCACATGCACACTGCACGTACCACACGTGTGCACCGCACATGCTATTCCACATGCCATTAAACCACACACACCTACCATGCCCCTCACACAGCCACATGCCCCTTAGCTGAACACTCACGTAGGAGTGAGCGCTACATACACTACTCCTCGAGAGCACACACATCTGCGCTCACACACCCTGCAGCCCTTGGCTGCCCCAGGGATCCCTGAAGGCGCAGAGTGAGGGGCCTTGGTGGAGGACTGCAGGGTGCTATCCAGTGGCCCTGCTGCTTAGAGAGGCCACAAAGAAAGGGTGGGGCCCAGTTTGGGGCTGGGACACATGGGCCCTGGGCTCCCACACCTGGGACCTGCCCCTGCTGAGAGGGGAGTAGTGTCCCAAGCTGGACTCACTGATATGAAAGGGGAAGGGAAAGGACAGAGAAACATGAGGGCAGGGAGACCCAGCATCTGCTCAGCGTCCCCAGGAGACCTGGTGGTTGGCTTCAGCCTCATCGGGAGCCATGCAGGCCCAAGGTGCAGAGCCAAGAGCAGAGCCCAGACACACGGCCCGGCCTGCTGGCCACTCCCGTGCCTGACAGGGAGCAGCAAGCTAGGGACGGGGCAGAGGCCCAGCACAGAGCGTGAGAAGCAGCACCTGTGTGTCCCTGTCCCTAGAAACACTTGCCACTTGTGAGGTCTGGTCATCAAATCTTCCAACCGTCTGTTAAGGCCCAAGCACAATTGCTCTCTTCCTACAGGGAAGCCGAGCTCAGAGCGGGGCTGGGAACTGCACAGCAGCAGGGTGACAGCTGACCTGGTCCCCGGCCCACAGCACCGCAGCCTCCCCCACCAATCCCAGCCCGGGCAGGACTGGGTGCCCTGAGGGCCTCTCCCAGCCTCTGGTCCTCACCTTCTAGGCCTGGCCTGGACTCTGTTCCACAAAAGAGGCTCTGGAGAAGGACAGCCAGGTGCAGCCAGCCCATATATAGCAGATGGCTGGCTGGGAGGGGCCTCTGCAGGTGCCCCAGCCTCCTGCTGGCAGATGGTGCGGTGCCCAGCCTGGAGCACAGGCTCAGCCCTGCAGGTCTGCAGTCAGTTCCCTCTCTGGGGCCTCCAAGCAGGGGCTCCTCATGGTGCTGTCCAGCAGCCGTGGTGCACTCAGCTATGAAATCTGTGACTGGCATAGCTTTGGGCTTAGTGGTGACAATGGTCCATGAGCAGCCCTGGGATGGTCCCATTTCAGTGGGGAAACTGAGGCACAGGGGAAGCCTAGCAGACCAGGCTCTGGTCAGCATCAGAGCCCAGGAAACAGGCAGCTCAGAGGACAGGGCAGCCCATGGGGACGTCCCCACCTCACCTAGCCTTGCCTCCAGCCCAGACGGGGAAACCCACTCCTTGCCCACGGTACACGTGAGGTTCTGTGATGCCTGCGTGAGCTCTGTGTGACACCCATGGTCGCACACTGTCTGCGTGGTGCGTTCTGCTGGTCAGCTTGGGCAGCTGTGGGCATCAGAGCCTACATTCAGCCAAGTATGGCCCTTCCCAGTATCCTCACTTTGTGCCCCGGTATTCCCAGCCTCCTCTAGATGTGTGAACATGTGCATGCCAACACACACATGCATGTGCACATGTGCACACATGCACAAGTGTGCACACACACGTATGCACACGCGCAGGCAGCAGGGAGGCAGAAACCCCTCCACCTTTCTCACCTACACGAAGTAGAGGGTGCATCTCTCCGTATATCCCAGCCTGCACTGCGGTCCTGGCCTTGCAGGTAGTCACCTTGGCCAGAAGCTGCCCCAGCCTGTGGCTCACCTCCCTCCCTTCCCGGTCACATGCATTCATTCAACAAGCATTTTCATTAGTAGCCTCAAATGCCAGGCCTACTGGAGGCATTTACGAGGTGAAGCCAGGCGTGGTAGCACACACCTGTGATCCCGGGACCTGGAGGCTGAAGAAGGAAGACTATGGTGAGTTCAAGGACAATCTAAGCTACATAGTAACTTCCAGGCAACTCTCAGCTTCACAGTAAAACCACAGCTCAATAAAAACCGCACCAGTGAGGCCATAGGACCTGCCCCTCCCAGAGGGTTGCCTAGCAGGGGAGACTGGGAGGGTGAATATGGGGTGAATGAGCAGATTAAAGGGAGGCCAGCATGGGTTTGCAGAAAGACAGAGCAGGTTAAGACATCTGGGGCAGGGGCAGGATTCTGTTTTAAATAGAAGAGTTGAGGCTATTCTGTGGAGAAAGCGAATTTGAGTCATTTGTAAATGTTTTTCTTCGTGTTAGCGCACGCTTGCAGTACAGAACGGTGGCTGGCACGTGGGCATGGCGCCTCTTTTGCTTTATCCGCTCCTGTGTGGATGGATCCGTGGCTGTTGCCAAGATGTAGCTCTGAAGAGCAGTGCTGCTGCAGACAGGTGTGCACGGCTCACCGCACTGTTACACATTGGCCTCTCTCGGGAGGATGCCTAGAAGAGGCTAGCTGGACCAAATGGAAATCAGAACGGGAATCCTGGAGAAGCCAGGCATGGTCACTTTGAGGAGCAGCGCCCGAGCACCACCTCTGTGTCTTCTCTGCGCCAGGCCCTCGGCTGCCCACGCGCGGTTCCCAGGCAGAGCCGTGTGCTCACACCCAATTCCCGGCTTCATCAATCCAGCTGCCTGAGAGGGTGGAATGTGGGGAACCAGCACAGAGACAGCCAGCACTGGTGCCCTGGGCATGGGCCTCCCCACACTGCAGAAGGAGACTGGAGGGCCAGGTCAGGGGACCCCAGGGTCGCACTGAGGCGGGCACAGGAAAAGCAGGCGAGCCCATGATCTCTTCGTAGAAAGAGCAGATTCCCAGGAACAGTCAGAGAGGCCTGGCTCTGAAGCCAGCCTCTGCTTTCCCACCAGGTAGGTGACTTAGCAACCTTGTGTATGAACATAGCTCCCAATCTGTAAAATGAGAGCATCAGGCCCTGAACATGCCCCTGCGGTGATTCTCCGGGATCCTGTATGCCACCCGCTGCCTCCCCAAGGCTGCCAGTCAGCAGGCCTCAGGGGTGTCTGGTCACGTGGCAGTGACTGACACGTTATCTCAGTCAGGGCCTCTTCCCTGGGGACACTGGAAGGAGGCCACAACCACCTCTGAGCTGGGCCACACAGGTCCACCTCTTTCAAGGACCTGGACCCCCTCACAGGTGGGCACCTCTACCCCCTGACAGATGAAGGCCTGGGGCTCCAGGGAGGACTTCCCTCCACGCCTTTAGCCATGGGAGCCAATGGCCTTCCCACTCTGACACAGCTAAGGTAGCGCTTGTTCTCCCCAGGAATCAGCAGCACGGATCAACTGCCCTGTCCCTGTCCTAGGTCACCGCTGTCATCACTGTGGGGTTAGGCTTGGATCTGTTGTAAGATGTCACGAGAAATCCACCCCTCATGCAGATCTCCCTTCTCATGCCCAAGTTCCTCACCAGAGGAACCAGGTGCTGCTAGTGGCCCCGCTCTCCCTCTTCTCCTGAGAACATCTGGGCATCCACACCATGGCTTCAGAAGGCTTGTCCTGAGATTTTAAACATATTAGAGTTGGAGGCAGCCAGCGGGGAACAGTCATGTTCTAGGGGGCTCCAAAACCAAAGCTGCTTCCCTGCTGGGTCCTTGTAAGCTCAGCTTGGTAACCCCACAGCCCAGGAGACACCTGTGGGCACACTGGGCAGAGGGCAAGGCAGCGGGTGAGGCAGCGGCAGCGGGTGAGGCAGCGGCAGCGGGTGAGGCAGCGGCAGCGGGTGAGGCAGCGGCAGCGGCCTCAGAGTGTACTTCTGCCCCTGCCCATGCAGGAGTTTGGAAGATTAGACATTGCTAAGTCCTGACTTTCCTCCACTGAGAGGAAGTGGCGGCAACAGTACTCGCCGTAAAGATTGAAAGGTGTTGGCCTTTTCCCACCCGTCTGACTTTTCACTGTACGGCTCCCTCAGGCAGAGCAACTTGGTGCAAAAGCCAGGAGTGGCAAGCGGGAGGCTGTGCTCTCTGTACAGCGCCTGTGTCTGGCACAAAGGGATTTTCACACTGCTCTCGTGAACTCAGCTGTGGGCCGCTTAGCATGGCCTCTTCGTGCCACCAGTGTGTCCAGGGCCGAGCCACTTTTCCCCTGGGGAAATCTGCAGCAGACTTCCCCGAGAGCCTTGGTTCTAAACACACAGCACAGTGGAGGAGTGACTCCGTCCAGCATTGGAAAATTCGTTGTTAACTAGCTATTACTTTTACCATGTGAACCGCTGAAGCGCACCATGGAGATCTGACAGTCAGACACACGCAGTGGCCGTGGACTTGTGCCGAAGCGGCGGTGAGAGGACAGGCCACCGGCCTGCTCGGTGGCTCTGCAGTGCTTGCTGCCTCTGGGATCGTCCATCCGAACAAAGGGACTGTGAGCCAGACGCATACGCAGCCCTCTAAACTGGCAGCTCCCTCTGCCTGGAGGTCGAGCCTTCAAGCCATTATTCGGCCAATAATCACCGTGCCTGGCTGTGCCTTCACCCAGACGCTGGTGTGGAGCCAAGCAAGATGCGGGAGCCCCTCGTCCTCTCTGTGAGCTGAAGCTGGCAGAAGCAACTGCGAGCAGGGAAGCAGGCCGAGCTGCAGCACAAGCCGCAGACGCGTGGCGATGGCGCCAGCTGGGTGCTGATGGGGACAGGGACAGCAAGGCCCAGCAGCCAGGAGAATCCAGGCAGGGGCTGGGAAGGGGGAGGCTGCCCCACGAGGAGCCCCAAGGGCATCAACCAGGGCCTCGCTGGATCAGGGTGATGGCGCACACCTGTAACCCAGAGGGAGGCTGAGGCGGGAAGGTGACCGTGAATTCCACCCCAGGCGAGGACACAGTGAATTCAGCGCCGGCTAGAACTACAGAGCAACACTTGTCTTTTTTTTTTAAGTCTCACTTGTTCAAGGAACTAAGTAAAATTTATCAAACAATTGTGCGTTTGTGGAAGAATCATCAGTTTATTGAAGAATGACAAGGTCAGTCGGCATGCACACCCTTCCTCCTGGGCGCACTGAGCTGTTTATCTTGGTTCTTCTCACAAGCATTTTACAGGTGTTCAAAGAGCTGCTTGTTTGGCACACAGTGCTGCAGTTTATGAACTGTACACATTAACTTTTTTGCTTGAGCTACAATTTCCTTCTCTATAAAATGATGTATTTAAAATGGAATTTTTACAAACCAAGGAGGAACTTGCAGAGAAAGAAATTAAGAAAATACCCTCCAAAACATAAAAAAGAGCCTAGGAATGAATTTAACCAAAGAAGTAAAAGACTGCTAATAAAACTTTGAAAGAAATATATAGAACACCAAAATAGAATGATATCCCATAATTATGCATTGGAGGAATTAATATGGTTAAAATATCCATGCTACTCAAAGTAATTTACAAATTTAATGCAATCTTCATCAAAGCATCAGTGACATTCTTCACAAAACGGGAAGGCACCAGGTGTGATGGTTTGCACCTGTCATCTTCACACTTGGGAGGCTGAGCCTGGAGGATGGTCTCAAGTTTAAGAACAGGCTTGACTGCACAGTGAGTACAAGGCCAGCATGAACTACACAGCAAGACACTGTTTCAAAACAATTAATTAATTAATCAATTAAAATGTAATATTAAAGTCATCTAAAACCACAGATCGAAAAGGTGCAAAGGAGTCTTCTTTTTTTTTTCAAAATTTTATTGATAAACAGATAGCAATGAGACAGTTTCAAATCAAATCAGTAGTACAGTTTCAATAACTAACACATTGCATACATTCTTCTTAGTGGTTAATTGCTGTACAAGATGCGGACTTGAGACCCTATTTACAAACACCATTAGAACAAATCATTCTATTCATTAAGAGAATGTAACTATATATCTATCCTAACCACTTTGAATACACAGATAC
>NW_004524705.1:558026-562176 GCF_000260255.1 Octodon degus | reverse complement strand
TTATCACTAAGCTGTGAAAGACCGTTTAGTTATGAACAATTTGCAGCTGTGTCAGATGAATGCAGTTTCTGTTGTTCTGTACTAGATAACAAGTTTGCTTACCAAACTGGATGTGATTTCTGTTATAAATACCCCCTTGCTACCTACGTTCGGGGCCGATCAGCCTTCTCCTGCGAGAGAAGTGGCTGACGGTCCTGAGCTCAGTAAATGAAAGGCTCTATTCAAATTTCTACCTGGCTGATCTGGTTCCTGTGCAGAGTTGACCCATAACAGGGGTTCTGGTCAACCAGCCTTTATTCCCTCAGACAGGGAACAAGCAAAGAGTCACTCGGGACTCCTCACCTGCCCACAGCCAGGCGTGTGTCTGGGTCAGCGGCGGGGTCTGGCTGCGCTGGCCCGGTCCTGCCGCACGCCAGCCCATGTGCGCATGGAGGAGCGCAGTCAGGCCCCATCTTCCTAGCTGGCCCTGAGATGCACCTGAAATACATATGATGTTATTTGTCAGTTCTACTCAACAAATCTGGAAAATAAAAAGAAAGTCCTAATTTACATACTAAAAGCCAATATAGGAGAGTGACTATAACGAAGCACATCTTTCTGTGTTCAGTTACCATGTAGGGAACACAGGGACCTGAAGTCGCCCCCAGAGGTTCCAGTTCTTAATCTCTGGCTCCTGTGAGTGCAGCTTTAGATGGAAAGACTGTACCACTCTCCCTAGGAAAAAGGACCTCACTTTCGGGAACTATGCCAATGGGTCTGTATGGTTCGGAGCTGGAGTGTCCCCAAAATCTTAAGGGCTTGGCTCCCAGTGTGGCGCGCTGGGAGCTGGCAGAACCACTAAGTGATGGGTCTTGCGGGAGGTCCCCGGGTCCCTGGGGCTGCGTGGCTCCTTTCCACAGCCCACACATGAGGTGAGCAGCTTCCCACCTCAGCGTGCCGCCTCACTGCAAGCCCAAAGGTGAAGCAGCAAACAAAGCCTGGCCTGAGGCCTCCTACTGTGGGCCCAAGCAAGCCTTTCTTCTGCTCGTCCTCCTCCACTGAGAACCTCTGGTCTGTGTTATTGCAATGGAAAGTGGCCCAGCACAGCCCTTAAACACCATCACGTGTGTCTGTAACAGATGGCAGGGGAACATTCGAGACAGAGGAGGAGACAGTGGCACCCCAACGACAGGCATCAGGGGCATGCAGAATCCACTGTGAAAGTTCTGATAAGATTGCAGAGCTGTGGAGAAGAGAGAAGGTCCTGGGACTTCCCTAACATCGCCTAACGAACACCGGGATAGAAAGAAGACAGACACAAAGAGGAAACAACCACGACCGGAAATGCTGGGGCTGCCAGAGGCACCCTGATCCACACAGGCTTGAAGGCTTGGGATCTCGCAAAGCTGTGTGTACCTCTCTGCGTGCTGGGTGGGATGCGTGTCATGTGATTCTAATACAATATTTGGAGGTGCTGTGTTGACTTTATAAATGTAGTTTGTATATTTGGTGCCATGTAACTTATTCCATCTTTGTGAAGATATTCAGAGGATCACGGGGGTTTCGTATGTCTTGAAAAGGTCGACTGCCACCACAGGATGAATGAGACGGGCCCTCACAGCCTGCGTGGGAGGGGCTCAGGGCGCTGCCAAGTCCTCGCTGCTGTGAGCTGTAGGTGGGAGACAGTGTGGTGCACACCTTTCCTCTGTCTGCTCAGGAACTGAGGCTGGAAGGAGGAAGATCCTAGAACACTGGGTGAAAAGATGGAGTGGGCTGCGTCACCACACAATGGATGGAGGCTGCGAGGAGACAGTCATGGTACTAAGTCAGTCCTTCTCCAGGAGAGATGAGTTTCATTTCTCTTTCCAAGAGTAGCAAGCTGCCCCTCCTTCTTGTCATGGACTTTAATATCCACGTGGAAACGCCTCAAAGACAGACTCTTCCTAGAGCAGGGAAGGAAGTGCAACAGCAGAGCTCAAAGGGCAAGAGCATCTGAAGGGCAGGGAGCCGCAGGGAGGTGGGGCCGTCGGGTGGGAAGGAGCAGCGGGGTCCCTGACGGCCAACCTGACTTACAGGCCTGATGGCAGTGAGTCTCTAAAAGCACTTCTATCCCTGAGGCTTGGGGTACTCCCACCTCCACTGCTTCCGTCAGCGTGAGCAGACAGTCCGCCTCCCACAGGGAGGTGTGCTGTGCACCCGGATGTGCTCCCCTGTCAGCCTCCAGGGCCCACGTCCAAGGTGTTGCCCATCTACGCCACCCTCCAGCACTGTACTGGCGCTCTAGGAAACGCGAGAACAGGCACTGGCCTCCAGACTGCAGCTCTTGCTCACACTTCCACAGTTGTGGCCCTGGAGCTACGCTGCACCTCTTAGATCGCAGCTCTGCATCTGTCAGCCACAGTGATTTCTCCGATTGCCCCAACCCATCCTTTCAGCTGTCGCCACTCTTCATCCAGGGCACACGCAGCGCGTAACTGTGGGGGCTGCCAGCTTCACGGGATATGGAGCTACAAATGCACGGTGCTGCAGGGTAGACGCCTGCCATGGCTCACTTGTGCCAGGTGATAGAATAGACTCGAAGAGTCATGCACAGTGTGAACTAAGACTGGGGGATGAAATGCCCGGGAGACAACTCAGAAGAATAGCCCTTGCCTGGCAAGAGCAGGGTCCTGAGTTCAATCCCAGTACCGCAAAATACATAAATAGATAAATAATAAATAAAGACTAGGGACGATGAGCCGATGTCCCCTCGCCCCTGGGCAGCGTGGCGAGGGAGCGCGTCGGGGCAGCAGGGAAGCCCTGTACCTTGCTCCCCACATTTCCCTGTACTGAGGCTACTTTACAACATAATCCTTTTAATTAAAAAGTATCGTGTGTGGGGCTTGGGATGTAGTTTACTAGCATAAGCACCTGCCTGGCAGGTGCAAGGTCCTGAGTTCAATTCTTGGTAAAAAAAAAAAAAAAAAAAATCACATGTGTGGAAGATCACATGTTTTTTTTTCCCCTATAACTCTCTCTTTCTTTAAATATTTATTTATTTTTATTTATTACATTTATTTATTGTGTGTGTGTGTGCCCAGCTCAGCCCACCAGGGGGTGGGGCTGGCTGACATGTGGTGCTGGAGGATTGAACCGCGGTCCCTGTGCTTTGCCAAGCTTGTTTCAAGTAGGTGCTTTAGACCACTGAGCCATCTCTCCAGCCCTCCCCTATAACTCTCAAACTTAAAAAACTATCAAATTCTGGAAATAGTGATGGGGTTCACAATTAACTTCTCCAAAGCCTTCCCAGGACTGTGTAATGTTGCCAAATCCCTTGGCCTCATCCCTCCGATTATCAGCTGTTGGAGTGGGGTAGCCTGTCCTCAGGAGATCTCTGTCTCCTGCATGAGGTCATCATTACCCAGTCACAAGTTTTAATGCCAAGATTATTTTCGAAACATATGACCTCAAATTGCCATGAAAAATATCAGAACCTTCTTGCTGATTGACCAGTTTCATGCTTCTGCCCACCAAGGGCCTCCTCTGTGATCCACGTTGCCCAAGATCCTTTGTGCCCCTCTTCTAGTCACATTCAGCCAGTGACAGGTTCTGGTGGGATCTGGGAGCAGGGAGGCAGGTGCTTTGCCAACCTTGCCTGGCTGGCTTCCTCTAATGATAGAAATGATGGGAGAATAAGCAAGAGGAACTGCTTCTTCTAATTGTAGAAGGCAAGAGATCATGCCCCTTCATTCCTGTGTAGTTCAGAGAAGAGTGTGGAAACCTGTGGACATTTCCATGCAGAACCACAAAGGAGGCCTAGAGGCAATGAACTCCAAATGAGGGAAACAGTGCCAGCTCAGGGCTGACAGAACCTCAACAATGTGAAGGACAAAGACTCAAAACCAAGATTTCTCACTCCAAGGCCCCCACTCCACCCCAGAGGTCTTCAGGCAACTCCAGTCTGGGTCCCCGGGATCTTCTGCAGTATTACCCACTCTGCACAAAATCCAGGCTCCTCTGGACAGTTTAAGAACACTGTTTTGCCACCCTTGCCCTGCCTCTGTGGGTGTCATCTGCTTACACTGAATGCCAAGGACAGACAGAGGAGAGGGTTACTCATTCATGACCCTCTGCTGGACATTTAAAATGGAGTCCCTAGTCCCAGCCCAGGCACAGCGTGGGCCGGACCCTC
>NW_004524705.1:548985-551966 GCF_000260255.1 Octodon degus | reverse complement strand
TACAGATTGTACTATTAGAGATCCTCCTATTTTCATTCTCCCAAGCGGTGAGATTACAAGCGCTTGTGCCACCACGCCCAGTCTCAATCAATCGCTGTCTCAGCATGGTACGGCACGGTGGGCATTGAACGCTGGGGATGGAACACGGGTCCCTGCAGCCTGCCTAAGCAGGCACTTTAGTCCACTGAGCTATCTGGCCAGCCCTCCTAAAACCATTTCTCAAAGCTATTCTGTATTCATATAACTCTGAATTGGAGCTGCTGAGTGCCCCACCCAAGGAGCTCTCCATTTGGATCTTGCTTTTTTTTTTTTTGGATTTTGGAATATTTGCCTGTACCCAATGAGATATCTTGGGGATGGGACCCGAATCTAAACATGAAATGAATCTAAACATGAAACCCATTTATGTTCTGTATGCTTATCTACTTTTAGCCTTAGATGACTTTATATGATATTTTTATGATTTTGTGCAAGAAACGAAGTTCATGCGCATTAAACTATCAGGGGCCAGATGTGAAATTTTTACCTGAGATGCCATGTTGCTGCTATTTGGTCGCCAGCTGTGCACTACGCGGGACATTTGGCTGGGCTGACAGCCTGCGGGGCACATACTACCATGAGGTAGACAGTGCCTTCTTCACGGTGAGGTTTTGAGAACCAAATTTGTTACCAGCAACAGAGCGCAGCTTCATGAAGGCCTTGATGGTGGTGAGGAAGAAACAGGGAAGGCAGCCCATGAGCGAAGTGAAAAGATAGACAGCGCTCAGGAAGCTTAAGTCGAACTGAGAAGACAAAGCGTGAGTGCACAAACCGTGACGCTCTCCCTCCTGCTCATGGGAAACAAGTGTTTTGTTTCACTTCCTAGGTATTCTTTATTAGGCACTTCACAAACGCCTCTCTTTTGCCAAATGCTTTTGCAGCACACTCACACTTGTTTAGGAACCCGACAGCTGGCCCACAGAAGCATTCGCATTAGTGGGTTACGCGCCCAGCAGGGCCCTCTGAAGTAGTGCTGTGGTGACTCCTGAGGCCAGGGAAGTGGCTCTGGCAACCTCGGTTACGGTGAAGATGTCGGGAAACAAGTTTTAAGGGAGCAGAGAAAAGAAAGAGGACACCAACCGAGGGAGAAGTAGAAACCGAAATACAGAACCAAACTGAGAGTCCAAAGTCTGAGGCAGGGCCCCCAAGTCGCACGCTGGAGAGAGCAAAGTCCCAGCTGTTTCCTCGTCGTGCCCGGCCACCTTGGGACACACGCCATGCCTGGTGTCCTGAATGGATACAGCACCGACCTCGGCGCTTCTGTGATCTAAACCTTCTTTATCAGATGAGGACGCTGGGCTTAGAGAAGATGCAAAACCAGACTGACCCTAGGTGGGAGTTAACTCAGGCGTCCTAACTCCCGCCAATGCTCCTTCTCCTGATCATTGCTGCCCACGTCAGGACCCCGGAAGGCGTGCTGTGCTGCTGCAGCTGTCCTACCTCGCGTTCCTGGGAGCAATCCCCACAGATCTGCTCTGGATGCAAGCAGGGCCCCAGAGGAAACCTTGAGCCCCACTCACGGACCCTCCCTCCGCGGGGCAGAGGGGCAGAGGGTACGGTGAGCTCCGCCTCCGTGGCGTTAGGTCACATGACCCGCCCTGACCAGTGAAACCTGAGCCACGGGGATGAGGCTGCCGCCTTAGGCATCAGCAAGCTGTTCCCTGGCTCTCTTCCTCCTCCAGGACAACCAACAGTTGCTCACATAGAGGCTTCTGGGGTCAGCCTGGGTCCCAGGTAAAAACACAAAGGCAGAAATGAAGTCTTTGGTGCTGTGGCTTCTCTCCTCGAGGCCACTTGTCATAGCAGCACTGCCTAACCTATTGTCTCAGTTATTCTTCTCTTGTTGCTGGGACAATGCCCAACACTGAAAATGAAGGAAGGAAAGGTTTATTTAGCTCGAGTTACTGGAGGTTTCAGTCCATACTCAGCTGGTTCCCAGGCAGAGCGGCGCAGGGCAGAGGGCATCCAGTTCATGGCGGAGGAACAGCAGCAACAGCAACAGAGAGACTCTGCTTCTCTGTCTCTCTTATATTGCATTCGGGCTCTCTGCCCCACGCTGGGCGTAGCACTCACACCCATAATCTCAGCAGTACTAAGACCTATAATCCCAGTGGATCACCCATAATCCCAGTGGATCATGAGTTAATCTCAAACTCTAGAAGTCCTTGCCCCATGACTGCATGAGGCTTTTGGGGGACAACTAGACACAAACCATGACACCTACGCTGGTGCACAGTGTAGTACAGGTATTGTCTCCCACTACCCATAGTGCTGACTGCATGCCCTGATGTTTCCATTCTAAAACATGCCTAATTAAAAAAAAAAAAAAAAAAAAAAGGTTTAAAATGCTTGTCTATCCCCCGCACCCTCCAGGCACAGGACACAGACCTGCTGAGGAGACACATACAAGGCAGCAGCAGAATGCAACTTTGAATGGGCTGATCTCCTAAGATGCTCAGGGAGGATTTTCTTCAGAGTGATATCTTGAGACCAGTTAGGTTAGTGAGGAGCGTCAGGTCCAGCTTCCTGAAGGACAGCGAGGCTAACAAGTCAGGGTAGGGTGGGAGGTGTTCCTTAATCCTTGCTGTCACTACCTCCTCCTGACAACTTGCAGAGAGACAGAACATGGGATGTACCGAATGGAGAGTGCCAGGTTCTCTGGTCCCTAGCCTTTCACTAAGGCCACCTGCTGATACAGGGATGTGAAATTCCCAACCTGGCCTGAATGAGTTCGTGTTCTCTAAAACCGAAGAATGAATTTTAGGAACAAACGGAGGCTGAAGGTAAAACTTTATTGGAAAGGAAAGCTTCCGTCAGAGAGGGACAGAAGGGGGTCCCAAGAGGGTTGCCCAGGAACCTGTCTCCTTCAGGTTATTTTATAGGACAAAACCATGCGGGGCTAAGGTAGAGACAAAGAGGTCCTGCTTAGGCAGATACAGGGT
>NW_004524705.1:547930-548804 GCF_000260255.1 Octodon degus | reverse complement strand
GACTAATGAGCAATCCTGGATGCCAACTTTAGGGAGGTCAGCATTTGTTTGATCTTTAGGTCTGGCTCACACCAGGAGCATCTCCCCAGTAAGGTGTCTGATCTTTGTCATCCCCTTCGAGGGCCTGTCCCTGTCTAACTCCCTACAATATTTCTATCTAACTCAGGCTGCCTGCAACACTGCCACCCAAGAGGACAGGCTCTCCTGGAATGTCTGCGGCCTCGGCCCATGTTGACTAGGAACAGATGGTGTCCTTATGTCTTTCAAGAGTAGAGTTGTGTCGTGCAAAGGTGGAGGAGGAAACAGACTCTGCAAACATGCTCGCTCTCCCTTTATGGCACCTGTTTATCTGCCGGGCAGCTGACCAACTCCCAAAGTTGGGCTCTTCCTGGACGTGTTAAATGGGTGCAAAGGATGTGGCCCGAAGCGTGGAGGGCCAGACATGGCTTGGTCGGGGAGGCTGGGCAGAACGTGGGTTAGTGCCTGTGGACCGCTCCTCCTGCACAGCAAGACACCCATGGACCCACAATACCATGTGAGGCCCATCTAAGAATCAAGCCATAGGAAGAGTAGGAGTTATGAAGGCTACACAGACCCTAGCACCAGAAGGCCTGAGCTCTGAGCTCAGAGCACCCAGACCAGCCCTGGTGGGATCACTCTGAATAAGCCTTAGCTGCCGCACTGCTGCCCGTTTGGACTTCTGTGGGGCTCCCAGGACAGGGGCGATATGCCCTGGGGCTGGCAGGGACCTGAGGGCTTCTGTGGGGCTCCCAGGGCAGGGACGATATGCCCTGGGGCTGGCAGGGACCTGAGGACTTCTGTGGGGCTCCCAGGGCAGGGGCACTGGTGCCCTGGGGCTGGCAGGGACCTGAGG
>NW_004524705.1:539330-547830 GCF_000260255.1 Octodon degus | reverse complement strand
TGCCCTGGGGCTGGCAGGGACCTGAGGACTTCTGTGGGGCTCCCAGGGCAGGGGCACTGGTGCCCTGGGGCTGGCAGGGACCTGAGGGCTTCTGTGGGGCTCCCAGGGCAGGGGTGCTGGTGCCTTAGGGACAGCAGGGACTTGAGGACTTCTGTGGGGCTCCCAGGGCAGGGGCACTGGTGCCTTAGAGCTGGAAAGGACCTGAGGACTTCTGTGGGGCTCCCAGGGCAGGGGCCCTCATGCCCTGGGGCTAGCAGGGACCTGACTGACACTCAAGTGCATCGCAGCTTGACTATGGAAGTCCCACCTGCACAACCCTGACGCTAAAACAAAGAAGCAGCTGAGCATGGAAGCACCACCAGATCGTGCATGAGGACCCCAAGCTTGCGCCCCAGAATCTTGGCTCAGGTCAAGAGGTAAAAAGTGAGAAGGGAGGGTAGGGTAATGGGGAAAAAACCAAGTTATACCATGTATGGGTACACATTCTCTATGATGCATATGACCATTACTGATATCTAAAATGTACCAGTAAGATCTGATTTAAATTAAAATAGAAGTAGAAAAAAATGTCTAAACTGAGAGAAAAGACGTAGAAACTGAGAAGATGCGGGAGGGGGGTGGGTGCAGGCTTGGCATCTCGGCTGGAGGCCTGCAGCTGCTCACTGAGGCTGGAGGCTGAGTGAGAGGGTGGTGCTGAGGCGCACAGCTTGGTGCCGGACAGCCGAGGCCCCAGAAGACACCGCGATGCCCAGAGGCTCTGTCCCGAGGGCAGCTGGCCTCAGGTGAGTCGTGAGCATGGGCTCCAGCTACTTTGGGGATGTAAGAGGAGGGAGGTGAAGGAACAAAAGTGTTATCACAGCAGCTTCCGGCTCCTACCCGCAAAACAAAAAGTAAATCATATTATTTGCAGGCATTGTCTTCAAATCTCACCTTACCTGTCAAATGCTACATTCTTTAAAGGAAGGAACATCTGAGCTCTCAGTACACTTTTCTTTATAAATGAAAAAAAATAGCATTTATTTAATCCTAACTTTTAATTTTAAAACACAAAAATGTTGGAATCAGCATTGTATTCCCAAGGCTGGTGAGAAAACTCAGTGGACAAAGTGCTTGCTTAGGCAAGCATGGGGGCCAGGGTAGGATCCCTGGCACCACATGCCACACTGGCCCTGCCCCCTGGGCGTGCTGGGCTGGGGATGGAGTCTGGGTGTTGTGGCGCATGCCTGTAATCCCAGCAGTAGGGAGGCTGAAAACAGGAGGATCACTACAAGTCCAATCTGCATACTGAGACTCTGCACAAAAAAAAAAATATTCTCAGTGGAGAAGGACGACTTACAGGTTCATGTGTCCAGTGCTTTTCTTCTGAGGGCTTGAGTGTGGATACACACCAGAAGTTTTCTTCTAAAATTGTTCCACCTTGGCCTGGGGAGACAGCTCAGTAGAATAAGTGCTTGCCTGGCAAGGGCAGGGTCCCGAGTTCAAGCCCTGGTACCGCGAAAATAAATAAATAAATAAATAAATAAATAAATAAATAAACAAAAATTGTTCCACCTTGAGCCCAAGGACCCCTAAACTTGATCTCTAGGGTGAGATCACCTTCTGATGAAGGTACCCAAGAGAAGACGGGCTTGTCTTGGAAAAGGCACTGAGCAGCTTTCCTTTGTGTCTTCCTAGCCTTGATTTCTCAGCAATATACTCCTATCTCAGACAGATTAAAGATGCCCCAACAAACTCTCCAGTTCCTTTGTCAGAGTCAGCATCGATACGATTGTGTAGCATGTAATGTTCATGCAATGATTGACCCCACAGTCAAAGCACTCAAGCGATGTTTGCATTTGTGTAAATATCCTTCAGTTATTTTAATAAAACTTCAAAAGTGAAAAGTAACTTTAAAAAAAATCTAAACAGTCTAATATAAAATGTGATGAATGGGTCTTTTTCTCTTCCATAGATCTTCATCAGACACACTCAACGCCACCATCGCTGGGCCTTCCTGACAGCTTTCAGGGTGAGCAGGTGTAAATCGGGGAGGCTGAGGAAACAAGCAGGACGCCTCCGTGGAACCCAGAGCCAGGCTTTAGCTTGGCACCAGGAACACAGAGCAAGAGAAGCACGGCTGGGGGTCTTAGCTAATCCTCTTTGGCATGAAGGCCAAGCCCAGCAGGGATGTGTGCTGGGGCACCGGGAATCCCTGTGGACCCCAAGGCCTGGGAGCAAGGGGGCCTCCCAGTGGGCAGGGCAGGGATCAATAAAAGCAGGTGGACCGCATGGCGCCCTTCCAGATGAGGAACGCCTGGGGAAATGTTTGCTTTGGGTTCTCAAACCTGAAAGGCAGGTTCAGGCAGCCTTCCCTGGACAGCCTGCATGCCTCTTGTCTTACAGTGGTTGACTGGCTTGCAGGGACCCTGAGATCCTGCACTGAGAAGGCCGGAAGTGGCTGCAGGACATGTCCCATACGCATGCACTCTGAGGAGATTCAGGAACCGCCTGTAGCCACAGCCGTAGGTATCAGCTTTTATAGTCATCTGGAGACACTTAAATATAAACCTGTGTACACGCTATCCTGGAGGATTCCAGTCTAAGCTGGAAAAAGAGGGCCCCTATCTTGACTCTGTTGTCCCCTGGCCCCTCAAGCCACAGGGACATTTGGGGTAGACTGTGTGCAAAGTGCATGTGTGGGTCTAGAGTACTGGGTGCAACAGCGAAATGTCAGATTCATCATCAGAATTGCTCAGAAACATGCCAGGAATGCCATGGCCCAGCAGAGATGCACCGGCGACTCTGTCCCCAAGACAACGACAGTCCTGGGTTAGCAGATGGCTTCTCAGGGAAGCTCTTCCTGTGAGCCATAAAACCAGCCAGACCTTCAATCAGGACACTTTCCACCGGTTCTCCTAAGGCTTTAGGGGGCCGCATCTTGACAGACAGAAAAGTGGAAAAGAACTATGGAAGATGACCCTGGAGACAGGAGGAGGCATGCGCTTGATTGCTAATCTCATTCCTACCACCCGTTTCTCAAACCAGAGCACAGCAGGGGCTGGACCAGCATCTTCTGGGGAACTGGAGGAAAATGCCAGCGCTTGCTCTGCAGGCTTGAGTCAAGGGCTTTAAGGGCAAGAAAGGGGTGTGTCTGCTGGCAGGGGTTTCCTTGGAAAATCAGTGGTTCTTGGGGTGCAGAAGAGACAGAGGCAGAGCCAGAATCTAATAGGAGAGAAGGAGGAGGTTTTAGGAGGAAGGAGGGCTGAGCCCAGAGAATGTAAAGCTAACCGCCAAGAACCTGTTAGCCAACTTGAGGGAGAGTTCAGGTGAAATCACCGCGCCGCGGTCCAGGTGACTTACGGTGGCACATTTTCAACATGGCAGTGGCTAGGAAATGCTGCGCCTGAACGGGCCTTCTTAACCTCGGGGCCGTAGGCTTCGCTGGCCACTGGGTGAAATTTATAGGCCCTTTTTCAGAAATGTAGTTTTAGAAGCAAAACTATTTAAGGTTGCAAAAGAAATAAATTATATCAAAATACAGTTACATAGTAAAATAGCCTTTGACAGGTACTGTATGTAGTTCTCTATTAAAGAATAAACTTCAAGAGAAACTTCAAACACTTTGAAGTCACAGTGAATATAAATAAAATTCTGTGTTTCCAAACCACCGTGGCATAAAGTGACCTGTGGCTTCTGGTGAATGAGCCATGAGTCCTCCCGATCTGCGTTTCGTTGCCTCCACTCATCGTGAGGACAAGGCTGCGGCTCTGCAAAGGCTGGAGAAGCACTGTCCTGCTCACGGTCCTTGACCTCGACTGCTCTTTGTGCACAGCTGGGAACACAGAAAATCCAGCTCAAGGACTCCCGGCACTTGCGATATGTAAAGGATAGAGTGGAAAGGCTTGCCGGCACCAAGAATGGAGTTGAGCCTTCTATGGGTAAAAGCAGGCACTTGCCAAAAGAATTGACTTAATTTATACCAGAGTTTAGAGATGTTCAATTTCAAGTGCTCTAAAATCAGTAGAACGATGTACTCACTTCCTGTCACTGGCGCAAAATGCCTTATTGTTATGGTTTGTGTCTAGTTGTCCCCCCCAAAGCCTCATGCAGTCATGAGGTGGACTTCTAGAGTTTGTGATTAACTCATGATTCACTGGGATTAAGGGTGTGAGTGCTGCTGGGATTAAGGGTGTGAGTGCTGCTGGGATTATGGGTGTGAGTACTATACCTAGCCCAGGGCGGATAGCCTGAATGCAACAGAAGGCAGAGAGAATTGCTCGATTGTTGCCGCTGCTCCTCCCATTTGCTCTTGCTGTACTGCTGTTTTCCACCGCCATGAACTGCTGCCCTCTGCCATGTGCCACTCTGCCTTGGAGCCAGCTGAGTATGGACTGAAACCTCCACTGACTGTGAGCTAAATAAACCTTTCCTTTCTTCCTTCATTTTGAGTGTCAGGTATTTGTCCCAGCAATGAAAGAAGAGTAATTGGGACACTTACATTCCAGCTTGAAGGAGTGGGCATGTTGACTCACGGCTTCAGGCAAAGGCCAGCTGACCTCTAGTCAGAAACAGCCCAGCAAAGGACGCTCAAGGCAGGGCAGTGGGGGGGGGGGAAGAATGGGGAGAAGCCAAGGACAAGACCCTCCCTGTCCAGGCCACACCTGTCACCACCTCCAACCAGGTTCCACCTCCAAAGCACCCATTCCACTGACCAGTACAGCACCCCCATAATCCAGGCACCCTCAAACATGCAAGTGTGTAGGGGACACCAGATCTAAACCATCACATTGTGCCCTGGCTGCTAAGAAACCCACGTACATCCCTTTACCCAAAAGACATTCAGTCTGTCTCCAAAGCCTGCCGAAATCTTAACGGTTTTAGCATGGCTGAGAAGTGCGGGCCTGACAGGTCCTCTGGGAATCAAGGTGAGTTCTTAGCATGAGTCCTGCAAAAAGTAAAAGGGAAGGACCTCCAGCATACGCGGTGAGGGAGACACTTAAAGCATCTTCTCATTTTTGTTTGGCTCTTCTTTGGCCTAAATTGCTCTATTTAGCATGCATTTTGCAGCTTTTTGTAACAATATGCATTCAATATTCCTACACCTATTTTCCCGGCTTAACATCTGTTGCTCTTTATTACTGAATACTGTTCCAGAAAACAGAGAGCAGGGAAAGGTCCGAGGTGAAGGAACCGAGAAGCACCTATGGTCTCCCCAAGGTCACATTGCCGTGACATTCCCAGAAGTGTGCTTTACTGATCTCCTGGGTGTCTCCAGCCAATAAAGTTGACAACCAAAAATAACTATGACAGGTCTACCCCTTGGCACCCAACCACATTCTTCAGTCCATACTTAATTTCCAGAGACAACCCAAGGTCCAGAGTCCACCCACCGTGATGTAACCACCCAGTACACAGTAGCCCGGAGCAAACATGCCCATCCCAAAGGAGAAACAGAGAGACAGGAAAGAATCACACCAAAGCAGGACCGAATCCCATCGGTGATGGCATCAAGCACTGTAGCTCTGTGTCTACGTTCTGGAGCAGGTGGTGGCGTGATCTGGGCTTCAGAGGTCTGTGCGGCCCTGCTCATGTCACCCGGCCAGCTGCAGCCTGCTTGGCCTGCCGCTGAGGTTGGCTCCACTCATGCCCACCATTTCCTGAAGCGGACACCCCACGTTCATGACGCCTCCGGCTTCCCAGGTCGGCGTTACAGCTTCTGCTTCACACATCACGGCGTCAGGGGCTCCCTGCAGGGACTCGATTCTCACACACTGTGTTAGCTCCCGGTCTGCCGCTAGAACTAAGTGGGGGAGCCCAGCCCCATAACTCTATGAAATGCTTGCATTCTGCATGTTTGGAGAACCACCA
Source organism: Octodon degus (assembly GCF_000260255.1). Lineage (NCBI taxonomy): Eukaryota > Metazoa > Chordata > Mammalia > Rodentia > Octodontidae > Octodon > Octodon degus. The sequence goes on along the minus strand of NW_004524705.1, from coordinate 541,983 downwards.
TCACATAGACAATATCAAGGCCTGCTGCCACCGTGGGCTGTGGCCGGTTCCCCTGGGACTGTGGCTGCCCTGCCAACTAGGTGACCGGATGGCTCAATGCAGGCAAGCACTTCCCTTCACTGCTGGAGTGAGCAGGGTGCAGAGGAGCTGTCCGCCTGAAGCAAAACCTCTAACAATCTACACACTCACACCCTCAGCCGGCAGCAGGAGAAGGTCTGGCCAGTTCCCGGGATTCGCTCCAGCCAGCTTCCTCAGTGTTCCACTGAAAGGTGCTCGGCTTCTTCCTTGGCACGGCTACATGTAGGCTTGTTTTCGCATGAAACTGAAAATTTTAGCATCTTTCTGCTCTGGTTTTTCCTCCTGATTCTCAATGTATATTTGACTAAAAGAAACTAGTAATCTACACACTTGCACCCTCAGCTGGCAGATCAAATGTTGTACTGCCTTGAGATTCCCTCTAGTAGGTTAATTAGTCCGCCACCTTTAAATTCAGACTCATAAAAGCTCTAGGGCATGAATAAAACAGAAAAATTGTTTTGCAAAATGTAATACAAATGGCCTGCGGCCCCCCTCCCCATGGAGCCCTTGCTCCCACCTGAACCTTAGGAGCCTGGCCTTTGCTGCCCACATTCCTGCCAGTGTGCTGGTGTGCTCAGTTCCCATGACAATGTCCTGCTGAGCACCAGTCACAGAATTCTGGGTTTTCCCCAGCTTGTTTCTCCAAACTCTTATGCAAACCAGTTCCAAAGGCTTTTGAACCACCTTGTCAGGTGCAGTCATAGCAACATCCCCACTCTCACTTCCATTTTCCATCTTAGTAACTGTTTGTTTTTGACAGGGTCTCACTGTGTTGTCCTGGCTGGCCTTGAACTCACCGTGCAAACCAGACTGGCCTCCTTCATCGGCCTCTCAAGTGCTGGGATTACAGGCCTGCACCACGACACCCAGACTGCATTAGCTGCCTTCTTATTGCTGGAAAAATTCCTGACACACACGCTTAGAGAAGAGACTTCACTGTGCCTTGTAATTTCAGGGTTTAGGGGGCTGGGGAGATGGCTCAGTAGAATAAGCGCTTGCCTGGCAAGCTCAAGGCCTGAGTTCAATCCCCAGTTCTGCTAAATAATAATAATAATAATAATAATAATAATAATAATAATTTCAGGGTTTAGGCTCACAGTCGGTCAGACCTAATCAGAAGCCTTGTGGCTGGAGCGTGTAAAGGAGAGACATCCTCCGCATGGCAGGCAGCAAGGAACAAACAGGATGGTCCCAAGATACGAGGCGAGGAACCCAAGAGCACCGTGTCATGGCCCACAGACAACCGGGTGCACACAGACGTGTGGCCCTCTAACCTCAGGCGCCTCTCAAGGTGCTCACCTTGAGCATCAGGTTAAACCATCACAGAGCCCTGTGCGTGTTTCAAATTGTTCTGAACAACGTCTTTAGCAGAGCAGAACTTTTTAGTTTCAACAAACCCACTCTGTTAACTTTTTATTGATATTGTATTTTTAAAAGTTGCATAGATTTGCTCCTATTTTTTCCAGGAGCTTCGTTGTTTCCCACCTTATATTTGCATCCACATTCAATTCGCTTTGGTATAAAGTGCAATGTCTATATCTAGTGTGTTTTCACTTACATATGACATCCATTTGTTTAACCCAATTTATTGAAAAACTTATACTTTCTCCATTGCTGTCTTTTTTGAAGCACAGCTGACCATATTTGTACGGGTCTAGCTGGGCCTTGGGTTCTACACAATTAATTGGTCTTGTGTGTCAATCCTTCCATCAGAAGTATGCTGTCTTGTTGGGCCTGATGGTGCACACCTGTTACCCCAGCACTCGGGAGACTGAGGTAGGAGGACTGCCGTGAGCTCCAGGCCAGCCTGGGATACTCAGTAAGCTCAAAGCCAGCCTGAACCACATAGCCAGGCCTGTGCTGGCCACCCCCAATGCCACATTCATTACCGTGCCTTTACGGCAAGATCTGGCATTGGACAGTGCCCGTCCTGTGAAGTGGGTCTTCTTTAAAGAGTTCATACTGGCAATTCTAGACATTTTGTCTTTCTCTATAAAGGTGAGAGTCACTTTGTCGCTGTCTATAAGAGCTTGCTGGAATGTTGATTGGAAATTCTTTAGTACACAGATTAAGTTGGGAAGAATTTACATTTTGGCAATATTGAATCTTCCAATCCATGAATATGAAATATCTCTTCCTTTATTTATATATTCAGTATGTTTCTAAAATTTCACAGATTACTGTATGATAGATTGATATATTTTATTAGATTTACACGTAAGTATATCATTGTAGGATATTGCTGTAAATGGTGTTGTTTTTCAAATTCCAATTGCTCTTTGCAAAAGTATGAGAAAGAAAGTGAAAGTGAAATGAACCAGGCACAGAAAAGCAAAAACAGCATAATCTCATTTAAATGTGAAATCTAAAAACTTCGAGCCCATAAAGGCAGAAAATCAAATGGCCATTACCAGGAACTAAGGGAGGAGGCTCTGGGGCATAGGGTCAGAATATACTGGTCAATGGGGCTGGTGAGATGGCTCAGTGGTCTAAAGCACCTACTTAGAACAAGCTCAGCAAAGCACAAGGGACTGTGGTTCAATCCCCCAGCACCACATGCCAGCCAGCCCCGCCC
>NW_004524705.1:506201-539005 GCF_000260255.1 Octodon degus | reverse complement strand
AAAAAAAAAAAAAAAAAAAAAAAAAAAAAGAATATAAAATTTCAGTTGGTTAGAAGGAGCGCGTTCACATCTAGTCTCATTGCCCTGACTCTAGTTAACAACGGATTACCTAGTTAACCGCTTACTTTTTTTTCCACTGTGGCCACTCTGCACATGCACAAGCTGTGCTTTAGTCATGTGCCCCTCCCTGTCTGATACAGTGTTTAACTGTGGTGAAGTACGCCTAACAGGGCTATCTCAACCATTTTGAGAGTGTAGTTCATTAGGACGCTTATATTCTTATAATCATGCAACCAATCTCCAAAAATTTCTCATTTCACAAAACTGAAACTCTGTGCGCAGTAAACAATACTTCGCTGTGTCCCTTTTCCCCTAAGTGTCTAGTTACACCGCTCTTCTTCTTTACTGACGGGGGACACACTACCTAGGTGTCCCCCGTCAGTAAAATCCCAAGAGATGCGCTCCTCCGTACAGGGCCGCTCCACTTGACGCCTGTCAGGGAGGCGGGACTGGCTCTGCACTTGCGGCACTCCGTCCCATGACAGTGCTTGGGTCTTGTTTTACAAGTTCTTTGGGTTTTCTACATAGACAATTTTATCCTCTGAAAAAAAGAGTTCAGCACTTCCTTTCTAATCTTTTGAGAACTGCTTGTTTTTGTACGGTACAGTGGCAGACGCCTGTTGGAGGCTGAGGCAGGAGGATCATTGTGAGTTTGAGACCAATCTAGGCTACAAAGTGAGTTCAAGGCCAGCCTAAATTGCATAGAGCAACCCTGACTCAAAAACACCACATAAAAATAAAGTTTCTTTTTATCTTTTTGCACTAGCTAGCATTTTCAATAGTGTCCAATGGCATTGCTGAGAGAAGACAGCTCTGCTTTCTTCCTAATCTCAAAAACCATCCCATTTTATCATTACAAGTGATGCTAGCTGTAAGTTTTCTATAGCTGTTCTCTGAAAATTGAAGTTCTACTCTAGTCCTAATTTGTTGAAGCTTTTTATAGTTTTTTTGTTGCATTTTGTCAAATATTATTTTATATATAAATTAATATGATCACATTTGTTTTTGCTATATGCCTAGTAGTGGCATTGCTGTTCCAGTAATTTTACGACACCAAGTGTAGTCTCTTTTCACGAATATTCCATACGATGCTGTGGAGAGAGTGATCTACAGGCACAAGTGAGATCTCGGTGATCCACACGCTGTGTGGGCCATCTAGATCTACACTGATTTTCTGTCTCCTGCTCACTGGCAGGAACCGTTTGTCTGTTTCTTATTTTAGTTCCATTAATTTTTGTTCCGACATTTTGTGTGTGTGTGTGTGTGTGTGTGTGTGTGTGTGTGTGTATGGTACTGGGGGTTGAACTCAGTGCCCTCACACTGAGTTACATCCCTAATCTTTTTGTTTTGAGGCAAGATTTGGTAAATCACTAAATCACCTCAGGCTAGGAACTCCATTCCCTCTCTCCCCTTCCCTGCATCTCCCTTGCACAAGTGTCACTGTGTGTCTCCCATTCTTGGATGTCTGGGTACTTCTCATTCTTTTCTCCTTTTTCCATCTCAATTTTGGGGCACTGAGACCATCTACATTCCTGCAACTATACGAAAGCCACTGGTGAACTGTCCTTCACTTCTTTTGCAGAAATTTGTCTTAAACATTTTCCGGGGCCGGGGAGATGGCTCAGCAGAATAAGTGCTTGCCTGGCAAGCGCAAGGGCCTGAGTTCCACCCCCGGTTCCGCCAAAGAACCCTCCATTTTCCTCATCACTGGGACAAAGTAGCTGACACCCACAACTTAAAGCAGGAGAGCTTTGTCCTGGTTCGTGCTTCAATCCGTGCACTGCTGACTCCCCAACAGGACAGCGTGGAGGAGAAGCAGGACAGAGAAGCAGCTGCGCGTGTCACGATGACCAGGAAGTAGAATGTGAAGGGAGGGTGGTGGGGAACGGCAGCTCCCAGTGGGTTCATTTTGTCCTAGCAAAAGCGGCTCTAGTTCAGCCTTTAGTCCACCTTGGAGATAGGAGATGTAAGGCAGAGTCAACTTCACCTGGCCCTGCCCGGAAGGTCTCACTTCTTCACTCCTTCCCTACTCTCCTCAAGATACTGTAAACGTAAGAGATAAGAGGAGGACTCGGGGGATAGCTTAGTGGCTTAAGTGCCTGCCTGGGATCCTGAGTCCGGTCCCCAGCACCACACCAAAAAGAAAAAAAAAAAAAGAGAAAAATAGAACTAATTACAAAGAAGCAGCCGTGACTTCTTGTGTGAAAAACCATGGCATTTTGTCATGGTTGCCATGGAAACCATGAAGGTATTTAAGAAGAAAGGAAACAAAGAAGGAGTCCAGCTGCTTCTGGTCTGAGACCAGGAGGGCCCGCTCGCCAGCCTTATTAATAAAGCTGTTTCCTCCTGATCTTTGGTTTGATGTGGACACAATCCCGCCGCACCAGTGACCAGCCCTCACAGCCTCCTCACAGAAAGCTCAGTCAGCTTCGAAGGTTCAACCAGCCCTGTGAGCACGCGAGCACGCTGAAGGCCACTCCTGCTCTAACGCGTCGCAGACACAATCCCGGGAAGCACAGGCTCAAATGCTGCGGCCTTGGACACGTGCTCTGAGCTGCAAGGGGGCTAGAAACCGTGTCACTTGTTACTCAGGAATCAAGAGTTGCTGCACGCTAAATAAAGTTGAGCTTCCCTGTGAAGAAGGAATTGGGCATGATCTCAGCATCCAGCAGCATGAAGAAAGGATAGAAATTCTGCAGTTGAAAATAACAATGTTTTAGGAAACTTCAGTTTGGTCCAGAGGTTTGGCCAAATGAAGAGTTCAGCTACAGGCCCCTCAGAGATCTGCTGCACAGCAGCCTGCGTTTATGTGCCTCCAGCTACATTTACCCTATTTTGACTTTTCCCTGGACACCCTTCTGCTGCCAGAGCCTGGTGTAGGCCTTACTTAGATCTTTTCCATAGGAACCTGGGAGGTAAAATCTACACTCGGGGTTTCCCAGGACTGCAGAATTTGTCCCCGACTCTAACCCACATTCAGAGCGCAACCTTCCCAACCACAGTTTGTTTGAAAAGGAAATGAACTAGTCCACACTAGTGGATAGATTACTTAAAAGTGCTTATGTTCTAAGTTTGTCTTTTTTTCTTTTATATAACTCTGAATTTCTGCAGGGCTTTTTGTTGGTGGTGGTATTTTTGGTTTTTTTTTAAACAGGGTTTTACTATGTGGTTCAGGCTGGCCTGGAACTCACTTTGTGGCTCAGGGTGGCCTCAGACTTGCAGAGATCCCCCTGCTTCAGCCTCCTGAGTGCTGGGATGACAGGCCAGCACCACCATGCCCGGCAACTTCGCTGGTTTTAAGAAGTCATTTAATGACAAGCTGCTATCTAGTCAACACGTCCTGACAATGAAAGATACCAACGCTACACCAAGCATAAAATGCAAGTGGCGAAACTGTTCTAGGAGCCAGGCCAGGGTGTGCTGTTATCTGCACAGAGCAGAAGATGGAGAAAGGAGCAGCTCCACGTGCCTCCTCTCGGCTGAGGACCGGCGGCGCCACGGGGTCACAGCAGCTGCGCCTTCTACTCCTCCCAGCTGATTCTGTGTGAACTTTTTATGTGTATTACTTCTGGAATCATAATTCTTAATATTTTACTGATTTAAAGGGCTAGGCAGTCAGGGAAGCAAGCAGACCAGTGATAGAATACGAAGGCTTGGATTCAATCTGGCCCCATAAGAAAATGAAAAGTAAAGGCAGAGCCATGTTGAAATTTGCAAACATTTTGCTTCGATTTCGTTTTTCAAAAGGGTGCACAACTGCCTATTTGACTGGCAGTGTGAAATGGCGAGTTTCACAGCTTTTCCTGCTGTGTAGATGAAAAGTATTTCTAAGTGTTAGCTTCCCAACAGGTAGAGTACGACTTTTTTCAAAGTAAGTATTTCTGGTTTTCAAAATGAGTTTTTAAAATAAAAGAGTAGTTGGGCTTGGTAGCACACATCTGGAATCACTCTGGGAGGAGGAGACAAGAACACAAGTTGGAGCCAGCCCAGTCTACGCAACTTAACAAGACCCATCCAAAACAGAAGAGGGCTGCAGATACAGCTCAGTTCAAAGGACCTGGGCTCAAATGCCCAGAACCACACACACATGTCGAAATGGACGGGTAGATGGATGATGGATAGATGGAAGGAAGGAAGGAAGGAAGGAAGGAAGGAAGGAAGGAAGGAAGGAAGGAAGGGTAGATGGACGGGTGGGTGGGTAGATGGATGGGTGGATGGATGATGGATGAGTGGGCGGGTGGGGGGATGGATGGATGGGTGGGGGGATGGATGAATGGATGGATGGATGGATGGATACTAAGGGAGATGAAGCAGAGCAAAACTGTTTTCTTCTAAACCACACAGCTGCTCTTCCTTCCATCCATTCCCATTTAGAATGTGCCTCTTTCCTCATCAGGGAGGAAACTGATGCTGCCCCTCGCCCCTCCTGCCTAACCATGTGTGAATTTGTCTGATTTCTTTGTACCTTGCAGTGCACCTGCTCACCCTAGGGAAACAGAAGTCACAGCCTGGCATCTGCTCCCCGGCACGGTGGACCCACACCCCTGCAGCAGTGGCTTCCACCCGGCGGCCTCTCCCACTAGGTCTGCTTCCCCATCGCGGAAACACCACCTTGCAGGTTACTGCTTGGAGAGCCTGAGGGTCGGCAGTCAAGCCTGGCCACTTCCTGGGCAGCGGAGCCAATTGAACCAGCCCTGTGCACACAGCTGCTGCATGGTGGCAGCTGAGGGCCACCGTCCAGCGGCAGCGTTTCCACACTAGCGCTCAAGCATCAACGATGCCTGCTGTCTACGCCGAGTGGCCACAGAGCCTGGGGCCTTGGTGGGGGGGAGGTGGCGGAGAAGCCGGCACTGGGGACAGACAGCAGCCTCACAACCCGTGGTCACTCGTTTTACCTTCAGCTGTTCATAACCCCGCGCCCCACCTGCAGCATCAGGGCTTGTGGCTTTCTGATCCTAGCCAGTGTTCTGGGTTGGGTGCTGAAGCGCCCTGCTGAACATTTCTAACCACACACCACTTGGTGGCCAGTGAGGCCCTGCTGCCCGGACCAAGGGCGGCGAGCTCTGAGCGCTCTGGGTACTCATGCCAGGGGCCCAGCAGGGAGGGGTGACACTCCCCAGCTCTCCAGGGTCAGACTCGGCCTCCGCGGTGAGGACCCAGAAGACCTGCATAGCTACCTGCAGTCTGGGTGCACGCTAAGATGGCACTGAGCCCCTCCCAGGAAACGCTGCCGCCTGCAGACAGTCCCAAGGGCTCTTTTCCCAGGCAGGTGCTGAATAAACTGGCTCTCTATGCCCAAGACTAAAACTAGGACCCATGTCCATCACCATGTATTAAAAAAGTCAAAATGGATCAAAGATCTAAATATTAGAACAGAAACCCTAAACCCACTGGAAGAGGAAGGAGGCAGACACACTGAAGACACAGGGTAAGTAGTGACTTCATGAGCCGAACCAGGCCAAGAAGCACGGTGCCGCCTGCCTTGCTGCTGTTACCAGGACTGCTTTTGCCATCCTAGTTCTCTTCTGGTTCCAAGAACATTTTAGCAGTGTCCCTCGAGTTCTGAGCAGGTACTAGTGGTACCCTGCTCAGGACTGCACTAAATCTCCGGAACAGTTCTGCAGCACGGCCATTTTCGCTTGTGGCCCTTCGTATCAACGAGCAAAGGCTATCTCCATTTTCTGATGATCTTTTCAATCTCCTTTTTCAGAATACTGTAATGTTCAGCATATAAAGCTTTTACTTTGTTTGGTTGATTTCTAAGTATTTTATTTATTTTGATGCTACTGTAAAAGGGGTGGCTCCCCTAATTTCTCTAAATCACATGTCCCTCAGACAGAGGACTTATACCTAGAACACATAAACAATTGAAAAAAAATCAGGTGTCCCAAATTCAAAGACCCAATCCAAAAATGGGCATCTGAGATAAATACACATTTCAGATAAATACACATGACAAATAAATGAAAAAATGTTCATCATCAGGCATTCAAGAAATGCAAATTAAAACACTGAGATTCCATCTCACCCAAGAACAAATGGCTCTCACTAAGAAATCAACCGAAGAATAGCCAAGTGACTTTCCCTCATGTCACCTGTCATACCACCATGCCATGGACATGGTGGCTTGAGGTCGAATTTGCCCAGGGGCTTTGGGAACCCTCCATGCCCTAGTGAATCCAGCTGTGCACGCAGTCATGTACACCTATGGGCTGCATGCAGTGAAACCCTCCTACCAGAAGTATTAGTGGTGGAAAAAACTTTTGACATCTTCACAGTTTGCCCAGTGTGTTACTGTCACCATCCACAGGGGCCATATTTTTCTCATGGAGGACTGCAAATGAGTATCCAATTTTTACATGCATTACTGTTGTACGGGTGCATTTTTCTGATCCCTTTCCTTCATTTTTGGTACTGTGCTTACACGCGTCAGAGGCCACCAAAACCAGCAAGAAGTGGAAACTATAAAAACAAACAGTACTATAATACAGCATGTGAACCTGTGAGGGGGAAACAAACAAACAAACAAACAAAATCAACGAACAGTAAATGCTGGAGGGGCTGTGCAGAAGAACACACACTCCTACTGCTGGTGGGAGCGTAGACCGGTACAACCACGGTGGAAATCAGTGTGGAGGGTCCTCAAATAACAAGGAGTAGAGTTTCCACTTTGACCCAGCTCTTTCCCTGCTGGGTATCTTCCTGGAATTAAAAACATTGTACTACAGCAATATGTGTGCGCCCATGTTTAAGAAGCACAATCTTTAATAGCTAAATTTTGGAAACAACCCAGATATCCATCAACGAAGGATTGGATAAAAAAGATTTTTTTTTTTTAAAATAGGGTACTACTCAGACATAAACTTGAGATTTTTATAGGTAAATGATGCAACTCGAGAACATGCTCACATGTGAACTACATCAGCCCCACACGTGTACCCTCCATACTGTCTCACTAGCATGAGAAGCTAAGAGAGTTGAGAAGACACAAAGTGTGTAACAGATACTGTGAACTGGGGAGAAGCTGCTGAAAAGAACAGAAACTGATGAGGGAAAAGAAGGAAAGAGGAACAATTATATACACAAGATAGTTTGTACAGCACCTCACTGTCACATTCTATGCCTCCTACGCAATCACTGTTTCAGATCCACTAACCTACACTAGCCCGTCTCTCTGGGAGCTTCTCCAGGAGAGGACAAAGCTGGCCAGGTCTGGGAGGAGGGGCCTGCAGTGTGGGTCTAGGGCCGCTGGCGACTCTGGATCCCACTCCCAGGCCGACTCTCCTGAGCCCTCCCTGCCCTGCTGGGCCACACAAGCATCTCCTGTCCACGCCAACGGCCCCCACAGCGCAGCTTCGGACATGCAGGTGGCCACCACAACCATGCCCTGACCCTCCAGGGACAACCTTGTCCATCCGAGAGGCAGCTCTATGAGTGAGGCCTGGCCCCCTTGGTCAGTCCCAAGCTTCCAGTCCCCGCCCAGGATCCCTGTTGACCCAACCCAGCCCCAACTCCCAGCTGCCCGCACTGGCCACCCCCAGCTAGAGGGCCCAAACCCTTGCTCCCCACAACACAGTGCGCACGGCTCTTACATAAACTATTTTATTTAAATAAGTCCAGGGCAGCCCCTCTCCCACACACACTGGCACATGCACACGCACACCCGTCCTCCCAGCCTCACTCCCTGCCACCTATGGCCACCTCAAACCCCCAGGTTCTCATCGTGACCACACCTTCACCCCAAAACCAGGAAACCCGTGTCACACGGGGCCCGTCTTGGCAGGAAGAACCAGCTCTGCCGAGGCACGAGCTCTGCCCAGGCTGGCTCCTGAGCAGCAACCGAGGAAGGGCGAGGGCCCCCCCAGGCCACAGCTCCCTGCATCAGCAGCAGGGGCCACAGGGGCATCTTGTTCCAGGGAGAGCATTGAGCACCAGGTTCCAAATGCCACCACGAGAGGGTGCCAGCCAGCAAGGCCAGACTCCAGGGCTACAGCACACCCCGCCCACTGGGCGTTGGAGGGACCCGCTAGCACCTTGGCAATGTAGGACAATGACCAGGATCTGCCACACACGGCTCCCATCCCTGACGCAGTACCCTCAAGCCCCAAGAGGGCACGAGGTCCATCCTGTAGGTCACACATGGCGGGCCTGGCACCCACAGGCTGGGTCATCCTCCTCCCCAAGCTCCTGTGTCTCCCACACCAAGGGTCCCCAGGGACAGCCGTGAGGGGGATGAGGAATCACACAGAGGAAGCCAGGGTGCAGCAGGGTGGGGACAGCAGCCCGCCTCAGGCTGAGGGAGGCCCTGCCTCAGGGCTGCAGCAGCAGGCAAACTGGCCTCTCCCTGCAAAGACACCACAGGAGGACACTGCCCAGGGTGCTGAGACCCCTTAGGGACGCTGCAGTCAGCAGGAGCTACAGGCTGACACTGCGCTGGTGGCGGCCCCCACGTGCCCCGCTGTCGCTGTCCCGGTGAAGCCCAGGCCTGGGGCCCAGCTCCTGGCCATCCAGGCTGGCATGGTCTGACAGGCCACGCAGGTGCTCCACAGAGTCACACTTCTGCAGGTCGGAGGCCACCGTGCGCAGGCTCAGCAGGCTCAGCGAGTCCGTGTCGGGGCCCACACCTGCACCCAGGCCCACCTCCTCCGAGCCAGCCTCAGCCCCGCTGTCAGCCTCCTCAAGGCCTTGTGGCCCAGCCTCAGCACCCACCGGGGAGGAGCGCCGGGAGCACCGCGGGTTGACCAGGCCACGGCGCCGTGCGTGGATCTGCTCGCTGATCTGCTCCAGGTTGCGCAGGGCCACAGAGTAGCGGGTCTTGGCCTGTGCCACTTGCTGCTCCAGCTCTGTGACCTTGGCCTTGTGTTCCTGCAGGGTGGGACAGCCACTCCAGTCCCTGCGTCACAGCACCCACCCTCACCATGGCCACCAGCCCAACCTCCCAGCCTGCTGCCAGCACCCCCATCCCCTTGGCTACCTCCAGGATCTGGCTGAACTGGGCCTTGAGCTCAAAGTAGGGGCGGCTCTTCCCGATGGCCCTCCGGAGTGTCTTCTGCAGGGCCTGCACCCGGGCCTCCGCCTGCTGGCACAGCCGCGTCACCCGCTGATGCTCACGCTCGCCCCGCAGCCGCTCCTCCTCAGCCTCGTTCACCTGCCATGGGGTAGGGAGACCGTCCCTGAGCTGGCTTGCTTCGTGCCTGCCCAGGCTGCCTGGAGACCCAGGCAGGAGGAAGTTCCACAAATGCTGTGGTGTGGGGGGCCGAGAGGGGTCTGGAGCCTCTGCAGCTACCCAGCCTTGCGGCATCTGTGGCACTGGCCACTCAGTGCGGCCCTGCCAGCACAGGATGGCACCCTGTGCCCAGGCTGCAGTCAACAAGGGCTCCAGCTGTGTGCAGAGAGGGCACACAGAATGGGTGCCGCAAACCCAGGCCTGAGACCCCAGTCCCCGGGTCGCCAACCTTGGAAATCACATGAAGTACACCTCAGGAACCCAGGGTCACAGCAGAGCTCCAAAGCAGAAAGGAGACAGATCTCCCCAGCCAAGGGGTCCCATCACACACCTCTGGAGCCACCAAGTGCTCTAATTTGTTAACTGTATGGAAAACCAATGTTCTGAGCAAAGGGAAGCGAGCACACCTCTCGGAGCACCAAGACCCTCATGACTCCACCTAGCACCCTGCGCGCCACATTCGTCCGTGCACAAGCAACAGCCAGAGGCTGATCCATCCGAGCAAGGACCCACGTCACAGGGACCGTGACACACAGAGCCCCAGGACAACAGGTGGAGGAGGGCCAGCTCACCTTGCAGGTGGCATGGTTGAGCATCTCCTGCCAGGTAGGGTCCAGGCGGTTCTTGTCGGCCATGACACCCTGCTCGGCCACGAAGACCATCTCGCGCGCCGCGTTGTGCATACTCACTGCCCGCTCATAGCGTAGTGCTGCCTTCTGCGTCTCCTGCTGGGCCTGGGGGTGCGGGCATGTCAGGATGTCGGGGTGGGTATCCCTGAGGGCCTCATGCGGAGGGCCAGGACCAGGCAGGCAGAGCCCACCCCTGCGGCCAGAGCCTCCTCCAGGGGGCAACCCCAAGCAGGACCTCACCAGCTACCTCCCTGTACCTGGCCCAGGGCGCCCCCGTGTGGCCCTGTGCAGCACGGCACGGCCCCTCCTGAATCCTTTCCAGGCGGTCACCTGTGCCCAGCTCCCTGGCACCAGAGTAAACAAATACCAGGCATAAGATGGGACGTGCATGATACAATTCTGGGTGCCAGGGGGCTGAGTGAGAGTTAGACAGAGGAAGCGACCCGAACCCACCATGAAGAAGGAGGAGAAATGGGGGAAAGGAGCTGGTAGCTGGCCACAACAGGCTTGCCCCAAGGAAGGATCCCAGCCCGCAGGACCTCAAGGTCACAGGAGGGGCTGCGCAGTGGGGCACCTGCCCAGCCCCGTGAGGCCAGGGTCTGCACCCCAGGATCACAAGAAGTACAACACCGTCGTACCTCCTTGGCTAGCCGCCGTGCCTCATAGTAGGGCCGGGCCTTCTCTATGCAGCTGCCCAGGTGGGAGCCCTGTGTATTGAGCTTCCGAGCTGACTCCTGCAGGATCCTCCGGTAGGTGGTCCTGGCTTCCTGGAGAAGGGATGGTGCGGTGGGCCTCGGGCACACCCCTTCCTCCTCCTCTCTACCAGGACAGCCCCGGGTGTGGAGACAGCTAGATACTCACATCGAGCTGCAGCTCCACCTGGTTAATCTCCTCGCTGGCCTGGTTCAGGTGCTCCAGTTCTTCCTGCCAAGGAGGAGGGGATGGTGAGTGACGGCTGGCAAGGTGAGGGGGACAGCGGAGGCCAGGAATGGGTAGCCGGAAGGACCCGACTTCCTGGCCTCTCCCTGCTATCCTGGCAGGGCTGGGGCTCACTGTTGCTTCCCGAAGGCAGGGAGCTGTCTGCAGGAGGCTGAGGCTGCAGTGCTTGTCTGCCGATGATGTGGTGCCAAGCCTCTGGCCTCCCCACCTTTCTCTACCACTTCCTGTCAAGGTGGGGTCTCTCCAGGATGACCCCCTGGGCCAGGAGGGCAGGTCCCTGGCACAGCTTCCAATGCACGCACTGCCCCTTGGCACCAGATCCAAGAACCTAAAGCACAGCGGGCCGTGACCCCTGATCACCAGGCAAGGCTCTTGAAGCACATGGGGCTCTGTGAGGGTAGGAACTGCACCTGGGCAGCGGGGTCGGCAACTGAGGTGGAGCAGGGCACACAGGAGCGCAGCATGCGGCCTGTGGAGCCCAGTTCTGGCTGAGGACGGGGCCCAAGGAAGGCAGAAGGCTCTCAGAGAGGAAAGGGAGGCCACCTGCCTATGGGGTCCAGGCGGGAGAGCAGGCAGGGCTGGGGTGCACGGCAGCGAGGGGGCTTCGGCAAGCAGGCTGTGGGGGAGAGGCCACAGGCCGCCCACAGCTTTGCAGATGGCAAGCCAGGTGAGACACTGACCTCAGTCACCCACCCCCCCAGGGAAGGTGGCCGAGTTCCTGGAACCCTAAGCACTGAGGCCCCTTTCAGGAGCAGGGCAGGCTGCACGGAGGCCCTGCCCGGAGACACCTGGGGCCAGGACAGGCTCTGCCCCAGGGGCCCGGCTGGCACTGCCTGCTCTGCCACCCTTCTAGCAGCCCTAGGGGAGAGACTGGGTGGCCTGTGTGACCTCCCCAAGGTACGACTGGATTCTGGAAGATCCAAGCCAGCAAATGAGAACACAGGGGGCTGGCTGGTGCACTGCGGACGCACACAGTAACCTGCACCGGACTGCACCCGTGGCAAGGACACGCTCACGTGTGTGACCCTGAGACCCTGCCTCAGAAGCGTGTGAAACGTGCTCAACAAAAATATGGTGTGGGCTGCACAGAGAATTTTAATTTTATTTATTACTGGTGGCAGAAATCAAACTCAGGACCTGGAGGTTGCAGGCAGGCGCTGTGCCACTGAGCTATCTCTCGGCCCAAGATTTTAGTTTTAGAGCAACCCCCTTTTCACAAAGTAATAATCATGTAAAATAACAAACTGTAGTACATTTCACCTAACCCAATACATCTAAACTGTTACCGTTTCAACATGCAGTCAATTTAAAACTTAATTATACTTCACTTGTTTGAATGAAGTCTCGAGACACCTGCCTGAGGAAGCTCAGCCTGGGCAGTGTCCCGAGCTCCTAGGCTGGGCCACGCAAGGCGGAGCTAAGCAGGTCATGCATGGGCTAGCACCGAGCGCACACCACTGCGGCGGCACAGGGCAGCCGCTGCGGCTTGGGACCAGGGCTGTGGGGCGGCGCCTGGCCCGACACACAGCTCCTTGGGCAAGGCTTCCTGTGACTCCAGCCGCAAGGGGTGCCTGCCAGCGAGGAGGCAGCAGCCAGTCCTCACCGAGCTCCCGCCCCCTCGTCCTCAGGGCACTCCCATCAGCCAGGTGAGAACCGGCGAGGCAGCGAACTTCAGGGAGAACCAGGGCTGGAGCCACAGCAACCTTGGACCTCCTTTCTGGCCACAGTGACCCCATCCTGGGACTGAGGTCTCTCTCCTAGGAGCACCTCACACAAGACAGAAGCACTGTGCTGCAGGGGAAGCCAAGCCTGGGCAGCAGAGGCCGGGCCTTGGGCCCATCAGCACCGATGGGCAGGGAGAAGGGCGGGCGTGGACACCACCTGCCCGCAGGGCTCCCAGGAGAGGCACACCTGCTCCTGCCACACGAGGCAGAGGAGCAACGGCCAGCACGTGCAGCCCTGAGTGACGCCAGCTCTGCCACTGGCAGCAGGAGTGGCACTGCTTTGTACTCGGGGCCACAACCAGGCTGGCACCTTCGCACTTACAAAGAAACCCTGCTGGCGAGGGTGCCCGGGGAGGGCAGGGAGCAGGGATCTGGCCAGGCTGGGTGACTGCGCTGAGCACGCAGGCGCCGGCTGGGGCAGGCAGCGACGCATACCCCTCGGCAATGTGCCAGATGCCCGCACTCAGCCACGGTGCGATCGGGAGGCTGACGCCTGAGTCAGCGTTGTCAGCAAGCATCAGCCGGCTGGGGTGACCTTCCGAGGCACACCAGGCACCTTCCAGGTGCCACACACCACTGAGTCACAGGCGGGCACTGGGGCTAGATGCCCCACCCCTGCTGGGTCAGCATGGGCTCAAAGGGAGGCTGGCAAGGGGTAGTGCTGACTGAGAGGGGAGCAGTATTCCCGGGGGACACCTGAGGGAGTCCTTGCGTCTGAGGAACCAGTCACTCAAGGACCCTTTTGCAGGGAGATCTCTCCCTAAGCTGTAGGGCAAGGCCAGGGGCACTGGGCCCTGACTTGGAGCCTCTGCCAATGGCCTCGCTGCAAATAAGGAACACGCTGGTACGGGTAGGGTCTCCTCTGCCTCAGACCCCTTGCCCCGCAGGGCCAGATGCCCACAGGGTCCCCACCCCAGACAACGCCCATGGCACTTCCAGCCAGCCCAGCCCAAGGATGGGGAAGGGCATGTGTACAGCTCCCTGGAGGGTTTTGATGGATCTGTGGGCAAGTACCCATAATGCGCTGAGAAGCCACACAAACACAGTCCACACTAAAACGCCTCGAATGACACAAATCCCCTCCCCTCGGGAACCCAACACAGAAGGCTGGGCTGCCCTGGCCTCCTGGTGCAGGACCCTGTCCCACCAGCCTCTCCCACACCTGGGCCCGCATCACCCACGGCATACAGCGTACCACACAGCTCAGCCAGAGGAACGTGGCCCCTCACCCTCCGTGTCAGCCACATCACGGCACCTGCTGGCCTCTTGGGCTCCTGTGACCCTCACAGAGTTCACCTGTCAGCACTGCACAGAAATTTCTGCCTTACTTTGTTGATTTTACTGACAGAGAGTGCGTGCAGCTGAGGGCCACCTCTCCTGAAGGGGCAGAGCAAGGGTGATTCCCACCCCTCGTCCCCTGCCCATGTGGACCCTGGAGAAGAAGATGGAGAGCAGAGAAACACAGCGGACCTGCTCGGACCTGTTCCTAGAATCCCTTTCCCAGCACAGCAGGGAGAGCTTCCCGGAGGGCCAGGAAGTGCCATCGCACAACCCTCCATTTCCAGGAATAGAGACCCCACCACACACACAACACCTTCCAAGCCCTCACCACAAAGCAAGCAAAGGCTGGGCGGGCCAGTGCTCACCTGTGATCCCAAAGCTCTGGGAGGCCGAGGCAGGAGGATCACAAATTTATACCCAGACTGGTGACCTGCGATTTAGTGAAACCCTGTCTCAGAATGAAAGATTAGGAACAAAAAAGGGGGAGGTGTGGCTTAGTGTGAAGGTGCTGAGTTCAGTCTCCAGCAATGAACAAGGGGAGGGGGTAAGAGGAAAACCAACAAGAATGTGACCGAACAACAAACAGACCCACATACAAGAGCACAGTAAACATAACCTGCAAAGCTGCTAGGTGGACCCTTCACTCAACAGCAAGTAAGCTGAGTTAATAACGTTCACAAAGTCACAGAGCAAGGAGTTGAAGATTGCCCAAGCCATGCCCAGGACTTGTTTCTCTACAACTGCTCCCCACTGGGCCACAGACCACTGAGGACAAGCAGGAAAAACAGTTGTCTCAACACAGCAACCTGCAGCACTGCAGGACAAAAGTGCCCACTCCAGCCACAAACCACCGCTCCCCACTGCTCCCAGGGGAGCCGAGCACATCCAAGAGGGGCCCCCACACCCATGCGCGCACTCCCTGGGGCCCTACGCAAGGCCTGAGGGGTCAGTGCTGGCCGATTTCTTCCCACCTCCCTGGAGTCGTCCAATCTGGTTGGCGGACAGCAGTGAGGACCCTAACCCTGGACACCCCTGCTCCACGAGAGGGGTGTGAGTCACTCAGCACCAGCCGCACAGGACACCACCTGTCCCAGCAGCTTCCCAGGAAGCCCATCTCCCCCAGGGCACCTCTGCCAGCGATGCGAGCCATCCTCCCCCACAGCCCTGAGCTGCCCGCTTCCACTGCCAGTGTGGCTTCTGCTGCCAACGTAGCTTGTGCTGCCAATGTGGCTTCCACTGCCCCTCTTTCAGTGCAGGGGGCGTCCCCTGCACCACCACCAGCCCTTCCGGCGCACACTGCTCCTGATGCTGGTCACAGGACACAGCGACAGTGTACGCTCATCACCAGGTGGCTCTGCAGAGGGCTGCAGCCACGCTCACTCTCTCCCCCAGGTCTTCTCACCTGGATCCGAGGGTCCAGTTCTTCCTCCTCTCTTGGTGACAACTTGGGCTCGCTGCTGCTGCCGCTGCCGCCACCACCAGGTTCCTCTGCCCCTGGGCTCCCGGGTACTTCGTCCTCCACCACCTCAGGCCGCAGCTCGCCTTGCGGGGTCTCCCGTCCCCCTGGGACCTGCCTCAACTCTGCCATCGGCCCCGAGAGGGCAGAGCCCTAGGCACAGGGCAGGGCCAACATACTAGAACCTGGGCCCCAGCAGGGGGCTTCCTGGGCTTTGGACGGCCAGAAGGCTTCTCAGCTCAAAAGGCGGACCAAGGCGTGAGGAAGGTCACTCGCGGGCTGGAGGCCGAGCCTCCAGCTGTCGAGGATTGCTGGTACTAAGGGTTGTATGCGGACGCGGTTCCCTCCGCACCACAGAGCGTCCACCGGGAGTCTCCGGAGCCACAGCCCCGAAGCCACAGCCCCGAAGCAGGGGGCAGAGGGGGCCTGGATGCTGGGCCAAGTCCTGCGCAGGGGAGCACCATTCGGGAGGCCGAGGCAGGCGCGCCTCCAGGCTGTGGGTGGTGAAGGCCGGGCGCGGAGCTGTCGGACGATCGTCTCCCGGGAACTGCACAGAGAGAGAGACAAAGACAAGACTGGGGCCGCGTCCGCATCCGACCTCGGCCTCCGCGCTTCCAGGCCCAGTCCCGCAGTCCCAGCCCGACCCGCTCAGCCCCGGGGCCGGCCCGTCGCCGCGCCCCCTTCGCTCCTCCGGATTAGGATGCAGCCCCAGCCCGCCTCACCCCTCTCGGCGAGCAACCACGACCTGCGCCTCCCGTCCAACCGCTCCGCCGGCCCAAGGACCAACCCCGGCCTCTGCACAACCAGGCGCAACGGTCCCGGTGCAGTCTTACCTCGACTTACCCTCCGGTGCGAGGAGCTCTTGGATAGCAAACAACCTGCCCCCGCCCTCCCCGCAAGAAGCCGGCCCAACCAAACGCGACGGAGCAGGCGGAGACGGAAACGCGTAGCACGCAGCCCTCCACGCGCCCGCGCAGGCCCGCCCAGTGCGGACTCTCGCGCCGCCGGCCCGGCCGCCTGTTTCCGTACAACATGGCGCCCCCCCGTTCAGCGCATTCTGACGTTGCTCCCAGCCCACCCTTCAATTAAGCCGACTAAAAAGAAATCAGCATATGCTTATGATGAAAGATAGCACAACATATGGAGACTGAGAGCTCCTCATGAGTAGAAGAAAGCTAGAAATGCCACGGAAGTTAGGAAAATCGCTTCACAAGAGGGCTGCCATCTTGTCTGGCCCGGCCGTAAGACACCGCTTCCGGTGTCGACCCGGAAGGCGCCGGAGCCACGCCGGAAATGAGCTCACGGGCTTCTGGCCAGTACCGCGGCCGCTGGAAGGAAGCCGCCTTCCCGGAGTCGTGTTCCTCACTGCAGTGAGGTCAGCGTCCCCTGGCGGGGCAGTGCTGCTGAGCGAGCCCCCCTCGCCTTGCTCGGTCCCGCGGCCTCGCCCAGAGCGTGCCTCTGCCCCGCTCACCCCGCCGCGCCGCTCGCGGGGGGTGGTCGCACCGAGCGGGCCGCCCGAGCGCGCGAGGGAGGGCGGGGGTGGGGAGCGGCGGTCGGCCGGGCGCCCCCTGCGCGTCAACCCCAGACGCGGCTGGGCTCGGTTACCGCGGTGGAGACAGTCGGCGAGGGAGCGGAGCCGGGAGCTGTGGGCGGGCCGGCTGTCGGCTGGGTACCGGCGGGCTTCTGTCCAGTGAGGGAGCAGCGCTGGACAGCACCGGGGAGGCAGCGGCAAGAGAGAGCCCGGTGTGGTGGCACGCGCTCGTAATCCCAGCCTTCGGGGAGGCCGAGGCAGCCGAATCCCAAGTTCTGGCCCAGCCTGGGCATCTTAGGCAAGTTGAAAAAGCTTGGAGTGTAACAGTGTGAAGGCACGAGTCAATCCCCAGTACCCCAAAAGAAAAGAAAGGAAATTTTATTCAGGATCCTGGAGATAGATATTGCCACCGATTTAACGATATCGTGTTGTGGAGAAGAGACAGTGGACGAGGGGCCGGCGAGATAGCTCAGCAGACTAAAGCGCCTGCTAGAGGCGAGTTTAGGCAAAGCCCAGGGACCAGGGACCGCGGCCCAGTCCGCAGCACCACATGCTGAGTCCTGGCGTAGTGGTACACGTCCTGTAATCCCAGCGCTGGGAGGCTGAAAGCGGAAGGATCACCATGAGTCCAAGCTGCATAGTGAGACCCTGCAACAACCAACTGCACTGAGACAGTGGACTCCGCTCTAGCGAAAGGCTAGAGGAGCAGGAATTTATAGCGAAGGAGACGTGTAGGGGTCTATAGAAAATGACCAAGAGGAAACAGCAAGCAGGATGGGTAAACCAACTCCAAAGGACTAGTCGGAGACAAATCCTGGACAAGGAAGGGACTTTTTTTCTAAATCCTGTGCTAGGTTCTGTGCTGAGACTAAATTTTACAAGGAGGTACATAGATGGCTTTGAGAAAAGGTCCCAAAGCCTAAGGAAAGTGTAAACAGAGTCTTTGTTACATCTGCGGAGATAGAGGCCGTGATAAGTCCATGGCCAAGGGAGGGCTCGTAGGTCCCTTAGAAGCACACCCTTTTGTTGTTACTGCATACCTTAGAGAAAGACTTTGAGGAGTTGGTTCTCTAGTAAATGCTGTAAGACAGGGCGGCCAGGAGTCTGCCGGGATAGACACAGTTCTGTTCCAGGTGCTGGCTAGAAAGAACTAGTCAAGTGTGGCAGGTCAGAGCTTGCTCAGGAGGCATTTTAACGGACGAAGAAGGGCTGGGGTCACCCTAGGAATGGCTGTGCTAGAGTTCGCTTGTCTTGGCGCAGATGTTGGGGCACTGTGCTAGGAGTTCCCTGTTCCCTCCTTCCATTGAACCTCTGAATGACCCATGTTGCAGATAAACAGCACAGCTCAGTGGTGAGTACTTGTCTGGCATGCGTGTAGCCTTGAGTTCAATCCCAGCATAGGCAACATAGGGAGCGAAAAAAAAGGTAATTTAAAAGATTTTTTTCCATAAAGTTGGAAGTTTTAGTTTTCGGGGTTTTGTTTTCCTTTCTTTTTTCTTTTTTTGTCAGTACCAGGGATTGAACTCAGGCCCTTGCACTTGCCAAGCAAGCTCTTATTCTACTGAGCTACCTCCCCAGCCCCTGTTTTTATTTCCTGAGGACAAACTCAGCAACCCTCCTCTCTCAGCCTCCTGAATGCCTTAGGGTTGCAGGTATACACCACCATACCCAGCTTTTATTTTATTTATTTATTTTTAGACAAGGTTTCCCTGTGTCATCCAGGTTGCCCTCAATCTGGAAATAGATTATAGGTGTGAGTCACCCTACCTAGTTGGGCAAGTTTTAGTTTTATAATTCCAAAAGTGAGGTGCCGGAGAGATGACTCAGTGGAATAAGCACTTCCCTGGCAAGTGCAAGGGCCTGAGTTCAATCCCCAGTCCATGCCTCCCCCCCCAAAAAAAAGAATAAAATTCCAAAAGTGGAGAAGACTCTGAAAGTGACTTTTATTCCAGTGGGTCAGCAGGACCCCAGGCAATGGTACTTTAGTGAACACTGCTGGATAATAATTCCTCAGTTTTCTGCCACATTCAAAAGCCATGAAAGTCACGTACAGAAGTCAAACGTAATTTATTAGATTCTGTAAAACTAGAGTTTCACTGTGGTGACCCCGTGCAGACACGATGGACCAGAGCGTTTCTCTAGAGCATTGACATCCAACAGACCTTTGTGCAACAAAGAAAGTGCTGTGCATCAGCTCCAGGCAGGGTGGTTCTTGTAGTCCCTGAGCTCAGGAATGGAGCTGGTGCAAAGGAAAGTTGTTATGTAAACAAGTGGTGGTTCCCATTTGTACTACATCCTGAGTGCATTCTGAGCACCCACATCTTCAATAAAAACAGTGTTCATCATCCCTGCCATTGTCTCATCTGCACTCCCTCCCTCTGCTGGCCTCTGCTGCTGGGTCTATGACAAGTGCACAGGGAAACGAGCTTCATTTTCTAGACCAAGGTAGAAAAAGAGTAGGCAAGCACATAGGGCTGGGCCCCCAGGGCTCAATGCAGAGACGAGAATGCATCAGGACTGGCTAGAGCCGGTCTGATGATGAAAATCACGTTTGCTAGGTTTCTGTAACTCCCAAGGAAGTGGAGGCTTGGGATTATTGGCGTGACCCTTCTGAGATTTCTCATCACTGGGAAGGGTCATCCTCTCCCACCCACTGCACTAAGGCTAAAGGCCAGACAGACACACATCATGGATCAAGGTTAATGGTGCCACCATGTACTCTGCTATCCCTGGAGCAGTGTGACCTGAGCAACTGTACTTGCCGTCTTACTGGTTGATCAGAATTTTAACCCGTGTTTTATCTACCTCACAATTTTGTTCTATAAAACTTCTTTTGAGAGGTGGGGTCATTGGCAACCCATTTGGGACCGCTCCTGTCTCTCGGGAGCTATTCTTGTTCCCCATCACCAAATCCTTATTCCTGATTTCTCCAGTAAGGTCTCTCACTCTTAACCTCCATTGTTCCTTAGCATTCATTCGACTTTTGGAGACACGAGCTCAACGTACTTGACATCGAGCATTTCTCCTGTATCATTAAAAGAGCCAAGTTATGACTCTGAACGCTGGGTTTTTCTCTTGCTCCTTTGTTAACCTTTACCTCTGTGCCCTCAGTTTCCTCTTTGCTAGCCAGTAGATTCCTTCTTTCATGCAACACAGTATGTCTTTACCGAAAATCTGTTCTATGCCAAGATTTTAGGAGATGGTCAGCAAAATGACACAGTCCCAGTTCCCGTGTAACTTAATCTTGGTCTCCATTTTATAACCTTTGCTATCTGATTTACTTGGAAACAACTCAGAAATACCCTCATTAGTCACTATACATGTATGCATGCAAAGCTTCAGAGAAAGGTCTTCACTCAAGTTATATGGAAAATACATCAATACTTTACACTTTTTTATTTGAAAGAGATAATGACATAAAATTTCAAAACAAGATAATAGAGTAAAAATGGTTAATACATTGTGCCTTGTTACCTTCAAAGTAGTTACTCGGGGGCCAGAGAGATGACTCAGTGGAATAAGCGCTTGCCTGGCAAGCACAAGAGCCTGAATTCAATCCCCGGTTCCACCAAAAAAAGAGTAGTTACTCAGATTACAAGATATAGGCATGAAAAATTGATCAAACAATAAGTGCAAACCTTTATTTTTGACTTATTTATTTATTGTATTTTTTAGTACAGGTTCTACAGAGTTTCACTACACAGATCCAACTCGTAGTGATTCTCCTGTTTTCAGCCTCCCAAATGCTGGGATTACAGATGCGCACCACCACGCCCAGTCTCAGTCCCCACTCAGCATGCCCCAGGGGTTGGGCCGGCACAGCACACTGGGGACCAAACCCCAGCCACTGCACTCAGCCTAAGCAGGTACTTTCGTCCGTTGAGCTATCTGGACGGCCCACAAACCTTTCTTTTCATTGAACTAAGAAATAGTTTAACTGATTTATATCCTTTTCCCCTCCTTCTCTCTTTCCCTCATCGCAGTTTCTCTTACCTTTTGAAAAGTTTCTTCCCAATTCCCAGTTATCTATTGTACATTTTGGATCTTATTTTCTCTTTCAGCCTCTCATACTAGGGAGACAATATGATGTTTACATACACAAGACTGATTTATTTCACTTGGTGTATGGTGTCACATTGCATCCATTTACCTATAAAAGTCTCAAGTGTATCTTTTATGACTGAGCAGTACTCCATTGTATAAGAACACCACATCGTTTTTATCCATCTCTCTGTTGATGGGCATTTGGGTTGTTTCCAGGATTTAGCTGTGACAAGTTGTGCTGCGGTGAACACAGCTGCACATGTATCACTGTGCTATGATTTCTTGCTTCTTCTAGGAAGGTAGAAGGGGAGCAGCTGTGTCAAATTGCACCTCTAACCCTAGTTTTTGAGGAATCTCCATATCAATTTCCTCAATGGTTGCACCAGTCTGCACTCCCACCAAAGGGTTCTTTTGCCCCCTCAGCGTGCTCTATTTGATATTAGTTGACTTTTTTTTTTTTCCAGTACGGGCGATTGAACTCAGGACCTTGTGTGTGCCAGGCAAGTGCTTATTCTACTGAATTATCTCTCCAGCCCCTATTAGTTGATTTTTTCATGATAGACTTTCTTGTATGAGACAATCTCAGGGATGTTTTAATTTGCATCTCTTGCATGACTGATGATGCTGAACATTTTTTTCATATATTTACTTGCCATTTGTATTTCCTCATCTGAGAAATGTGTGTTCTTCTCAGCTGCCTATTTTTTTTTAACCTTTTCACGGATTACTTGCATCCTAAAACAGAGATATGCAGTGTGCCGTAAGTTCAGCTTCCTTCCCCAGGGTTTGTCAAAGCCGGAGTAACAGTGTTGCCAATAACACGGTAAAACGAAGTTCATAGATAGGCAGTGATGATCCCCATCCATAGGCTACCTGCATTATTCGTATGTTTCACAAATAGAAACTCAAATTCACAAGGACATCCATCGAATAAAAAGAAATCGATGCTCAGTTTGTTGTTAGAGAAGCAAACTAGAGAATAATTTCACAAAGATATATGTGGATATGATTAGAAGAGTTAACAACTTTGCATGTATTTGTATTTGTGAATTCTCTGCAAATGTAACACTGATAAAAAGGGCTTAAAGCGTGTGGATATGTGTGTCATCAATACCGTAACTGTTAAATATTAGAAACAGCTTCTCTGTTGGCAATCACTATCTGAAGAGAAGACTAATTTATACAACAGTGTTATGGGGGTAAAAATCAGTTGTTCTCCTATTAACCTATCTCTCAAAGGCATTTCCTGCTTAGAAAATTAAAATCTTTTGGATCGAAGAGTTGATTAGCTGTGTTTAAAACCATTGTCTAGGGGCCAGGAAGATGGCTCAGTAGGATAAGCCCTTGACTGGCACACGGAAAGATCTGAGTTCAATCCCTGGTTCCGCCAAAAAAAATAAAACCATTGTCTATCTCTTAATTGCTTTCTTGTAGCATTGTCCTCAGGGGCGGGAGGGTTTTTACCACCCGGAAGGCAGTGGCAGCGAGGGGCCGGACTGGGAGGGGGCGAGGCCGGTGTGGCTGGTGACCACAGGGGAGACCTGCCCCGCACCCCACCTATCGTTGGTGCGACAGCCTTATTCACATGGGGCCCTGCCCTGAGCAGAAATGCACCAACAGACATGCGGTGCGCGGGGCGGTAGGACAGGGTGACCGAGCGTGAGACGCCAGCCGAGTTGACGGCGCCGCCAGCCTCCCTGCTCAGAAGCTACCGCACCGCACCCTACACGGCTGGGCGGCACTTTAATGCCCGGTCCTGCGCAGAGCCCCGCAGGGCGGCCAGCCTCCCTCTTTGGATGCTTGGGCCACTCGGGGCTTTTTTGCTTCTGCCCAGGTCAAAGGAGTGGAGCATGACCTTGAACAGTGTGTTCTCCTCACCCACCTAGCCACGCGGCATGATTCCTGACAAAGGCCACCGGTGTGAAAGCCCAGTCTCCGAAGACTGTTAGGATGGTTACTGGCACAGGCTGTGGCACTCTTGTGAGAGGGATTCACACCAGCTCGTCGCAGGGCAGGCCGGATCTGGAGCCCAAGGAGCAGATGCGTCTCAAGCTGGGCCTGGTTTCACATCCCTTTGCTCAGAATTCCTTCACCTGCTCACCTCCTAGAACAGGGCTTCAGGCTTATTCTAGGGCAGGGACCGCTGTTGCCTCTGATTTTCACCAGTTCACAATAATGCCAAGTGAAGGGTGGGGCCGGGAGAGCGGGGTTGTTTTTGGGTCCTTTGAAGCGTTTTTGAGCAAAGGGGTGGGTTCCGGATGGGAAAAGAAAACTACAGAATGTACAGTAGTAAAGTAAGGTAGAGTGAACATCTCTGAGCTGCGCGCTGTCCGCTGCGAGGCCTGGCCTGCTTGACTGGTTCCAGGCCACCTAGGGACCCTGAGACAACTGCAGGCAAGCAAGCGTGCAGGGGGGCTCCTAGAGGACAGCCCCTTCCTGGACGCAGCTGCAGCTCCCCACTCCCCCACCCGGCTTCAGTCCCCTTTGGGGAACAGTTTCATCTGCTGACCCAGGGCTGAGGCCTCTGGGGAACCTGTGTGATGGCCACCTCTCTTTCTGTCCCATACTTGGCCCCATCCCGACTCTCAACTGGCTCGTGGGGGACCTGAGGTTTGCTGTAGGCTGGCACCACCTCCACCTCAGAGCATGGCTGGGGACACAAATATGTCTGTCCTGTTGTGCTCAGATGTGTGTACTGGTTGGGATGGCCTCACCCTATGAGTGGTGGACGGAGCAAGTGTGTGCGACACCACCCTGACTCCGCAGCAGAGGTCCTAGGTGTCACTGCAGATGTCATCTTCCCAGAAGAGTCGTGGCTCCTCTGGAGGGGGCTGTCAGGGTGTGGGCCTTGGGAAAGGGGAGGGGAGACCCTGTACCTGTCAAGGGGGCTCCGAGGTCTCCCATGTTCAGCTGCCATCTTCTAACCAAAGCCTTCCTTGGCCAAGAGTTGGGCCACCTTTCCTATGTAAGTTGCTCCAGGACTTGGAAAGGTCATTAGGACGGACTGACCAATAGAAGTAAAATGCAAGTCACACCTGCGATCTTAAATTTCCTTAAAAACAGGTAGATTTTTAATAGGCCTTTAAGGCCTGGGGAGATAGCTCGGTAGAATAAGCACTTGCCTGGCAAGCGCAAGGTCCTGAGTTCAATCCCTGGTACTGTAAAAAACAAACAAAAAAAGAGTAATAGGCCTTTATTTAACACAGTATACCCAACAAGCCGTCATTTAGACCCTGACCAGCGTCAGGTGTGGTGCACGAGGTGTGCAGTAGCTCCACAGGTAGTCTTTCCTGGTGGCTGCTAGCCCAGCCCTACTGGGTCCTCTCAACTTTGCTTGCTTGCAGCCCAACTGACACCCAACTCCAGCTTCAAGGCAGGAATGGTGAGATGTCGCCTGCTGCCTGCAAATCCTGATATCCCGGCCTTTCCTCTCACCCAGGAGGCATTGGCATGGTGCAGCAGGTACCCAAGGAAGAAACCCTACTGCGCCTGGAGCAACTCAGGAAAATCCCTCAGCGTGGGTGGGCTGTTAGCAATCTGAACCCTGACTTGTAGCCTTCCTGACTCACTTTCTAGTTAGAACTGGTGTGAAATACCTGTGACATCTGAGACACAACGCAATAAAGTGATCTGCGAAGTACACAAGTTTATCTTGAATCGGGAAAGGATTTCCCAAGAGCTGATCTCAGAATGCACTTCTAGTACTTACATGGATACTAACTTGTAAATGGCAAATGCTCGAAGGCCACTCAAGTACTCTATTCAACTCCACGTAATCACCCCTTTCCCTTTTCCTAGGCTCCCTGTATGTTCTCTTCTACATAAAGTGAAAGAAAACTGGTGGCCTTGGACCTATGCTCAGAGGGGTGATGCAAGGACCGGTCTAGAAGTGGATCTCTCCGGACACAGTAGTCTTTCAGGTTTGGACACAGAACGTGCACCCTGAGCTCCTGCTGAGCGCCATGCGGGCTGTGGCAGAGGCTAGCAGGGCCACTGTGGGGCCGGGAGCCGCTCTGGGCACTAGACCTGCACCCTGCACTCTAGAAGGAACAGAAGGGGCACTTTGGCTGCAGCCCTCTACGCGCACACACTGGTGTTCTGTGGCTGTCTCACCTCCCTGGCCATGGGCTGGGGAGTGGCTGGGCTCCAACAACATGGGCTGCCCAAAGGTGCGCTCCCTGGACGCCGCGGGAGGCAGGCTCACTGGGTGCTAGCGCTGCTGCCTTCCAAATCTGGTATCGGCCACTGGGTCTCTAGGGACTCTGTTCCTGGACAAACAGCCCTTTGGACGGTGGGCAGCTGGAATCAGCAGCCAAGCCAGGTAATTGGGTGAAAAGCTCCCTCCAGGATCCAGGATACCTACTCTGAAGGTACACACAAACCAAAGCTCCTAGGAAGGGTAGGCTGAGGCAGGACGCTCTCAAGTGGGTGGCTTGCTCTCCAGGGGTAATTTGCCCTCCAAATGAAAAGGGCTGGGGTGAATGCTGAACCACACAGCAGTTGCCTAGCTGGTATGATAACTCAGATCTGATTGCCAGCAGCAGCAGCAGCAGTGGGTGGCAAATGTGAAACAAAACGCATAGTCAGGGACCACAAGTTACAATTGCCTTGCCTTGTGGGCTGGCTGGAAAGTGGAAAATCCCACTTTCTCCCAGCCACGGATGAGGCAGCCTTCAAGGCCCCTCGCCTTGGCTTCAGCAGACAAGACCACACCTGCGGAGGCAGGATGACAAGGATTTTTAGAACAACGCAGAAACAGTAGTGAGCTTTGCTTGGGAGAAAAGTGTTCCTTTGTGAGGCCTTGCTGCATCCTTGTTCTTCACCAGCCCCAGCCTGCGCCCCTGCTGTTCCCCCCTCGCTTGCTCGCTGCCCCTCCATGTGTGCATACGTGCCCCAAAGTGGCCAGCCGGAGGTCTCTGTCCACCCTGAGGTGCTAGTCGCCCAGCCCCCCTTTGTGCATCCTATTGTCCATCTTACTTCACCCTTTGCCATGCCCCAGGCAGCTAGGATCATGGCCAGGTTCCCAGAGCATCTTTGCATGAGTTGTTTGGGGTTAAAATATCCCACAGCCACCCCCCAAGCGACAAGGGCAGCCAGGCTCACAGTGTTCCCTTGCCATCCCAGCCCTTGAGGCTGAGCTTGGCAGGCCACGAGCTCCAGGCCAGCCTGGGCCACAGCAAGCTTGTCTCTAACAAAGAAACAGAGAGGAGTGCAACAGCATCACAGGTGAGGCGAGGCTGGCAGAGCGACCATGACATTGTCCTCCCTGGGTTTCACATTTGAGAACGTCCCCTAAAAATGTTTTGCCAGAACCCATGCCCCATGCCTCGCTCAGTTTGATTCCCCGCTTCCCTCTCACTTCACCCCAAAGGTCCAGCACATCCCCTCTGGGAGCGTGAGGAGCTGTCCAGTGGCCGCTGCTGTGGGTCTGCTGCCCTCAAATCTTTGTTCTTGGTCCCATCTGCAGCCACAAGACTTGGGCTGTCCACGGGTGCTGCTCTGTGCTCTCCCTGCGGTAGTCTTCATGCATGCTAATGATGAACTTTCATCTACTGAGGTGACCGCCCTGACAGGTGCCACAGGGCCATGCTGGAGAGAGGAGGACAGGACTGTGGGCCTCTAGGAAGCAATGAGACAGCCAGCTTGGGGGTCTTGCCCTGGGGAATGAAGACCTGGTCCTCGAAGTGCTGGTCATTCCCTGGGGCTGAAGTGGCGAGCAAAGCCCTAGCACTCTGAGGCCCCAAGGGGCAGCCTGGTCCCCAGTCTCTCCTCTCAGAGATGCTGGGGCTGCCTGGGTCATGCTGCCACCCATGTGCTTGTGAACTAGACACACTCCTTTCCACCTCCCTGCCCTGCATCTGGAGGTGCTTTCTGATGCTGGGGCTGGTTGTGGGGTGTTTTGCCAGATGCTGCCAAAGCATGCTTTGGGGTGTCCCACCTGTGGCCCGGGGAATAGCCCCACCCACTGCCCTGGGGTCTTGCTGGCCTGGCTCATACTGGTCACTCAGGAAGGGGGGTCCCAGGTCAGGACCCCAGGTGCCATTTGGCAGTGTTGTGCCCTGGTGCCCATACCAAAAGGGGCTACCTCCACCCGCACCATTGTCTCTCCAGAACTGGTGCGGCCCACTGCCTGCCCTGGCTGTAGCATGTGGACATCCTGCAGTCTGGGATCCTAGGGACAGGATGGGGGTGGGGCCTGTGTGTGACAGCAGAGATGGTAGCCAGATCTTTCTGTGTCTCCAGGGCCCAGCTGCTGGGCTCTAGACCAGGCCCTGCCCCTTCTCTCGGCGCTTGTGCAGCCAACCTTGTAACTCAATTGGTTGACCAGAGTTTTGTCCCACCTCGTGACTTCTCCTTTTTCCCATTTTGGACCCATGGCACCTTGTAGATTTGCTCTATAAAATCCCTAGGAAAGCAGTTCTTGACAACCCACTCGGGACCCCTTCTGTCTCTCAGAAGCTTTCTTTCTCTCAATAAATATATTCTGCTTTTAGCCTCTGTTGCTCCTAAGATTTCTTGATTGTAGAGAGCATGAACTCACAGTGGACACCTAGCAGATTAGGAGTTTCCTTCCTGTGTCACCAAAAGCCTGTCTGCCATATGCAAGACTGTTCTTGCACATCCTGGGAGACCTGGGCCAGGTCCCCCAACTGTATGCTCTCTTGCAGACTGCTTCCTCCCTTCTGCACTGGAAGGCCAGTCTCTCCAGGTCTGCACTCTGGTTTTGAAGGCTAAGGGCCTTCCCCTGGCCTGCCCAGTGCCCCTGGGGTGGGACCTGGCGCCCTGCAGGAGTGAGGGCAGGGGTCACACTACCCGGGCAGGGCTGCCAAAGGGCAGAAATGGGGAGGAGAAAGGAGCCCCGAGAGCCCCAAGGAGGTGCGCACAGTTCGCCTGGTACAGCTGCGCATCCTGACATCTGTTTCCACAGAGGCTGGGATGGCTGTAGTTCAGGTGTCAAGCACCTGCCCTGTCCATGCTGCCTAAATAAAATGCAGTTTATTCTTCCCTTTAGCGAGACAGGCGGGTCTGCTCTTCCTGAGCTGCCCTGTGGCCAGCAGTGCCTACAGCTAGGCATGTGGTGTTTCTTTCCACCCCTTGTCCTTGTCCTTGTTCTGCTCTGAGGCTGGAAACATTCACGGTGAAGCTGGAGCCTGTGGGGCAGGGAGGGGCCTAGACCCCTCATGGGATCCCAGGGCTTCAGAGGTGCAGAGAGCAGCACAAGACTCCGTGGGGCCCAGGGACACCTGCAGGGCCGGGTGGCTTTTACTGCGGTGAGCTGCTACACTGTCTGGCTTTTCAAAACGCTTGCCACAGAACTCGCAGGGGAAGCGCAGAGCTGCTGCGGTCTCTGAGTGCCTGCGCCGGTGCCAGTTCAGGGAGGCCTTCTGGCGGCAGGTGAAGCCACATATCTCACACCTGGAGTGAGGATGTGATGGGCACCAGGTGGGGAGGGGGCCAGTCCACCCAGCCTCCGCACTCCTCCGGTCCGCCTCCTCCCCCGGCCGATGCACTCACTGCAGGGGCTTCTCCCCGGTGTGGATACGCCTGTGGATGACCAGGTTACTGCTGGTGCGGAAGGAGCGGGCGCAGAACTCGCAGATGTAGTCCCTGGTGTCTGTGGGCACAGGGGACACTCAGCATCCTCCCCATGCCATGAGCACAGAGCAGTGCGGCTCAGACAGACCTCAGTACTGTCTCTGCTCTCCCCTCCTCCCTGCACTGGGTCCTTGTGGGCTGGCAGAAAGCACCAGGCTGCACTGGGACAGGTCAGAGGGCTTGGATTCCACAACCCGGGGCGCCTCCTGGCCCAGGTATCACCTCCCCATTCAGTGCCTATGGCCAGGCCCTTCAGCTGGCCCGGGGTCTGTCCCTGAACAGGACAGTGGTTGTGCTTTCCCTCCTGCAGCACCAAGCCCTAGCCTGCGCAGGGACAGCTGCCTGGCCTCTCTCCCACCATCGCAGACCTCTGCTGCTACCTGAGGACGCAGCCATCGTGCCACACACTGGTCAGACCAGCAGCCTCCTCCCTTGGGCCTTGTCACCCCAAGTGACCACAAGTCTGGCTCTAAGTGCATCACTCCTGCTGTGCCAGGCTTCACATCCTGTTGCCAGCCCTCCTTGGCCACCCTCCCAGGTACACCCAAGCACTGTGCCACCCTGGAAACCACAACTTCCAGCCTCCGGCCATGGCCGCCTCCAGTCTACCGCGGTAACCCACAGCTCCAGGCTGCAGTGCCACCACGACTGTCCCGGCCCCAGCCTGGCCTCTGTGCCATCTTCACGGCCTGCTGCTGAGCTCTGGACCAGCCCACCCTCCCTCGCCCATGCCCTCCCCAGCCTCCACAGAGACCCCAGCACAGCCCTGTCCTGCCTGCCGGGACCCTGACTCTCCACACCAAGACCCCCAGGCACCTCCTCTCACCTAGCAGGAGCCACACGCAGATTCCTGGCACCTGAGGAGGGAAGAGCACTTTCCTGCAAGCCTACCCACACCCACAGACACCATCTGGGACAGTGGCGCACGGGGTCCTTTCCACTGGCCTATTCTCTTCCCCCCTTCTGGCCCCCTCTGTCCTGGGGCAATGTCACCAGGGTAGGGTGCAGCCCTCGCTCACCACTGTGCAGCTTCACGTGCTCCTTCAGGTGCTTCTTGAAGTTGAAGGACTTTCCACAGGCTGGCTCTGGGCAGCAGAAGGACTTCTGGTGGATGTGCTGGTATTTCTTGTGGTGCTTCATGGAGGAGGAGGGCTGTCTCTGCCACCATTCCGGCCCTGGCCTGAAGCAGCCCTCCCCGTCATGGCTGGGGACCACCCTGTCAGGACTGAGAACGACCCTGGCCCAGTCCCAACCCCGTCCACTAGTGTGCCACACGCAGCACACGCTGGCCCTGAGCTCTGGCCTCGCCTTGAATAACCTCTGTTCTCACAGCCCTCCCAGGGCAACTTCCTCCAAGGAGGCCTGTAGACTACTACTGGTGTGGCTCCACTCACCCATCTGTGCTCAATGCGCTGGGAACCTAACTGGGCCAAGCAGGTGCTGTGGCACCGGGCAACACCCCAACCCATGGGCCCCTTTCCTTGGTTTCTTTCCCAGCTCTCTCCCGGCCGTGGCCCACATGCCAAGCTGCCCCTCACGTTCAAATACTGCCGATTGGAGAAGATCCTGCCGCAGCCCGGGAAGTCGCAGGGCAGCAGCTCTCTCTTGGCAGCTTTCCTGGGCAGGAAATGGGGAGCTATAGGCTCCTGCCAGTGTCCCCACCTCTCCTAGGCCCTCCAAGTCTGGCCCCAAGTCCTACCGGATTCTCTTGGGCACAATCTGTGCAGCGTCCTCATCTGGGGCCAAGGTTGGAGTGGAAAAGGCCTGCCTCCTGGGGCTGTGGGGGCAGAGGGCATGGAGGGAAGGTCCGGCTCAGGACCCCATCCCCCACCTGAGCGCCTGCTGGTACCTGGCCACAGGCTTGGCCTGCAGGGTCCCCCTGGGCTGCAGCTGGACCTCAGCTTCTGAGATGGGAGGTGCTCCCAGGTGCAATGGGGACACCACTGGGGATGGCTCTGCAGCAGTGGAAGCCGCTGGTGCCTTCGCCTCTTCAGGTGTGTGGGTGGCAGGTGCTGTGGGTGGCCCAGACACATCTGGTTCACTGCTGAAAGGAGACCCAAGAAGAGGGGATGTTCTCTCTATCTGGGAACCCAGTCAGCCCAGGCCCAACCCTAGCCCTAACTCGTAAGAATCCCTAACTGAAAAAACTCCACCTGCAGCCTGGCTCCCAACTGCAGGACTTCCAGCTTCCTCTGGCCTGACCCCTCAGCCTGCCCCCCTCAGGTTGGCATCTGGAGCCCTCAGCTCTGCTTAGCACTCTAGCCCCAACTTGCCCATCTGGGGACGAGCTGTAGCTCCATGGGCTGGCATCACTTAGCATCTCCTCCTCCTCTTCCTCCTCTCTTGGGGGTGGGAAGGTCTCCGGCTGGGGTCCCACACCCCTGTAGGCCAGAGAGAGAAGACCTGAGATTCTACTCCCTCCCCAAGACCTCACGGGGCTGGCCTAGAACTCCTGACCCCAGCCTCACCCAGGCAGCCCGATTTCTGGAGTGGCCCCATCACGTTCTGGCTGCAGACCTGCGGGGACAGTGGGGTCAGAAGGGATAGGGGGATAGGGAGGCCTGTGATGGTGGTGAAAAGGGCCAAGGCTGCTGTGGAAAGGGGGTCACTCAGGATATGCAGGGAGGTGGTCCTGCCAGCAAAGCACGAGCAACGCAATGGGAGATGGGAGCTGTGTCCCTCAGGGCTGCGGGCACCACTCCCTCCCACTGGGACACAGGTTTCCCAGGTGCCCCTTCGCAAGTACCTGAATACACTCACTATGTCTGATTGTAGGTTTCTGCTAGTGAACAATGTCTTATTTTTCCTTCACTCTTTTTTCTTTTTCTTTTCCTTTTTTTTGTATTTTAGGGAAGGGTCTACAGGGTGTTCAGGGTCTTGCTACTAGATCGGACTCATAGTGATTCTCCTGTTTACAGCCTCCCAAGCGCTGGGATTACAGGCGCGCACCACCATGCCCAGCCTCAATTGCCATCTCAGCCACCCCGGGGGGTGGGGCCAGCACGGGAGGCCGGGGGAACCTTCATTCTTCTTTTACACACGTCTTGGTATGTTTTCCAGCCTGGCCTTGAACCCCTCACACATTCCCCCACTAAGCCGGGCTGCCTTTCTTCTTCCACCACCAGCGTGCGGGAGGACACATTTCCCGCTAGCACAGAGGGATAAGAAACAGAGCTGGGGCCTACTGAAGACTAGAACTCTCTCTCCCTCTCTTCCGCACAACTCCTACCTGTGGGCTCCTGCTCACTGCTCCAGGCCTGCTGGGGCGCCCCCACAGGCACAGGGCTCAGGGGGGGCTCCCAGGAGAAGCTGTGGCCCGCCGAGCACTCCCACAGCAGCGCCCCGCGCCCCGCAGGCCCCCGGAGCTCGGGAGCCAGGCCGCACTCCCGGCTGTGCGCGTGGCACAGGAGCACCAGGCATTGCAGGCTCTTGGAGGACAGAGGCTCAGGACCTGGAGGAGAGAGGCCAGGTGGGGTCCCCTCTCCCACCCCCAGGCCAGGAGACAGTCCTGTGCCGAATCGCGGGGCAGCCACCTTCCATGGTCCCGAGGCTGCCTGGGACCCCTGGCTGCAGCCGCTTCGTGGCCCACTGAGGCCTTGGGGTCCAACCCTGACCCCAACCCCAACCCCAACCCCAACCCCAACCCCACTCCGCCTCAGCTACCACAGACCTGCGCAGAAGGTGCAGCCCGAGGACAAGTACCTGCGGGGGAGACGGCAGGTGAGGCCCCTGGGGACCCAGCTCCCCGCCCCGGGAGCCCCCTCTCCCACCCCCTGCCGCTCGGACCGGTCCAGCAGGAACGTGGCGAGCTGCGAGTGCAGCGCGAAGCCCAGGCGTTCCTTGAGGTGGCACCAGCGCTCCATGCGGCCGCCCAGACGGATGCGGCACTTGCTGCGCCGCGCGTCCAGCCGCCGGCGCCGCTCCCGCCGTCCGCGCGCCGCCTCCTCCTCCTCCGCGGGGGCTGAGGCCATGGGGCATGGGCTGGGGGCCTGCGGGGCGGGACATGCTGACCTGGGGATCCCGGCCTCGCCGAGGGACGGTCCGGGAGGGCCAGGCCGAGACCCCGAGCGACCCGGCCTGCGCCTCCCTCTGCAGCGCGCCCCCACCCCGCCGGCCCGACGCTCGCGCCCTCATAGCGCGGGGGTCACAGACCCGGTCTTCGCGCCGGGGTTTGCCCTGCGCCTAGCCTCGCCTCGCCTAGCGAGCCGGCCCGAGAGCAGCGCGGAGACGGGGCCCACCTCGTGAGCCCGCCGCCGTTGCTGTTTTAAGAGGAAACTGTCCCCCTCCGCTCGGGCGGCGCCGGGGGCGGGGCCGGGTG
>NW_004524705.1:498862-503851 GCF_000260255.1 Octodon degus | reverse complement strand
AAACTTGCAGTCCGTCTGCCTCAGTCCTGGGATTTTAGTTGTGAATCTTGCTGGATTTGTTCCTAAGATCTCTCCTTTGTTTCCGCCCACTAGGACCAGGTAGTTTTAGCTCTCCACAGCCCTCATTAGCTAGTAATAATGAAGCCCTTCCACAGTGAGAACTGGGAAAGCTGGTTGGAACTTGAGGCTTCTCCCCTCTTGTACCTTATACCAAACATCTCTTGAAGAACCCAGAGCAGACAGTAGTCTTCTTGATTCATGTTTGGGCTTCATGCCTCTCAGCATGATTGGCAATGGGCTACATTTAGACTTCCCAGGAACTCATGGGGTGAATAATTCCCACACAGTCCTGTACTCCAGAAAAAGTGTGCTGGTTGACAGGGTTCTCTAAGAAACCTGGGAACTTAAGTGTAAATGTGGTTCCCATCAGTTTCCTTCCCATTGTCTGTCTGCTTGAAAGTCCTGGGAAAGAAGGAAGAAAGGAACCCTGCTAAAATCCCTAGCAGTACAGTAAAGGGTGAAGCAGGCATGGGGTTGCATACACCTTTAATCTCAGTACTCTCAGGGGCTGTGGTAGTGGGATTGCGAGTTTGAGCTCAGGCTGGATAATTTGGTGAGATGCTGTCTTGTGGGGAGGGGGAAACAGACTAGGTTGGTTCGAAGGTCTGGGTCAACCACCCATACTGAAAAACAAAACAAAACCCCCCACATCCTTAAGTTCATAGAGGATTGTAGGAACTACCAAATAGACAATCTTTGAAAGAGAGCAAAGTTCAAAGACTCACAATGCTACTTCAAAACTGCAACCAAAGTAATCAAACCTGTATGTCACTGGCATAAAGATAAACATGGAGACCATTGGAATAGAGCATAGAGTCCACAATCAAGTGAGAAGTTGGTTTTGAAACATGGGAGAAAATATTCCCTCCAACAAATGGTACTGGAATGAGTGCATAGGTAAGGGATTGAAGTTGGACCTCTATCTCACACCATATACAATAGTTAACTAAAAAGGGACCAATGGCTTAAATATAAAATTGGAAATTGTACAACTATAGGAAGAAAGTATAGATTTACCATTTCATGACTTTGGCTTTGGTAATGGATTCTTAGAAATGACATCAAACACATGAACAACAAAAGGAAAACATAGATAAATGTACTCAGTTTTTTATGAAGCAAGGAAATTATGAAGAAAGTAAAAAGATAAACTACAAACTGAAGAAAAGGCTGGGCATGGTGCTCACACCTGTAATCCCATCACTTTAGAGGCTGAGGCATGAAGATCTCTGCAAGTTCACGGCCAGCTTGGACTACATAACAAGACCCTATCTCAAAAGGAGAAAATGTTTTTAAGCCATAGCTAATAAAGGTCTAGTGTCCAGGATATATAAAGAACACTTTAAAAAAAAAAAACAAAAACAACACTTAGAACTGAATAACAAAGGGACACAAAAAGCAGCTGAAAAGTGGACAATGAATTGAATAGATGTTTCTCCAGAGAAAATGCCAAATTGCTAAAAGCATTTGGTAAGACATCTAACATTGTTAATAGTAATTAAAGATACGCAAATTAAAATCCCTGAAGGTCTGGGGAGATAGCTCAGTAGAATAAGCGCTTGCCTGGCAAGCACAGGGTCCTGAGTTCAACCCCTGGTACCACACACAAAAAATCCCAATGAGGTATCACTTCGTACTCACTAGTATAGCTACTTAAAAAAAATTTACTGAATCAGTACCCTAGTCTGGTGGTATAGCTCAGTGGCACAGTGCATGCCTGGCAAGCACAATGTCATGAGTTAAATTCCCAATACAAAAAAAGAATTAGAACCCCATATGTGCCACTGGAAATATAAATTCTTATGCATGTATACCACAAACATTGAAAAGAAGTGCTTAGTTAAGTCTGTATATGCACATTACGTATCAGTAGTATTTATAACAGCTAAAATCTCCCAAGTGCCCATCAATGTATGAACAGACGAAGGGTGATATGCGCATGTACTAGAACATTAGCCATAAGAAGGGAAAAAGTACACCTATACAGTGGGAGAGAAGCCACATGCAGAAGGGCATGTATTGTGTGATTCTATTTATATATAATATCTGTAATTGGCAAATCCTTTGCTATCATTTAGAAAATGTCCCCCAGATGCCGCATTCACTCATACATGGAGCTTTAGGTAAGTGATTGAATCACGGGGCCATCTAGCTAGGTAACTTGCTGTTAGGAGGTGGGATCTGGTATGACGAGGTGGTCACTGGGAGTGTGGCCTGTGTACAAGGGTTTCTCTCCCTCCGTCTTCTCCCTTTGGTCTCTGCTTCCTGGCCACCATGGTGTAAGCTGCTGTCCTCTACCAGGCCCTTCTACCATGCCACCTGCCTTGGAGTCAGCCAACTATGAACTGAAAATGTGAGCTAAAATAAATCTCTCCTTTAAGTTATGAGTGTCTGCTATGGTTTATTGATGAGAAAATTGATTAAAACATTGACAGGGATAGAAAGCAGATTGATGCTTTCCATGGGGCAGGGGGAAGGGGAGGGAGATAGGGACTATTGAATAGATGCCAGGCCTCTTTTTCAGATGACAAAAATGTGAAGCTAAATAGAGGCAGTGGTTGTACAAAATCGTGTATATACTAAACGCTACTGAATTGTTTACAGGGCTGATTTTGTGTTATGTTAGTTGAACTTCAATAAAAAATATAAAAAATTTTGCAAAGATTTCTGTGGTCTTGTCACATAAATGCGGACCCCAAGAATGCTGAAAAGTCAGAGGACACTGACTCATCCCCTGAGCCCTGCAGACTGCACACTGTGTCAAAGAAATCAACTCTTCCTTGATCCCATGGTCACCTGCAGCTATCACTACATTTTGTGGGTCTCCTTTACATGAGACTATCTCCCATAGGAGCATCACATCATGGTGCTATCCCTGGGGATGGGTGCTGTCCTCCGTCTTCCCTGTGGGTCCCCAGCTTCCTCCCATTGGCAGGCAGCAGGGGATCCTTGATCACGTCCTTCTCTGCACTTTCCCGCTGCAGCACCCTCCCCTTCTTCCCCCCATCCCCCACTGTTCTTCCTCAGCCTTCTTTATCACTTCCTCTTTCTTTCCAGTTGGAATGTCACAGGGCTCAGTTCTTGACTTCCATACCTGCTTGGCCTGGAAAGCTTATCCTTCGTCATGGATTTGAATATTGCCTGTTGACCAGTGATCTTCCTATCTGCATTTCCAACCTAGGCCTCTGCTGACCACCAGAGCTTGTGCCTGCTTTCCTGACTTCTCGAGGCATCTGGAACTCCGAGCTCTCCTCTGCAGCCAGTCGCTCTCAGCCTCCTCTTGATCAGTGAAGTGGTGTCTCTGTTCCTCTGGTTATGTTTAAAGTTAAAAAAAATTGTAACAGAAAAACACATTGCCACGAATTCCCTCAAAATCCTCCCCCTCACTTTGAACACAGCGCATCATTATTACCACTTTATGAAGCAGTTCTGTACGCATCTTTCATGAAGTGTGATAAAAATATGAATGCTGCCACCATGTGCCATCCAACAAAGGCAGCTTGTGAAAACCTGGCGCTGTGTCCTCATCCACCTTAATCACTGCATCTGGCCCTGTGTGGCTTTGGGTCTCTTCCAAAGTCCAAAGAACTGTAAAGGGGCAGCATCTGAGTGGACTCGACATCAAGGCTGCTGCAACAGCGCTGCTAAAGATAGTCTTGGAAGAGTGTAGACCTCCTGCAGCAAGTGGCAAGGATGATGGGATAAGCGTGTTTGCAGTCGGAGAGAATTCTGAAGGGCATTCATGGTGATGTGTCTTTTATGTAATACGTGTTTAAAAGATTTAGGCTGGGGAGATGGCTCAGTGGAATAAGCACTTCCCTGGCAAGTGCAAGGGCCTGAGTTCAATCCCTGGTTTCACCTATGCCAGGAGCTCAGCTACAGCAGGAGATTTCTAGGCCATGCAAAGGGAAAAAGGCTGACCAGTCAGGCTGAGTAAGGGCAGACCATTTGCTGAGCCATGTGCAAGATTAGAGCTGTGGTCAGAATGATGAGAAAGGCCTGAAGGCCCGGTGCATTGTAACATGATGAGGAAAACAAGAACAACAACAAACACCCTTCACTTTCCCGGGATGCTTACTTTCTGCCTTTAGAGAGGAGTCTGCAATGATAAGAAAAAATTGACTGTTGGGGTCGAGTAAGATGAGTGGACACGACTCCTAGTATGGACTTGCTGTGGATACATCAATTTAAGCAACTGCTCTTGCAGTTTGAACAAATACAAGGATGTGGAGGGAAGGGAACCCTTGTGCATGCTGCTGGGACCTAGTGGGACAGCCTTAGGGAAGATGATTTGGAATTTCCTTACAAACAAGTGGACTTGCCATATGATGCGGCCCCCTCACTGCTGAACATGTACCCAAACAGTTCCATAGGAGGGGTCTGCAGCCCATGGTCATCGCAGCAGTAGTTACAACAGGCAAAATACAGAGACACTCGAAGTGCCCATGAACAGATGAAGGTGCGCGGTGGAACACTATTCAGCCTTAAAAAAGAATGACCTCCCATCATTCGTGACAACGGGTGCGTACTGGTAGAGACCCATGTCCGGTGTCATAAGCCAAGCACGAAGACAGCACTGTATGATGTCACTGGGTGGCTTGTACCAACAATGGACCTCATAAAAATAGGGAGTAGGACTGGGGTTCCTAGAGCCTGGGTTGGGGTGGTGAGAATGGCGAGAGGGAATACCCTGGGGGTGTACTCCGCACCATGGTGGTTGCAGTTAATATTGTATTTTGAATTCCAAAATTGCCGCACATGTATTTTCAATATTCTCTAACCCCAGAGATTTAAAAAAAAAAAAATAAACATAGGACACAGGTCCTAAATAATTAAGTTGAACTAAAAGTTTCAGTCTAAGTGAGTTAACATACCAAAATAGACTTTTAGGGCCCAATAAAATGCAAGAGACCAAAAAAAAAAAAAAAA
>NW_004524705.1:496594-498762 GCF_000260255.1 Octodon degus | reverse complement strand
GTGGGGGCGGGGCCGGGCCGGGCGCGCCTGCGCACTGCGCCCGCGCGGTGCCTGCCGGGAGGAAGGGAGCGCGGCCGGCTGCGTCTCCAGGAGCTTGGAGCGTGTGGGTCGGCTCGCACGCAGGGCGGCTTACCCGGCCGCTTGCCCTTTTGAGTTCTTGCTGCGGAATCCGCTGTCTTGAGTCACCCGGAGTCCTCTCCGCCACGGGGCCACCGCTACGACCGGTCCCCTGTCGGCGCCCAAATCCGACCTCCTCACCTCCGCGCCGGCCGCGCCGCGGGGGCCTCCTCAGGTAGATCCACCCACCCACCCTCGTCTTCTGGGTGCGCTAGTTAAGCCCCCGCCTGGATGCACCGCTGGCCCCCCTCAGCCGCAGGCTGTGTCTGCCTGAACTGCCCGCGGCCGGGTCCGTGCAGGTTGTACGCGTCCGGAACGGGACACTGCTCGTCGCCGTGAGCGGACGTGTGCGACCTTGCCAAACACGCGCGCAGCGAACGTAACCCTCAGGAATCCCTGCCCCTCTCTGTTCTCAAGTGGTGTCCTCATTTGTCCACGTGGTCAGGACACCCTACACTATAAACTGAGAGTCCTGTTTATTTCCAGAAAGTGTGTGTGTGTGTGTGTGTGTGTGTGTGTGTGTGTGTGTTACGGGGGTTTGAACCAGGGCTTTACACGTGCAAGGCAGCTCTTTATTGCTTCAAAAACATGGCATCTTGAGTCCAGTGACCTGATTTGCGCCACTGGTAAATGCCTCCTCCAAGCCACTTTTTCTCCCGGGTTGCTGTAGGAAATTACCACGGGGCCGGTTATATGGCTCAGCGGCACAGCGCCTGTGGCAGACGCAAGGTCATGAATTCGGTTCCTGGTACCACATGCTGTGCCGGCCCTGGAACCGATTCTGGGAGTGGTGGCACACCTTTGTAATCCCAGCACTGAGATTGGCAGAAACAGGAAGATCACTACGAGTCTGAAGTGCATAGCGAGACTCTGTATCAGAAGGAAGAAAGGAATCACTCAGTCAATCACCTGAGGAGATGGTTCAGTGAATTAAGCGCTTCCCTGGCAAGCGCAAGGGCCTGAGTTCAATCCCCGGTTCTGAAAAAAAAAAAAAAGATTCACCACAAACCCTATGGCTGACAACAGCAGGAATTTATTCCCTTCCAGGTCTGAAGGCCACAAGACCAGTAGCAAAGTGTCACAGGACTCTGCCCCACGTGTACTGTAGGAGACACTTCAGGGCTTACTTCTTCTGGCTTCTGGTGGTGGCTGGTGCTCCCAGAGGTGGACATTTCACTTTAGTGTCTGACTCTGTGACCACATTGCCAATGCCTCTTTGATGTCGAGTCACACGCTGTCATTCTTTTATGGAAAAGATGTGTAGAAAGGTATTTAAAGTCACCCGGACAGTCCCAATAATCTCCCCATCTCAGTATCCTAAAACAGTTACATCTGACAGAAGTCCTGTCTACCTTCCTCATGATTTGTGTACCAGTGACTCAGTGTACTTGTCCGACTGGAGTAAGACGTTGCCAGCTCACTCTACTCATTAATGAAGGTGTTACTTTACCCAGAGTGCAGGATGCCATAGAGATGCCATGAGAGAAAACAAACACAAAAATCACACTTTACCTTTTCACCTCATGGTCTGTAAAATTCTAGTTTCACTGTCCCTTGAATGAAATCATAGATCCCATAATTCTGGATTACTCTCCACCTCTAATGACCTCAGGGCACCATGGGACCCTGGATTGTTTTAGTGTCCACTTACAAAGACTAAGATGAAACTTGCATTTATTCTCTTCCTTTTATCTCTGTTCTCATTTTTATTCTTTGTCCCTTTTATTGTTTCTGTCTTCATTTTTCTCTACCCTGTCGCTTTCATTGTGTGTTCTTACCTCTTCTTTTCTTCTTCCTTGGGCTTCTCCCCTTTGCTCTGACTCCTTATCTTTTTCTGAATTTGGAAAGTTTTGCTTTTGGGCCAGAAATGGATCCAGCTGTTCCTCTTCTGTCATCTGCTATCACCACATTTCTATACAGAAGAACTTGTGAGTTATGAACATTCTGAAGACTTTCCTCCTAATCCTGTTCTTGTTACATTCTTCTTCTGGGTGTGTGTGTGTGTGTGTGTGTGTGTGTGTGAGAGAGAGAGAGAGAGAGAGAGAGAGAGA
>NW_004524705.1:450910-490839 GCF_000260255.1 Octodon degus | reverse complement strand
AACTAAAAGTTTCAGTCTAAGTGAGTTAACATACCAAAATAGACTTTTAGGGCCCAATAAAATGCAAGAGACCAAAAAAAAAAAAAAAAAATCCTTAAACAAATGAAAGACATCTTGGAAAAAATAAAATACAAATAAAAAAGTTTGTACTCCAGACATCAAGGGCCTATGTCCAACCAACAGCCTCCCTGCTTTCTGTCAGATGCACAACTACTAAAACCCATCCAGAACCCAAGTTTAAACTTCCAAGGCATCTGCCTCTGGGGCACCCCTCTCTGACTAGCAGAGAACTTTTCTTTTGTTTTTTGTAATCCCATCAGGAAAGCCAATGCAACAAAGCACACATCTGGCCATTCCCCACTGCCGGACATTGGCTGTTTTATTGGCTTCAATCCTCCTTGCCCCAAAACAAGGACTCAAAAGCTAGAGAGCTGGTTACCTTCTCACCTTGCGGAAATGTTATGTATGCATTACAGTTGGGGTTCTGCGAGGGAAGCAATACATTACAGGACACATTTGTAAGATTATTCCATGATGAATCACTAAAG
The DNA here is from genome assembly GCF_000260255.1 of Octodon degus. Classification (NCBI taxonomy): domain Eukaryota; kingdom Metazoa; phylum Chordata; class Mammalia; order Rodentia; family Octodontidae; genus Octodon; species Octodon degus. The sequence goes on along the minus strand of NW_004524705.1, from coordinate 490,291 downwards.
AATCATATACAAAGAGTGTAGGAAATCTATCCACACTGAAGACCAAAGAACCCAGCATAGGGTCTGAATCCTACAGTAAGGACCTGAATGAGTCCAGCTGAAAACCTAGAGCTCAAAACAGTGCCTCCCACAATCCAACTGGAGGCCTAGAGCCCCTGACAATGTACCATGCAGGCTTGTTTCACAGATCTGTGCCTGGAAGACCCAAAGGTCAGTGGTAAAGCTAGAAGGTCTGTGCCAGTGGGATGAAGGATCTGTGCCAGCAGGCTGAGGGCTCTGCACTGGAGCCAGGAAGCGATGTTGAAGGTGAGGACCAGAGCTCCCCTGAAAAGTACCCCAACAATGCTCAGCAACAGTGACGTCCTGAGCTCCTCCCATAATGAGGAAAGGTGAGTTCCCATCAGGAAAGCCAAAGCAACAAGCTTCTCTGGGAATCTGAGCTGTGCACCATCTTCCCCTCCAGAGCCAGGAAGGAACGCTCAGGGTGAGGACCAGAGCCCCCCCCCCCCCCGCCCCAAGTGAACCCTGATCATTCTCAGGGACAACCAAGGCCCAAGCTCCTCCTCTGACAAGAACAGCCAAGTTCATTGGGAAAGCCAGTATGACAAAGTCTCCCAGCAGAGCAGCCCAAGAGAACCAGCATCTTCCACCAGCTCCACCAGCTTCTCCCAACAGCTTCTCTAACAGCCTCCCAGCAGCTTCTCTAGCTCTGCCTCTTTCACTGCTGGCAACAGCCCTCAGGTGGGCCTCCCACACCCAGCACCGTGCTAGTTCAGCTCAGCTGAGAGCAACAAGCTGGCTGCCTATTGGCAATCCACCACAGTATGTGAAGCAGTGGATATGTTCATTAGCCTAATCTGATCATTCCACAGAGGATGCATGTATGGAAACAGTACCCTGAACTCCATAAATGTATATAATTATTATGTGTCAATTAAAAATAGAGTACAACTTTTTAAAAAGGAATATTGTCCTCAACTTGGAAATGCATGGAGGAGACCACGAGCACCCTTCCGTGGCATGCTGTGTTGTGAGGTGGCCCCTGGGTGGCTACCAGCCCTGGCCTGCGTGCGCCTCTCACTGACCACTCCAGCCTGGCTGCCCCAGCTCTGAGGGTGGAGGTGGCCTGGCAGCTGACCAGTAGGGAGGTGGGGGGCTTTTGGCTGAGCAGTGTTACAGATTCCTATGCATAGTAGTGCAAGAAGAGTTTGTTAAGAGATACAACTGACAGTTTTCTCTGCCTCAGAAAAAAGAAAACTTCTAAGTGGGAGCGGCAGCTGAGCATGGCAGCTGATTGCACTTCGGGTGTTCCCTGGGCTTGCATGTGTTAGCAGCCTCTTTGCAACATTTGTTTAGCTGGATGGTTGCTTGTAAAAATCCGTCCATACTGTCCTTTGCACGGGCGGTATCCACCCCTGCCTGCTCTTCTGAGGCTCTTTTTCAGTGTGCGTGGATCCTCTGGTTCCCCCCGCCCATGGTAGCAGTCTTGCTAAAGTGGCTTAGTGAGAATTTCCTCACCCTCTGTGTGCTCACCCATCACTGGCGATGCCTAATCCCTGGCCTAGGTTTAGCAAGACTCCTGTAAGACCAGTTTAGTGACAATTCCCTTACTCTCCAGGTCTCCGCTTAGTAATTTTCCACCCACTCACCAGCACCTTGCTCCACAAGGGCCATAAATCTGTCTTTGTTGAACTGGAATTGAGCCTCGTTTCTCTCCTGTTGCAAATCCTATTTGCAGTAGTTTGAATGATTTTCTTTATTTTAAACAAATGTCAGAATAAATTTATTCTTCAACATCATTAATTGACACACGTGCATTTTGCATTTAAGTGAGCCATTGTTTTGGTTAGTGAGATACATTTTCGCAAGTCCCCTTAGTGAGACTGTAATTGGCAGCCCACTTGAACCCTGCACTGTTTTATTACTTTGCTTTTGTCTTCTCAAAGCTGGTACATTGGTGCTGATTATCTGCTTCTTTAGCCAATCAGCACACCAGGACAGGCTTTGGACTCTAAAACTGCAGTAGTGGAAGTTTCCACGGACAGACAGATGGACAGATGGGTGGGCGGATGGGTCACAGAGTGGCTGAATGATAAAAGGATGGGTGCACGGACGGATGGGTGCTTGGTGGATGGGCGAGCGCGTGGATGGGTGCTTGGTGGATGGGGGTGGTGGACGGGTAGATAGGTGGGTGGACGTATAGGTGGGTGAGTGAATGGCCTTTGGACCTGGAAGCCAGCTCAGCGCTGTTCTGCGGGGCAGACGGCGGCCTGACCGGAAACTGACTCTACCCGCGGTGCAACCGCGATCTGGAGTTTGGCGGCTCGCCCACCGCCCACGTCTTTGGCGGGAGCCCCCCGCCCTCCACGCCGGGATCTAATCGCTTCCTGTGTCAGGAACAGGCGCGGAGAGTCCGCTTAACAGGGCGGCGAGGAGACACATCTCCCGCTGCTCCGCGGGGACGAACAGCGCGACTGCAGATCGGTCCGGACGGCGAGAGCACCCGGGAACGGGTGCTTCGCTTTCCACCGGCATCGTCCTGCACTTGGGGCGGGCGCCCGGCTGCCTTTAGGGCTGGGCTTTAATTTGTGATGTCGGGAGTTGAACCCTGGGCATTCTCCTCGACCTACATCTCCAACTCTGATTTTTCAATTTTTGAGACCGGGTCTTTAAATGGTTAGGTTGTCCAAAAGACGCTCGAACCCGCGACCCTCCTATCTCGACCTCCAGTCAGTCGCTCGGAGCTCGCGGCTGGGCTGGCTTTAGTTCCGGCGCCGGGCTGGCCTGGGTGCAGAGTGCAGGCCGCGTAGCGTGCAGTGGGCGCCGGGTGTCAGGATGGCCGAGTGGTCTAAGGCGCCAGACTCAAGGTATGAGCCTTACCCGTGGGTGTTCTGGTCTCCGTATGGAGGCGTGGGTTCGAATCCCACTTCTGACACAGTCTTTTTTTTTTTTAATCTCCCCTTTGAAGCCGGGCGCCTCCTTCATTTTTACGATGAGCTCGCTCCGCCCCTCGCTCTGTAGGCGGCGCCGGCTCCTTCATTCAGCTCGCACTGGCGAGCAAGTAACAGCGCCTCCCTGGTGGTCTAGTGGTTAGGATTCGGCGCTCTCACCGCCGCGGCCCGGGTTCGATTCCCGGCCAGGGAAGCAGTTTTATTTTCTTCCCAATGATGATACAAGATCCTGTGCTGCTGGACGAACCCGACCACCCCTCGCTGCTCCTGTTCTAAGACTTGGGTTCGCTGGGCTTGTCACCGCAGCTTTCCGGAAAGCTGGGGCAGGGCGATCCCAAACTCAGCCTGGTCGTCATAGCCACAGAGTGAGAGCCTCCCTGTCCAATGCGGGTGGATGGGGCGCAGCTCAGCACACAGGTCCTGGCAAGGGGACAGAGGAGGGGAAATTCTACCTGACCTGTACATTTGCGTTTAAAAGGTGTCTGATCTTCCAGCTGAAAAGTAAGGAGCCTATAAACATGAATGCACAAAGGGCGAGAGGAAAAACCAGGGACAGACGCCCACAGGTGCTGATTTCCTACAGTGCTTGCCTTGTCAAGTTTTAAGCTTTGTGTGTCATCATTTTATGTATTTACTGAATTTTCTCCCCCACGAATATAAAATTTATTGGTAGAAAATTTGTAAAACTACTTCCATCTTGTATAAAAGTTAACTCCAAAGTAACCCTAGATTTACACATAATATATGAAACTATAAAACTTGCAGACAAAAATAGCAAATCTTCAGGACCAAGCACTTGGTGAAGAGTGAGGCAGCCCGCAGGAGAACACGCGTTAAACCCGAGCTGGCTGGGATTCACACCCCCTGTGAGACCTCTCCAGGAGGATGCAGGAGGATGGGGCAAGAAAGGCCTCTCACCTAGGGTCCAGGGAGATCTCCCTCACAGCAGCGGAAAAGCACACATTCCACTGGAAGTTCAAACGGATGAGAGAACATATTTCACCACAGAAATGTGGAAAAGGAAGCTGGAGAGTGTCGAAGCACAAGTTAAAGCCACAAAGGGATTCTAATTTGATCTTATCAGAATGGCCCGGATGAAGCATACACTGCCAGATGCGGGCCAGAGGGCCAAGACACCCGGAGGAGGCATGAGAAGAGTGTGCTAAGAGACCTGGCCTTCACACCCCTTGGCATTTGTCCCCAGCAGTAGGAACTGTATTCCCACAGAAATGCACGCAGGGATGTTCCTTGCATTGTTTATGACAGCCCCAAACTGGATAGAACCCGAAGTCCCTGTTCATTCAAGCGAGCGGTGGTACTACCAGGCCACAGAGTGCTGCTATGTAACTCCAGTGGGGTGGTCTGGCTGGAATGCTGGCGCTGTGGGAGGCTGAGGCAGGAGGGTCACGAGAGCTAGCTAGCTTGAGCAGCTTAGTGAGACTGGTCTCAATAAATAAAATGAAATAAAAAAATAAAATAAATCAAACTCCTAAGTTGAATCCCCTGGATTTAATCCTCAGTACTGATTTTTAAAAAGCTACTTAGCAATACACACAAACACATCAATTGATACAGCAGAGAGCCTGACAGACTTGGGATTACAGCCTTGGCAGTCCACCTCCAGAGCTCATGAACAGCCTGGTGTGGTGGGGTATGCCTACGAGGCGAGCCTTCAGAGGCTGAGGCAGGCTGATGGCCAGAGTTCAAGGCCAGCCTGTGCTACATAGTGAGACCCTGCCCCAAAACAACAAAACAAAGGACACCACAAGACCTCCCAAATGCATACGTAACAGCCTTGAATCTGGTAACGATAAACACAGTGTTGGGGCCAGGACGTGGGGGATGTGCTTATAAGGAGGCGACACAGGGAGATGACTGCGTGACGGAACTGTTCTGGGTTTTCACTGTGTGGGCCTGTGAGCCTCCTGCCTCAGCCTGCCAGAGGGCTGCGGTTCTAGGTGGGGGTCACGCCATTGAGACAGGGTCACACTGTGTAGTCTAGGCTGACCTTGACTTCACAGCCTCCTGAGAGATGGCAGGCGGGTACCACCATGCCCAGCCATAATTATTTTTTAAATTATTGCTCCCTCCATAATAGGTAGCAAGAGACTGGGGAGACAGTGGTGGTGTGGGGCTGCGGACCGGTAAGACAGGGAGGAAACTGGGTGGAGGAGTTTCTGCCAGGAGGAACAGGTGCCTGAGGGCCATCCGTGTACCCGGCAGGACTCTCTGAGTGTGAGGCACACTGCCCTGTGCCAGAGCCATTTCCTGGGCTGTTTCTGTGAGCAAAGCTGAGGGGTGAAGTAGGTCTACCCCACCCCATCCTGTGAGCAGACCGCCGGGAGAGTTCCCTGTGCTCAATACTCCCCAGCTCGCGGGAGACCCCTGAAGCCCTCTCCTGGTCTCCTCAGTCCCTGGGGACATGGGCTGTCCATGATGCTGACCGGGTCATGATCCTACCTAGGCCCTTTGTCCCTGACCCATGAGGCGTGTGTGTTCTGTTAGCTTCCATTGACCCCTGGCAGGCTGGCACATCCACCTGCGGGCAGGTCCAATGTCAGCCCTGGTATGTGGCATGTGGCATGTGGCATGTGGCATGTGGCACATGGTACATACTCCCACCCGCAGTCCCAAGGACAAGAGAACTAGCTCAGCTATTTCTGAAGGCCTCCTCTGGTGATGTGTAGTGGGCTTGCCTCTCCCTGCGGGCCCTGGGTGACCAACACACAGCCCAAGAGGGCCCTTGGAACAGAACTCAGGGCAGGGGCATTGCCGTACGACGGGCCTCCCAGCCGTCGGCCTCAGGGTTCTGCCTATTCATCTATCTGTCCATCTGCTTCTTCACTTCCTAGGGCTGCCAGAAGGGAAGACCTGGACATGGGGAAGTCACAGCCCTAGGCACCCCGAAAACATCATTCATTCAGATAACATATTCCTTGCTGGATGTCTTGAAAGCAAATTGCTAATTGTCTTAGGAGCACAAAAAGAATAAGACAGAGCGGTAGAGCCTCAAAGAAGTGAGAGGATTTGGAAATATATTTGAAGTTAGGTTCACATGTGCATCACCTTGGATGGCATCTGTGACCAGCATGAACTCAGAGCCAGTGTTCCTGCCCCACATACAGAGTGGCACGAGACACGCACACTGCGGTGGTCATAGCAGCGCGGCTCGGCAAGGAGCACGCTGTTAGCCATGCAGCTGCTGCCAGGTAATGAGGTTCCCAAGTTCTAGGAAGAGTCTCAGGGTGGACATGGGGAAGGGTGCTGGGCCAGACTGGGCTAAAGGAGCAGGAAAGAACAGAAGACCAAGGCAGGGGACTGGAGTGCGAGGAGCTGGCCTTCAGCACCAGACTGTAGGATCTGCAGTTGTCCACCTGACTGGCTCTGGGGTCTGGGAAGGTGGTGGAGCGCGCTGTGTCTGGGTGGGGCAGGGAGGGGTGGCCTGGGGGTCCCCATGCCTCCTTGTTGTATAGTTCCCCTGCTCTGCACCCAGCTTTGGTTCACTGTGCTCTTCCACCATGTGGTTTTGCTTTGAAGTCACAGGTGTGGGTGCCGTGTCTCAGTGGTGAGAAAGCTAATAATAGCTGCCACCCAGAGCAGAGATGAAGCACTTGGTGGCAGCCTTAAATTCAGCGCACATTTTACTGTTCTAATGACCATGTCAGGAGTCCCTGTGGTGGAGATGCTGTCAAGGCATGGGTGAATAAATGTCCCAGAGACTCTACCCTTTGGCCTGTGGTGGCACCTCTCAGTCTGGTATCAGTGGGCAGAGGTCAAGATGAAGTGAGACAGTGAGACCTGAGACTGTTCCTGGTGAACCTGGGTGACCGGCCTTCCTCTGGTGCTGTCAAGCTGGCTACAGCTCATTTCTGGAGGAGGGCTCCTTGGAGTCACCGGGTTCCCCTTTCCCTGCCAGGTCTGCAGCCACCTGGATGCTCTTGGCTGTCCTAAGCCCAGACTTGATGGCCGTGTCGATCCAGCCATGGGGCAGGGCTGTGTGCTCGCCTGCAAAGTGGACCCGGCCTTCCGGCCGGCTGAGCTCCTTGGCATAGTCCACATATTGGTAGGGAGTGAAGAAGGTAAAGCCGCCCATGGAGTAGGGGTCAAGGGCCCAATTTTTGACAAAGGAATAAGGGCACAGGGCCTGGAGCTCCTCTTTGGGGCAGTCATGGATGGCAGACAGGTCCTCCAAGACGATACTCACCACCTGCGCATGGTCCATGGCAGAGAAGAACCTGGCATCGTCGTCCAATGTGTAGGAGGCCAGGATGACACCCACGCCATTGGGGAAGATGTGGTTGGGGTAGTAGATGAAGCGAGAGGGCCGGTCGGTGACGGACTTGCCGCTGTAGATGCCGTCACGCTCCCAGAAGCGCTGTGTGCAGGCCAGGATCACTTTGGTGGCGCTGTTGTAGTGGACCAAGCGCAGCGCATCCTCCTTACTGTGAGACAGGGGTGGCTGGAAACGAAGGAGCCGGGCGGCCTTGGCAGTGGTGGCCACCACCACAAAGTCAGCAGTCAGGTGTGCCCTGGGCTGCAGAGGGTCGGGCGTCCGGTAGATGATGTGGACGCCGTCTCTGAAAGTCTGCACCTCCTCCGCCGGTGAGTGAAGCCGCACTGTGCCTGGCTTGAGGGCATTGTGTAGGGCCTGGGGCAGCTGGTCGAAGCCCCCAATGATCTCCTGGAACCTGAGAGTGAAAAGGAAGTGGAGGAAAGGGTATGGTAGAGGAGGTGCTGAAGCCCCCACTTGGACCACATGTCAGGGAGGCCATCAGAAGGCAAAGGGACTGGTGCCTGGGTGGCGGCTCGGCTGATGGAGCAGAGAGAGGCCCTTCCTGCTTTGTGCTGACCCAACAGGAAAATGCAACAGAGCTTGCTGGGCCATCCTGTGCCCAGTTTGGGCTGGCAGAGACTCTGGGAGGTGCTTGGGCCCCTCTGCCCTGACTCTGAGGGCCCAGTGCAGGTCCCCCAAGAGCAGCCTCATTCCCTCCCTGTGGAAGCACTTAGCTTGAATCTCAATGGACTAACCCCAAAGCCCAAGGCCAAGGGGCTGGTGGGAGGAGGCCTGCAGCCTCAGGGATGCCGGCCAACACAGGCGCCCTCTCCCTTAGATGGGCTGAAGCCTGAATCACCACGGTCACTCAGTTCATCTCAACAGCTCCAGGTCCTCGAGCAGCCAGAGCCTGAGGTAGGGTGGGTTCAGGGATGAGCACACTGGAGCATTTTCTTGAGCTAAAAGCCCTATAGTCTGTGTCATAGGAGAATGACTCTGGTTCTGACTGTCCTCTTGCCAGGGGTTCTCAGACTGGGGTTCTGAAAGGTACCACTGGGACACAGCAGAGGGGGGTGTTTTCAGGCCCTGGCTCTGTGGGTGGTGACACGTGTACATGGAAGGAGCACCCTCTGCCCGGGCTCACTGGAATTTGGAAAGCTCTGCCCACCTGTCCCAGTGCCCTGGCTATTACTTCTTTAGGGATGGCCACCTGGTTTATTTCTTCCTTCTTTGAGGTAGAATAGAAGAAATAAATGTAGGTGGAAAGGAGACAGGGAAATGGGAATTTTGGTTGGCTTTTTGAGACAGGGTCTCACTAGGTGACCCAGGTTGGCCTGAACTCACAACAGTCCTCCTGCCTCAATCTCCAAGAGCTAGGGATGAAAGGTGCATGCCACCTGGTACAGTGGAAACTGGAATTTTAAAACTGTGAGTTTAAAAAGAACTGCAGTTGGGGCACAAAAGTCAGGACACAAAGTTACTCAAGCCCCTTCCCTTCCAGGGAACTTGGAAAAAGATTTCTGAAGGGCCTCGAAGACACAGCGAGGCTGTGAAGGGGCCTCTGGGCCTGAGCTTTCGTGGCGAGCGATGCTGCCGGCCTCGGTCTCCACCCTCGAGGAAGCAGTGGTACCAGTGAGCAGCCGGACACCCAGGCACGTGGTCTGCACGGAGACCCAGCCCCAGACAGGGGGCTGGACAGGCGGCAGGACGCACACCCCGCGTCGCCCATTAGGAAGTCACCGTAAGCCCCATCAACATACCCAACTCCAGACCTTAGGGCTCCTAGAGAGCCCACTGTCTGGTGATTTGTGTCCTTTTCAGTTTGTGCCCAGTACATCCCCTTATGTCTCTTACGAAGCCACCTCCTAGGGGACCTTCCATCCTCCCCAGGGACCAGCCAGCCTGTGCCCCACCTCCGCCACCCCATTGCCCACCGGGGCTCGTGGAAGAACAAGATGAAGCCGCGCAGCGTCTCCACGAAGGCCTCGTAGTAGCCAGAGTCAGCGTTCAGCAGATCCCCGATCATCTGCACGGCTCCGCGGCTCAGGTTCCCCACCTTGATCAGGTACTCCTGGGTTGCGGGAGAGAAGGCGGCGTCAAGTGGGGCAGCCTCCAGGGCCCGCTGCCCCCTGTGGCCCAGGAAGGGATCCGGGCCCCCTGGGGCACAGTGCTCAATTCCGGGCAGAGACATCGGTGAGGGGGTCGGCTCGGCCTTCACCCCGCAGGCAGGCAGGCCTTTCTCCCTTGAGCCTCCTCTGCGTTAACTTCCTCGGGGAGGAGGGAGGCACCTTGAGGCCACTGGGCAGCAAGAGCAAGCCAAAAGGTAAAGGAGAGGCAAGAGGACAATGGGCCTTGGTGAGCAGAGAGGCGCGAGGAGGAGGGCGGGGAGGCCGAGGCCAGAGGAGAAGCGTGGGGCCGGGTCCTGCGCAGGCCAACTGCCCGCGAGGAGTGAGGTCACCACGGGCTGGAGACGTGGACCTGAACACGGTGTTTGGAAGGACGGGGCTCTGAGGCCGGGCTCCGCGCAGCTGTGGGGACAGCTCGGCTGCTCAGCAGCCGGGGAGAAGCCAGAGTGCCAGCGCTCCTGCTCCCCGCTCTGGGCCTTTCTCTCCCCGTCGCCCATGTCCTGCTTTCTCTCTCCATGAGGGACAGGGAGGTGCTGTGGCACCCATCAGCAGCAACTGTGCCTTCGCTTGGGCCCCTGGTGCCACCGCAGTGGTCTGAAGGTGCTTCAGGGGCAGCTGCGGCTGCCGTCCAGTGCCGGTGGGACCTGCCTCTGCACACTGACTCAACAGCGCCGCACCTGCAGGGCACGACCGTCCCAGGCAGAGCCGCGTCAAGGAGAGAGCTAGGAAGCTGGCTTGGAGGGGCAACACCACGGCTCGGCACTCTGGAGGCTAAGGCAGGAGGGCCCTGAGTTTGAGCCCAGCCAGGGCAACTTCACAAAAAAGTAAGACTCTGCCTCAAAATCAAAGGTGAAAAAGGGTGGGGGAAGTAGCTGGTGCAAAGCCCTGGTTCCCAGCAATCTCCAACAGCGCCTAAAAGAAAAGTGCTTGGGGGCAGGCTGAGTGTGTAGACTTCCACGGCAGGACATAGAGGTGTGTGGTGGTAGGGACTTGGGGACCCAGAGCACCAGAGTCCCCAGCCCCCATGGCACCTTCCCCTGCTTGGTCTGCACCTGAGGACACATGGCTGACCTCACAAAGCTGAAGCAACAGCCCAGAGGGGAAACCACAGCCCTGTTGGCCGCATTTGCTCAAGGACCATCTGCTTCTGCTTTTCACACCCCCTCCCCACCCTGCTCTCACCTCAGGACCTCAGAAGAGCCAAACGTGCTCTCCGCCACCTGCATGGCACCCTTCAGCGCCCGCAGCTGCCCAGCAGGGCTCAGTGAACCCTCCCCTGCGGGGCTGTGTGCCTGTTGGTGGTGCTGGGATCCAACCCAGGCCTTGCCCCAGTAGGGCCATGCAGGCCCCTGCGCTTCCTGCAGCACAGCCTCCCCACTTTCTGGGGCCCCAGGGCCTGTGTGAGGGTGTCCCACCAGCACTCCCTGTCCCACAGGGCTCAGCTGTCACCAGCTGCCTCCCTGGGGTCAGTGGTGCTTTTGCACAGCTATGAGTCACAGAAGGGCACACACTTCTGTCCCTGCAAGTATTGGGTTGGACACGCCCTAGTGTGAGGGTCAGAGCTCTCATGTGGCTGAGGAGGCAGAGTACAAGAGGTCCCTCAGAGGCCCCTCAGTGTCGGGCTGTGGTGCTGCCCAGGCGGTCCCCAGGAGCTGTGACAGGGTGAGGCTGACCTTGGTGGAGAAGGAGTCGTATTTCTCCAGCACCCGGCTGCAGCTGCTGCTCTTCAGCTCTTCGGAGACCTGAGGGAGAAGGGGGAGGGAAGGGAAGGAGTAGGGAGGGGAGGAGGGAGGACCCCGGTGAGGCCAGGCCACAGTATTGCCCGCTGGCCCTGGGGCCCTGGGTCCGCTGCTCTCAGGGCTCCACTGTGGTGAGCCCAGGCCTGCAGTGCCCACAGGACTGGCGAGCTCGGAGGGCGGAGACGCCATGTCCCCTCTCGGGTTACTATCAGGTCCCGACAGTCTCAGAAGTCTCAGAAAGGAATGTCCACGCTTTGTCCTGTGTTGGGGACTCTCTTTGGTTTTGCACCAAGAATCTTTAGGTTTAACGAGTACTTTATACCTCATTTGTAATGAACCACAAATATAGAGTGTGGGGGAACAGTATAACAATCACAAAATGCAGCATCTTTTAACTAATTAGGTGTCTGAAAAATACAATATTTAGGTAAAAATAATAAAATTATGAGACAAGCTGCGGCTAAGTTGATTAAATGCTGGTCTGTGAATTACTACAAAGGATGAGTTGGGGGAAGTGGGTGCGGAATGAATCGGGTGACATAAATCGCATCACTAGTTTTTCTTAAGTGCCATCGTAATGCTGCCTACTGATACAACTTTTTCTTGTTTTATAAATATAGTACTTCCAAACCAAGTGCCCTGGTTGCTGTCATTTGCATATCTGTGTTGGATGGGGACTTCTTCATGGTCCTGAGGCTGTCTTGAAAAGTGGGTGACTGGGCCAGTCTGAAAGCAGGGCAGGGTTCGAGGCCGAGGCCCACGACTCTGTAGGGGACCTGCAGGCCCGCTGTCCCAGCGATCACCTGAGGTCCCACTGGGCTACGGGCCACAGAGGTCAGAGACAGTGTTCATGCTGGCCGGCCTGGGCTCGGCTTGGCTCCTGAACCATGCACCTCCCATCAGGACAACTTGGATCCATGCTCTGGCTGTGACCCGGCACGTTCCTTACAATCTCTCGCCTCACCCTTCGTCTGTCCTGGCAGCTGGGAGAGGACTCGGGCAGTGGGGCTTCTCTGTGAAGCAGGGCAAGGCAGTGGCAGGAGTCCTGCCTGGTCATCCAGTGTGCTCAGGTATTCCTCTGCCTTAAGCCAGGACCTGTTGCAATTTCAGGGCCCGAGGCTTGGACTTGGCTGCCCAGGTATGGACATCTGGGATCCCAAAATGCATGGTGGCACAGGGTCAGGAGGGACAAGCCCAGGCTGGCAGTCCCCCCCCCACCCCGCCCTGGGTCTCTAGGAGGCTCTCCAAGACAACTGTGAGCAGCAGAGTGTTCTTGGGGCACATGAGAACCTCAGCTGCTCCCACCTCAGCTCACCTTCCTCAGGGACTCGTTGAAGAGTTCTTCTGCTGTCTTTCCAGCCTCGTGGGCTCTGACCTTGTAGCCCAGCAGGTCGGGGTTGGCCTGCACAGCCCCCAAGCGCTGCCGCACCCTATTCACCAGCACCCAGGTCTGGTTATCAGAGGGGCAGAAGTCTCTGAGGGGAAGTCCAAACTTCTGGATGAACTCTCCAGACAGCCTGTGTGGGGAGAGCGGGTGGTGGGGCTGGGACAAGAAGCCACTGCCTCCCCTGTTCCTGGAGTTGAGGCCACCCCTTGCCTATACAAGGGAGCGAGGGTCCCAGCTGCTGTTCTGGGCTGACTGCCACATGGCCAGGAGGGTCCTGACCTTACGGTGATACCACATCTCCTGGCCAAGGCCTCTGTCACTTCATTGGAGACCTGAAGACTTCAGACCTCTAGGTGTGAGCACTCAAGGTCCTGCATGTCGGCTGAAGGGAGCCCAGCAATGTCCCTTGGACTCACCCCTTCCAGTGGCCCAGCTGACTCCAGGGCACCCCGGGGATCATGCTCTCTCACTTCTCATCAGCAGCAGACCCTCCTCCCCAGAGCTCTCGTTGCCTTTGGCACAGTGTCCCGAGTGGGCTGGGCAGGTATGTCCAGCCCAGTACACAAATGAAAGCATTCAGACTGGGAAGTTTCCGGGGAGCCCTGGAGCTGGGGAACGAGTTGGGATGGACCCTAAACCCTCGGCCTCCAGGAGAGGATGCCGTCCCTTGTTGTCCTCTTGACCTCTGTGCTGAGAGCCCCAGTCCCAGGCTCCTTACCCATCCCCACTTCGCACCACCCTACCTGTGGTTCACAGGGATCCTCATGGCGCCCAGCTCTATGTACCAGTCCGCTCCAGGAACTCGGTGGGTCTCTATTCTGCCACCCACATGCCCTTTGGCCTCTAGTACAGTCACCTGGAAAGAGACTCCTGACTAGAGGTGGCTATCACACCCTTTGACCTCCCAGGCAGGGGCTAGCTCTTCCCCCTTTGTGCCCTTCTGCGGTGTTTCTCAGCTGTGGCATCAGCCACCTGCTCTCCCACCCCTTCAGACCTGTTTAAGAGCTCAGCCTGGCTTCTGTCCCCATGTCCTAGGGCTGTCCACTGCCAGTCCCCACCTCCCTCTCAAACCTGAGATCCCACAGGACTCCCAGACCATGCGTACCTGGTGGCCAGCATCCTGTAGTATCTTGGCCGTCGTGAGCCCAGCCATGCCTGCTCCAATGACCACCACCTTTCGGGCGTTTGCTGTGCGCCCCAGCCCCTTGCGAGCCAGCTGCAGCAGTTCTCCATACTGGGGATCCTCAAAACACTTGACCAGCTGGGGGTCGAAGGCCTGGGTCCATGGGTTCAGCACACTCAGGAGGGCGAGAGCCAGCCACCCTGGGGACATGGCTGTGGAGACAGCAGTCAGGCAAGTTCCTGGGGACAGAGACAGCTTGCCTGAACGCTTGATCTGAGCAGGATTTATCACTGACCTGTGATGCAACACCTGGCACTCCCGTTTCCTTCCTCCCCTATCTTGCTGTGCATTAGTCATGGGGTTCCCTGGCCAGCCTCCATGGGCTCCAAGGCCAGTGATGCTCCAAGGGACCAGTGCCCCCAGGCAGGGTGAACCTGTCCCAGGGACCTGCCCTCCCCCCGGTCAGCTGGGCTACTACACAAGAGGTTGAGCACAGCAGAAGAAGGTGTGAGGGTTTATATCTAGCTGCCCTGAGCCTTGTGCAGTCAGGCCAGGCTTGTGCAAAGTGATGGGTTATGTGGGCTCAAAGGGCTGTGCTGTCAGGAGGGGCTCAGCTGGAGTGTCCCTGGACGTGAGGTCGGGATGGGCACCTCTGCCTCCCTGCTCCTCCTGACTCCCCCTGGTTCCTGCCCACCATGCTGTGAGCTGCTCTCCTCCGCCAGGCCCCTCTGCCATGCCGCACTGTCTTGTAGCTGGCATATTATGAACTGACATCTGTAGAGCCAAAGTGAACCTGACCTCTTCAAGTTGTGGGTGTCTGGCATGTGGACAGCGACAAGGAAAGTGACTAATAGCGCAGGTGAGGCTCCTCTGCCGCGAGCTGGGTTTGTGGCAGTGAGGAAAGCCTGCCTGCAGTTGTAGCAGGACCAGGTGAGGGGGAGGAGCCCGGAGACGTTGCTTAACAAACTGACCTCTCTGAGCCGTGCCCAGTGAGCTACGGATTTCTCGTCACAGGGGCTACTGTGGGCCACCAGAGCGGCCCAGGCCTGGTGCTTTTGAGGAACTCACCACATTCTGAGCCTCAATTTCCACTCATGCCTCCGAGGGCTTCGCTCCCCCTGGTCGGCCCTGGGGCAGACATACCAGGCCTCCCTGCCCCAGTGTGTAAAATGTGCATGTTTTAGGACTGTTCTGTTTTTGTTGTTTTCCTTTAAAACTACCATCTGCATTTGGGGCACAAATACAACCTCTTCCCAACACTTGCAAGTCGAAGCCTTAACCCACAGGAGCCCTACTGAGAGCGGGTGGCCTTTGTAAAGGCGACTGGGAACAGAACTCTCCAGGTGGATCCTAGGCACTGCCTGTGAGGGGAAGAAACTCAGGGGAAATGCCGTGAGGGCTGGAAGAGGACGAAGCAGCCTACAAGGCCAAGGGAGCGAACCTAACCCTCACCAGAAGCCGGACCTACCAGCCACATCTGACCTGGACCTCCAGCCTCTGGCCGTGGTTGTTCTCTGCTGTTGAAACCTCAAGTCTGTGGGGTGCTGTGATGTCAGCCCAAGGTGACTGGCAGTCTATGCCTTTGCCTCGTGTCCATGGTGGAGAAGCGATGGGCTCTTGCTGGACCTTCTTGGATCAGACTCATTGCTACAGCTCTTTGAAAAATGTATGCATCCATTTTCCTACTAAGTTGCTGTTATTTGCTTTTTGACACAGGGTCTCACTGTATAGTTCAAGCTGGTCTTAAACTCATTATGTTAGGTCAGCCTCAACCTCAGATCCTCCTGCCTCAGCCTCCCAAGTGCTGGAAGTACAAGTGTGTGCCACCACACCTGGCTCATTTTCCTTGTAAGTCCACACAGCTCAGTTGCAGATGTACACAGCTTGCTCCAATTTCAAGATTCATCTTTAGTTGGGGTCACTTTCTCCTAGCCTAGGACAGGACCTGGGGCAGGCCCTTGAGGCCCTCCTCCTGATACTTGGCTTTGTGGCTGCCCTGTTCCCAGCCCTACTGGGTGTGGTCTCCAGTTTGAGCAGTCTGGTGGCCTGACCCCTTGGGCTTCTTCGTCCTTAGGGGAGGCTTGTCCCCATTGCCGACCTGACGACTTTAACCCTGGTTTGTCTGGTTCATTCCCCGTCACGTGGTTGGATGTGATGAGCCTGGCGCCAGCCTCAGGTGGGCGGCCGTGGTCTTCCAAGGTTCTCCTTTTCTTTCCATCGCATTGCTCCGGTGCGCAGGCAGAGGCCACCCCAGACCTCCCCAGGGGTGGGTATTCAGCAGCACATCTGATCACCCAAAGGAGGGCTACAGGTTATCGGCTACTCTGTCCCTGTACAAGGCAGCAGACCCAGGTCACCAAGGAAGCACACCCTTCCTTCCTCCCTGGGAGGAGATGGCCTCCTGGGACTGCCCTGCACGCACTGTTCCCTGACTCATTCTCGGGTCCGCTGCCTCCCTCTCCGGGAACGAGATGTTTTACATATTTCCTGGAGAGACATATAAGAAGTATCTGCCTCTGTGATGAGAGGGCCCTGCGGCCTATCCTGGCCTGGGGTTACCATGGGTTCTGAGGATGTCGGCTTATGGGCCAAAGAGCCCCTGAAGGTGCCATCTCCGCCTTGTGAGGCCGTTGCTGGCACCATAGGGCTCGAGTCAGGAAAGCAAGAGGCAGCAAAGGCCTGTGGGCACTTGGGAGGTCATGTGGTCTCTGTCCTTTCCCAGCCTCAGGGGGCTCTGTGGTCTGGACAAGGGCCAGCTGGCGGGGGCAGGAGACACACAGCAGCCACAGTGACAGAGCGACCAGCACCAAACAGTGTGGGGTCCTTTAGGTTCACAGGACAGGCCTCACCACATCTGTGTCCTGTCTTCAGCCAGAAATCAACCCCTGCTATCCAAGCCTGGCTCCCAGGAGCACGCAGCCCAGCTGGGGAGTAGAGTTGTAGAGATGGACAGATGGATAAGCTGGTGGGTGGAAAGATGCGTGGACAGAGGAGTGTGCAGGCCTGCGGGAGGAGAGGGATACTGACACAGGATTTGGGCCCGAGGTGTGATCCTGCAGCCCTTGTGGCTCCCCACGGTTCCAGGTGCCAGGGCCTCACCTGGGCCTGGCCTCTCCCATGGCTCTTCTGCCCCTCTTCCCCTGCCTCCTGCTGCCCTCTGGGAACTCGTGTTTCCATCTGTCTGATTCCTTTCTGTGCGTGTGCAAACGCACAGCAACGTCCAGCCTTTCTGCACCTTTAGGATCCATCCAGCTCTTTTTTCTTTAAAGGATGGAAGTGGGACTTCCTCCTTTTTTTTTTTTTTTTTTCTTTTAAAAACAGAATCTGACTCCCTTTGAAGTCCTAAGTCTGGATCTTTTCCCTCCACACCTTTGCAGTCTTGCACTGATTGCTTCATGGCACCCAGTGTGAAGGAGCTCACAGGCTGTGCCAGTCCGGCATCACTACACAGCTGGAAAGTGGTGGTTGAAGCTGCAGGCAGTTCCAGCCCTTAAAAACACTGCAAGCTGCGTGGCTGGGCCTCCAGGAAGCACGAGGCTCAAGCTGGTTCCCAAGAGGGGAGGGTACCCTGCGGGGCTCTTCCCCTTCTAGGCACTTGCCTACCTGGAAGAGCCTGCAGTGGGCACAAAGCTCCTCCAGGCCCTGGGAGGAGAGAATGAGGATCCATGAGTGCTAGGGCCATCAGAGAGCCCAGGACTCGGGAAACACCATCCAGGAAGCCTGTGGTGGCCTGGGTGACACATAAGCATTTACTACTTGCAAAACAAGGAAGCAGCAACAGCCCCTCCACCTGTCTTTTCCCCTCCTGAGCCAATCACCGCTGC
Organism: Octodon degus; assembly: GCF_000260255.1. Classification (NCBI taxonomy): domain Eukaryota; kingdom Metazoa; phylum Chordata; class Mammalia; order Rodentia; family Octodontidae; genus Octodon; species Octodon degus. Next base: position 472,868 of record NW_004524705.1, on the reverse strand, counting down.
CTTGAGGTTTCTGCGTCCTGGTGGGAAGAGGTGACAGTAGAGCAGCCTGGTTGCTGCTGAGAGGGGGAACCTGCTGTCCCTGCCCTCCCTGAGCTGGGGCAACACAGGCCACTGTGGACTGAGCAAGTGAGGAACAGTGACTGAGGTGGAAAGCACGCAACCTAGATCTTCAGCTGCAAGAAATTCTCACAAGTGGGTGGACAGGGAAGAAGAGAAGCTCTAGGGAGCTCTCCAAGCAGAGGGGAAGCAGCATCCACTCATCCTACCGCTGGGAGTGCAGAGAGGGAGGGGCAGAGGCCTACGGCAGGCTCCAAGGCGCAGGAGCTGCGGGACAGAGGGCGACAGTCAAAGAAGCACTGTACTAATTGCACATCAGCAGCATTGTTAATTCACGTATTCACAGTCCTCAGTGCGATGGAACTCACACGCACAGGCTGTGCTGGTTGTTTGAACGGCATCACTACACGGCTCGAAAGTGGTGTTCGAAGCTGTGGGCAATTGCAGCCCTCAAAGACACAGCAGCGGCATGGCTGGGCCTCCGGGAAGCACAAGGCTTGAGCTGTTTCCCCAAAACATAGGGCACATGCTCACATTAAAAAAATTTATTACAGTGACAGACAAGATGACATTCACCCCCTCAGAATCTCACCCTCACTCTGGACACCCTTGTCCCCTCCTGCTCCACACCTCCTGCAGCAGCTGGGGTCCTGAGGGTCTTTAGCTGAGTGGTCCCAGTTGTCTCAATGTCCAGAGCCAACTCAACGTTTCCCTGTCATGGTCATTTTGAGTTTGGGAAGGGCTGGAAGACATGGAGCCAGATGGAGTGACGAGGTGTCCAGCTTCTGGGCGCTGCCTTTCTGTTGGTGACGCTTGGCAGGAGCAGCCACACCTTTGATCACACGTCCTAAAGACCTCAAGAACGAGGACTCAGGGCTGCTCTAGACAGTGGCCTGAAGGCCGGATAAGTGTATTTGAAGTGAGGGGGAGGATTCTGAGAGGAATTCATGGAATGTGTGTGTTGCCATAAGTTTTAGAACATTTTTGAAAAGCTTTCTCCCCTTTTTCCCATCACACCTCCGATCTGCACTGCTGGCTTGGGAAGCCAAGCGGGGGTGGGGGGTGGGGGGCTTGGTCACCTGACTCTGCCTGTCTCCTCACAAAATCTCAGCCTGCTCTTCAGCTACACAGGGGAGCAGGGGCTCTGAGGTCCACCCGAGGGACAAGGGGACGACCAGAGCTTGGATTTTTCAAAGGAGGCCCTGTGTCTTAAGAAGGTAAGGCCGAAGTGATGAAGCTAGCTTAAAAGGAAAACCGGAAAAAAAATTTTATATATACATATTTTTTTTTTTTAAATATATGAGACAGGGTCTTGCAGGGACTTAAAAGTACAATAACCTATATATATTTGGAGCGTCTCGTTCACGAATCGCTCTTGGTCCTCGGCGGGGGGCAGCGCTGCTGCCCCAGTGGCGGGCTCTGAACTCCACGCCCGCCCTGCACCCCTGCGCGCCTTTCAGCAGCAGGCCTAGATCTCCACTGCGACGCCCAGGGCCCTCGAGCCGGCCCACCCTAACCTGCGGCTGGAGGGAGCCGCGCCTAGCTGGCCGGGCCCTCCGGGGACTGCGCCCAGCCTGGGGCTCTTCGGTCCACCGCAGGCTGCCCGCTGCGCTGCCTGGGCTGAGCGACCAATGGCTCTGCCCTCGCCAGGGGTGGTCTTCTCCACCAGGTGGGCTCCCGGCTGGCCAGGGTAGCCGCAGGCCCTGCTCCCTCTGCCTCGTGTGGGGCGTGTTACCGGCGGCTCGGCTCGGGTCCCTGCCCTCCTATGCGCCCTCCTTCCCTTCCCCGCCCCCTCCCCAGCAGGAGCAGCCCGGGATCTGGCTCCGGACAGGACCGCCCCAGCGGACGGTCGCCAGGGAGCTGCGTGCTCGGCAGTGGTGACACTCGGTCCGTCGGGTCGGTTCCAGTCGGTCCCGCGGCCACTCCTCCTTCTCCACCAACACCGCGGCGACGCCCGGATCCACCCACGCGCGAGGCCTGGCGCGGCACCAGGACTGCCAGACTCGGTCCCCTGACTTCCGCCCCTGCGGGCCTGCTCGAACCTTAGGGCAAGGAGGACACAGAGCCACGGAAGGGGGTGGTGGTGGTGGTGACAGATCTGAGGTCCCCATCTGCGCACCAGCCACGAGGCAGGTCACCAGGGAAGAGGGCCTGCGGTGCTCTCAGTTACTCCTCTAAAAGCGCAAGAAGATCTACACCATAACAATGTACTCATGGCTAGTATTAAAATTATATTTTTCTAGGTTTTAAAAAGAAAGCAAGATCCAGGTGTGGTGGTGCACGCCTGTCACCCCAGCACTGGGAAGGCTGATGCAGAAGGATTGCTAAGAGTTCCAGGCCAGCCTGAGCTACAGAGCCAGACCCTGTGTCACAGTCCCTCCCAACCCTTCTCCCCCCACAAAAAGGGAGGAAGGAATAAAGGGAGACTGCCACACAGAGCACAGAGGGTAAGTAAGTGCAGCCCGACAGATTGGGAGAAGCCGGTGGCCCCAGACGCCTAGGAGGTAGCGGGCACTGGTGCTTGGTGCTGGCTTTCTGGGCTCCCTCTTCTGCCCTCCTTTCCCTCTGCCCTGGCTAGGGAGGTGCCTGGCTCTCTCCTGTGGCTGACACTGTCCCTTGTTCCCAGCCTTGTGCCTGGACCCAGTCTTCCTTTCTCTAGGAGGAGACCCAGTCGAGGGTGGGCACATCTTACTGGCTTCTGCAGTGTGCAAGGCTGAGCTTCCCAGGTACACTGCCAGGGCCACAGGGCCAGCAGAAAGGAGCCCAACTCTGGCTTGACCTCAGCCACACAGAGAAGTGCCCAGATGTGCCCCAGGAGTGGTGAAGACCAGGTGCCCAGGATGCCAGGGTTGTGGGCCTGCAGGGTGTCCCCTCAGCAAGGCATGTGGGGCTGCTCAGTGTGGACAGTACCTGAGGTTGTCCAAGTGTGGCCCAGTCCCGCTGTCTCCAGTTACTGAGCATCAGGACAGGTGCCTGAGACTGCCGGAGGGGGATGCTAGCCAAGGGCACTGACATGACCAGTGGCGCAGGGTGGGGACCTGTGCTGGGCCTTATCCTAGGGCAGTGGTGTGGAGGTGTCCCTGTCCCACGTGAGCTGAGCCTGCCCAGCCGCTGAGCGTCCAATAGCAGTGCACACAGGGGCAGCATTTGCACTTTGTGATCAGTATGAGGGTATTTGGCTGCGTGGTGTCAGCCTCTGAGCGGTTCGCCATTGCTGTGCTGGACGGTCCTGGAGCAGAGCTCAGGCAAACAGCCCTCTGCTTGGAGGGTGCATGGTGGTTATCCCAGGTCCTTCCCAAGGTTGTGTCTGTTTATAGTTGGGGACATAATGGGGGCTGAGGGTGGACAGGAGGACCCAGGAGTTGGAAGGCCAAGTGAGGGGCCCCAACGGGAGCCCCACCAGGGAGCCCTGGGGCCAGTCAAACTTCCCTGCCTTGGATGATCCTGCTGTGCCTCTGGGTGTGAGAGCCACCCAGCTCCCAGCCAGGCTGGGAGGTGTTGTCACTGCTGCCTTCCCTGGCTGAGACAGTGGCTGAAGCCTGAGGGGATGGGCAGGCAGGGTTGCGCCTGTCCACAGAGCGCAGCTCCTTGGGGATGGGAACCATCACGGGGCAGGCAGGGTAGGGATGGGCAGGGGCAGCTGGCAGCCAGCTGTAATGCACTCAGCCACGCTGCGCTGTGTGCAGCCCCTAGCTTAGTTGTGCACACACACCCCGGGGACTGCCTGGGCTGCGCCTCTTTCACCCCAAGGAGACAAATGACAGGAAGCACCTCCTGGCATCACAAGAATGCTCGCCGTGAAGCCAGCCAGCAGGATGGCATGGCCAGGGAAGGGTCCCTGTCTGGTGGGAGAGATCAGGCTGAAGCAAGGACACTGACCCGCTGTCCTCTGGGCTGGCTGGCCAGGTGGAGGGCAGGTGTCTGTCGTCCACCACACTCAGCCTGAGTGGAACACAAACCTGAGAGCTGGCCAGGGGCCCGGGGCACCCATGTCCGCGAGGCCAGGACGTGAGTCAGTGGTCCGTGTCCCCACGGTGCGCCTCTGAGGGGAGCCCACACCACAGCTGTGTCGGGCTCTTCCGGCTTCCGTCTCCGCAGACAGAAAGGCCCTGCAGACAGGTCTGGGGCAGAGAAAGTCAGAGGGCTAGAGGAGATGGCTTTCCTGCCTGCCCTCTGTGGTGTTTCCTCCTCTTGACGCCATGGCTGGTGTGCGCAAGAGCCTGTGCCACTCACAGGACCAGGCCATCTGGGCCTGGTGGGCGGGAGCAGTTTCTGCCTCCCACCACTTGTGACCCAGCTCCTGTGTGTGGACTGGAGCGACCCGGGTGGCTCTGGCATGGCTCCTATCTTCACCTTTAGACTTGTTCATTCTCCTTCCAAGAGGACAGCTCCAGCAAGGGTAGTAGTCTCCAGCTTGAGGGGTGGCAGGGCTGCGGCCAGGGCCCCTGTGCCCTGCACCTGTGTCCCCTGCTCGCCCCTCCCATGTCACCTGCTGCATATCTGGGGCACAGCTGTCCTTGTGGATGTAGGTTGGCAGCTGTGACCTCAGCCCTAAGGAGCAGCCTTCTGTCCTTGTCTCTGAGGACAGCTCCTTAGAGATATGAGGCACTAGTGATGCTTATTGAAGGTAGCACAGCAGTTTTAATTCAGGGGACTACAACAGGTTTTAAACAAATGATGGGTAACGAGGTAGGGAGAGAGATCTTTCTTAAATGGAAAGCGGGTCAAGCAATGGAGGCAGGCATAGAAAAGGAATGAGGGTGTGTGACAGCCCTGTACTGGGTACATACCAGGAGAGTAAGCATTATGCACAGCAGATGCACAAAGAATAACTGCTATTGTGTTTTCCAATAACAATCACTGTTGTTATCGTCATTGTACATTACCAGACACTTGCAGACAGTGGCTCTAGCAGGGAAGTACATTACTGTATCTATCTCCTCACCTACATTTTTTTTTTTTTTTGTAGTAACAGCAACTAAATTCTACTTCTTCAACAAAATCCCTGGTATATTCTTAAGCAGTCCTCGGGCTGTACCTGAGAACCCTGGCCTGTTTTTCCTCCCTGCTGCTGCGTATCTCTGACCCACATCTCATTTCCTCCTCGTGCCCCCGCACATGGTAGCCAGTTTCCTTTCCTTATCTCCATGGATTTGTGCTTTTACAAACGGAATGTCCTGCACAGAGCAGCACATCACGTGCCTGTTTTCTTTCTGTTGCACAACGCCTCCGGGTCTGTCAGCTTGAGGCCAGTGGCAAGACCTTTTATAAAGCTGAATAATCCACGGCACAGGCACAGACGTATGTATGGAAGGGTGACTATCATTGCACGCCTATTACATTTCCTTTATCTGTTTGTCCATGCTGGACCTTCATGCTCTTTCCATATCTTTACCACTGTGAATAATTCCCCCATAAACACAGGAATGCAGGTATCTTTAAGATTCATCTCCTTTGGGTGTACACCGAGGAAAAGCTTTGGTGGCTCAAGTGCTAGGTTCGACCTCCTTAGGCATCCCCTGGTTGTTTTCCACAGGCTTTGTCAGGTCCACGCCCTGCAGCAGTGTGCCCGGGCTCCTCTGCCTCCTCCACCTCCTGCCACCACCGTCCATCTCGCCTGTGTGCGGCAGCCAGCCTCCGGGCCAGGCGAAGGCCTGCAGTTGCTTTGATTTACATTTCCTTAATGCTCAGCGCCAGTGAGCAACCTTTTCAGCACTTACTGGCACTGTTGATGTCTTCTTTGAAGAAAAGTCTTTTCAATCCATTTGCCAACCTTAAATGGGTTATTTATTTTGCTATCAAGCTGTACGAATTCTCTATAAATTTTGGATATTAATCCATTATCAGACATGAAGTCTGCAATTGCTGTTTCCCAAAAGGTTGGTAGTCTTTTTCTCTTGTTGTTTCCTTTGCTGCACAAAAGATTTGGGGTCTCATTTTATTTGTTCATTTATTTGTCTTTGTAGCCTGAGCTTTTGGTAAGAAACTAGTGCCCGGCCCAACACCCAGAAGCTTCTCCCAAAAGATCCCCCCAGATGCTTTCTGGTTTTAGGTACCCTATCCGTTTTGGGTTGATGTTTGTGTATGGTGGACAAAGGGCTTCAGTTTTTTTCTCTTTTAATGTACGTGGTACAGGGCCTCACTCTGCAGCCCAGACTCACAGCGATCCACCTGTTTTCAGCCTCCCTAGCACTGGGATTATAGGCGTGCATCACCACACCTGGTGACAGTGGCTGGCTCAGTGCACCTGGCGACAGGGTCGGTGCAGCATGTGGTGCCAGGGATGGAAACCCGGTCCCTATGAAAAGGCTTCAGTTTTATTGTTCAGCATGGGAATCCAGTTTTCCCAACCCCACTATGCACAAAGACCACCCTTTCCTCTTTGCGCCTGACAAGGAGCCCCAGGAACTAGCAGAGTCATAGGCAAGGACAAGGGTGGGCTCAGGGCCTGGAATGTAAGGGGAGGGGTCCTTCCTAGATCTGCCAAGGAGATCTTTGCCAAAGTAGGAAGATAAAATAGAGCTGCAGATGAGACATTCGGGACATCAAGGGTGGAAGACTTGGGAAGCTGACTTTGCAAGATTCCTGCTGAACTGGACTAAGTGGCTGAGGACAGAGCCCAGTGTCAGGGCCTCATCAGGACAATGACACCGAGTAGCCCGACTCAGGGGGTCAAAGCAGAGCGCCTCTTTCAGTCCCTTCCAGGGAGAGAGACCAGCCCTTCCTTCGAACACTGTGAGCCCCTGCTCAGCTGCGGGACCTGGCAGGCAGCTCTCTGAACCTTAGTGTGGAAGCCTCAGGTGGGAAGGCAGGAAGAGCTGCGGGCTGGTGGAGTGTCCGGGCTGCAGTTGGAGTCACTGTCGATGCGGGGAGGTGGTGAGGGCCGGAAACCCCGTGACGAAGGATTGCAGCGCTCCTGCCCTCCTGTGGACCTGCTGGCGGCAAGAGGCGCGTGCAGCGGCGCCTCACCCATTCCATGCATCCCAGATTCACGCGTGCTCTCAGTCACCCGGGACACCTCGGTGATTGGAGAACCTGGAAGACAAACGAGGCCCAGGCCTGGGCGCATGCGCAGCGTGGGGGGTGGGGCGCCAGTAGGGCCGCGACGCTGAAAGGAGGGTGCCAGTGTCCAGGTGTGTGGTGCGAGCCCGTTTTGGGGGCGTGTGTGATAGAGGCGTGTGTGACAGTCATGTGTGTGAAGTTACGTGTGTGTTATAGCATCACATACACGGTATGGTGGGGTGACTTGTGGTGGGGTCACTTGTATGTGCAGTCACACATGTGGTGGGGATCACATGTGAGGTCACATGTTGGGACCATGTGTGGTGGGGTCACTTGTGTGAGGTCTCACATGTGCTGGGGGTCACATGTGATGGTAACATGCTGGAGTCACATGTGGGGTCACTTGCACGTGAGGTCTCATGTGTGGGGGTCACATGTGAGATCGCGTGCTGGTCACATGTGGTGGGATCATGTGGGGGTGGCATGTGAGGTCACGTGTGGAGGGGTCACATGTATGAGGCCACGTGTTGGTGTTAAGTGGGGTGGAGGCATATGGCTGAGTTGTGGCACGAATGGCGTCCTGGTGTGTCCCCGGCCTCGGTGCTGGGGTGGCAGTGGGTGTCCTCCCTCTGAGTCACGGAAGCAGCTGTCCTCCCGCCTGTGGCTGCTTCTGTGGCGAGTGGCTTTCCTCCAGCCGCCGTGCGGCTCTCTGTGGCCAGCCCGCTGGGTGGCGGTGGCTGCCCACGGCGCGCTGGGCGTGGTCATGTCGGAGGAAGTACAGGAGGTGGGGAAGTGCCGGAGCCCAGGGTGAGGAGGGATTGACGTGCGAGGTGCGGCGGGGCGCCGGCCGGCCGTGTGGACGATGGTGGCGGTGAGGGTGCGGCGAGGGCGGGGACACCAGAGCCAGCCACCGGCCCTGCGCCTGAGCGTCCGTGCGGCGCAGGGCCAGCGAGGCGTCCCGCGGGCCGGACTCCCTCGGATGCCTTTCCCTGTCGCGTCCACGCTCACTGCCGCAGTCCGCCGTGTGGGTGTCGGGGTGGGTGAGGGCAGTGGCCCGAGGATAAGGCAGCTCGGGAGTAGCTACTGGGCCTTTCACGAACAGCATTTTCATATTCTTTAAAGTACTAACACACCTGTGCATGCGACGACATGCTATGCCATCACCTTTCTGGGGTCTGGTACCTCTGTGTATCAAGCTTTCTGGCTAAAATTCAGGCGAATCACGACCCCTGCGCACCGTGTGTGTGGCGGCTCTGCCCCTAACGGTGTCCTCTTGGAAGCAGCCTGCATGCGTGCCAACAGAGGATGGATAAGCAAAGTGCGCCTGTGCACAGCGGAGCACTACTCTGCCGTAACGACGGGCAAACTTGAGCCACGTGGAGGAAAATGGGACCGTCCCGGTAGGCGAAGTAAATCGGACTCTCGGCTTCAGTTTCAGCGTCTCTCACAGGAGAGGCCCACCGCATAAATAAAGAGCAAATAAAGGTAATAGAAAACAGGGAAGTAGATCTTCTGCAAATGAGCGGGGGATCAGGAGCTGGAAAGAGTGGAGGTGTGTCGGGCGTGTGCCCGCAGGAGGGCAGCCTCTGTGTGCGCCTCAAAGGGGCGCGAGCCCCGCCCCCCAAGCAGCTTCGTCACCAACCCGAGAAGGCCGTCAGAGGGAGCAGAACAGAACAGGGGTCTCTCTGGGGAGCGCTGCGCTGGGCACCCCGGCCGCTGGCTGGTGAGGTCCTAAGGGAAAGTCATTTTTCTGCACCTCCTTGCACCCCAGCGCCCAATGCCCCATCATCGATACGCATGCGGGGCTCTAAGTAAGTCTGCCTCAAAGCCGAAGCTGCATTCCTGGAACCAGCATCCTAAGGCTCACACCGTAAGGCTCAGTCTTTCTGGTGACCCCACTTTCCATGTCAACTGCAAGTCTGAGCCCCTTGGGGCTCCCCTCCCTAGCTAGGCCGTGGGTGCGCCAAGCCCCTCCTAAGGGTACTATGCTAGAGTGAGTCAAGGGCTCAGAGAAACTCTTTCCTGACAGGCACCTGTTCCCTACGGAGATGCCAGCCATGCGGGGCGAGGTACAGCACGCAGGGAGAGCAGGGGGGAGCAGCAGGGGGGAGCAGCAGGTCTACGCCAGTCCTGGGTCGGGGTGAGCCAGACTACGGGATTTTCAGTGCAGACTCTGCAGCAGCCCATGGAGAGCAAACCGAACTGGGGCTGCCTGGGCCTTGGCCAGGTGGCCAGCGTCCACGTCAGGGAGCTTGCTTGTGCGGTCCTGCTTCTTCCCTCGTCTCTGCCTATTTTTAGATGGAAGCATCCACTAGAGGGGTGTGTGTGTGTGTGTGTGTGTGTGTGTGTGTGCGTGTGACTGGGGTACTGAGGTTCAAACCCAGGCCTTGTTCATTATTTTAGCAAATGCTCTACTTTTTTTTTGGTGGAACCAGGGATTGAATTTAGGCCCTTGCACTTGCCAGGGAAGCCCTTATTCCACTGAGCCATCTCCCCATCCCTAAATGCTCTACTTTTGAGTTACACCCCAACCCTGATATTTTGACAGGGTCTTGCTGTGGAGCCCAGGCTGACCTCAAACTCATGATCCTCCTGCTTCAGCCTTCCAACTCTGGGATTATAAGCAAGCACCATCGTAGATGCATGCATTATAAGCAGCTTCCATCGTAGCTCGTAGATACACTTCTTTTTTTTTTTAATTGGCCAAAGATTTATTGATTTCTTTATTTATTGTATTTTAGGAAGGGTCTACAGGGTGTTCAGGGTCTCACTACTAGATTGAACTTGTAGTGATCTGCCTGTTTACAGCCTCCCAAGAGCTGGGATTATAGGCACGTGCCACCAGACCCAATCTCAATCGCCATCTCAGTGTGCGTGGGGGAAGGGCTAACATGGCAGGCCTCATGATCGAACCCCCAGTCCCTGTGTTTGCTTCTAGTCACTTTAATCATTCCAAGGCCAGCCCAAAGATTTATTTTTTAAAAATAACTTTATTGAGAAACAAATAGCAGAGACAGTTTCAAAACTGATTAGTAGGACAGTTTCAATAATGAATATGTTGCATATTGTTGTCTTCATAGTAGTTATTCATAGTACAAGATGCAGACATGATATCCTGCCTAAACACTATTAGTACAAATCTTTTTTCTCACTGAATTAAGAGAAAGTAGCTGTATATCTATCCTAACTATTTTATATATATAGATGTAAAATGGTCCTTCCTTTGTATTCCTTTTTTATTTAGTTTTGCCAGAGCTGGGCATTCCATTGCCATTTAGATATTGTAGGTGCGTGAATTCAGCAAAATGATCCAGCATAGTCCAGCAGTCCATAATAGTAGTGGGCTATCCGTAGGACTGGCAACCTCAGAGGTTCTTGGCTTGAGCCTTTTACAGCTCAGCATATAAATATGGCTTTACATTTTATACCTCGTTTTTATACTTTCCTGCTGGATAGTCAAGACCAAGATAAAGCAAGACCTATAGAAGAAGAAGTGTAACTTTTGTAGGTAGGTACACCTCTGAAATTATTTTTGTTGCAAAATAAAAGACAGACACAATAATCAACATATAATTTATGGGCCTGGAGATACAGCTCAGTGGCATAAGCACCTCCGGGGTAAGTACAAGGTTCTGAATTCGATCTCTAGTACCACAACCAACAACAAACAAACAACCCCCCAAACCACAAACATATAATTTAATGTGCTTTGACCATGTGCCATCCCTGTACCTCCTACTTAGATTAAAAAACCAAAACGAAGCAGAGCACCCTGGCAGTCATCCAGAATCCCCTCCTCGCAGCCACTTCGGTCATCTTCAGCCACTGCTGAAGTCGCCTCCAGCGCTTCGTTAGACTTGTCACCCTTGTGAGCACCTCTGGAAATTAGGGTTAGCCTCATCTTTAAAAATATCTTTCTGTCTTATAATTTTCGCATCTCTCTTCCCCTCTGCTTTCCCTATAATTTTCCTGTTAAAGTCCGGGGCAGCAGACCTGCATGTACTTCCTTGGTTTGTTGAGTAATGCTTGTTAACGCGGTGAGAAAGGTTTCGTAGGTGTGCTGAAGTCTTGCTAGGAGTAGTAACCCCTGCTTGTAGGCAAAGGTAGCAGGATTTTCAGGGGGGTGAGATGGGGTTCACCTCCAGGTGCAGCATGGCCAGCGGGAACGCACAGCCAGGAACAGAGGTGGGAGGCTCCTATCATTTTCTTAATGCCTAAGAAATGAGAGCTCTGATCTGTGCTGTGGGTCTGCATTTTGACACATTGCTATTGTTTGTAAGAATGTTATTCTTTATCCTCTTTTCTTATGCGAGCATCCCATGAAATGTGATCCTTTTTCTTTGCTTACTTTCTTGTCAAGTTAATTTTCCTTAGAAAGAGACCTGTTCCTGGTTTCTCTGACTTCACGGAGCCCCTCCTGTACTTTTCCCCCATTCTTCAGTTTCTGTCTTTTAGTCCATGCTTGCGGCGTGTAATGGCCACAGCGCTGGGGGAGTCGGCGCACGGCCGTCTCCGTTCTTCCTGTGCCCTCCTCCTTCCCTGTCCTCATCTCTTGGTCCCCTTTGCAAATAACTTTTCTTTTTAAGCATTCAGAGCACAGTGCTGTCCTGCTCCACGGCGTCCTGTGTTTCCCTGCTTTTCCAAACACATCCGACACCTCGCTGCACAGTGCGCTCTGCTCACCTGCGTGTCCCTGCTGCTCTGCAGAGGTCCCCTGGGGCTCCCTGAGCGTGAGTGTCCCTGAGCAGCTGGCGATTCTGCTTTCTTGGTGTCAGATGCCCTGGCCTCCCTCCTCCACACCCAGCCTCCCAGCCCCTGCTGGGACATCGTCCTTGTGGCCCAGCGTTTGGTGCTCAGCCACTGCATTTTGGGTTTGTTGGGAAACCTTGTCAACCCGTTGTGCTCTAAATGCTGCTGGTGAGTTTTGCCATCTGCCTCTTTTCTGTGGGGAGATGAGTGAAAGTAGAAGGTTGACTCTGGCGCCAACGTCCCAGAGGCCTTTAGATCAAGAGCAAAAGCAACACATGAAAGCACTAGCGGCCAAGGAGAGTGCAGAAACACTATCTGTAAACATAGGCAAACTGTTTCCTAATTTTACGGTGTGGAAGGATTTTTAACCATAAACTGAAAGCCAAACACAAAGAAACCAGAAGGAATAATCCATAATAAAGAAGATCAAGAATCTGTTTTCAAATTGAGACACTAAACTTTCTGGAAAAGAAAGTAAGTAGAAATGTTAAGGACATAGAGGTAGGTAGAGAGTTTATGAACAAAAATCAAACTACAGGAGAGGTCGAAGAATGAACGATTGGGATCTCATCTTTTTGAAAAGTTTCTGCATATCAAAAGAAATTACCCACAGAGTAAAAGGAAAACCTGTGAATTGGAAAATATTATAGCTGACAACTTTTAGACAAAGGACCCCTATCTAGAACATACAAAAATTTAAACAAGGCCTTCAAAATTCAAAGACCCAATCAAAAAATGGGCATCTGAGATGAATATACACTTCACAAATGAAGCTATACAAATGGTAAATAAATATATGAAAAAAGTTCAGCATCATTGGTCATTCAAGAGATGCAAAGTAAAACAATGCTGAGAAAAAGAAAAAAAGAAAGAAAAATGCTGAGATTCCGTCTTACCCCAGAAAGAATGGCTAACATCAAGAAGTCAACAAACAACAAGTGTTGGAGAGGATATGGGGAAAAAGAATCCTTTCCCACTGTTGCTGGAAGTGCAGGCTGATGCCACCGCCATGAAAATCAGTATGGAGGCTCCTCAGAAACCCAAGGTCGGAGGTCGCATTCCAGGCAGCTACTCCCCTCCTAGGGATTTTTCCAAAAGAACGGAAGTCACCATACCACAGCGATGTATGTGCACCTGTGTTTACAGCAGCACAGTTTGTTATAGCTAAATCTTGGAAACAACCCAAATGCCCATCAGCTGAGGAACAGATAAAAAACGAGGCATTTTTACACAATGGATTATTACTTGGTTATGAAAAGATAAATTTGAGGCTTTTGTAGATAAATGGATGCAATAGAGACTATTGCTAAGTGAAATAAATCAGAGCTGCATGTACAAACACTGTATCATCTTGCTAGTGTGAAAACGTGCAAGAGTAAATAAAATCTGAAAGGTACAATAGATACTGTGAAAGGGAAAGAATTTACTCCATGGGAAAGAATAACTGGGATGAGGAAAAGGACGAAAGAAATAAAGGAAAAAATATATATGCAGGATAATATTTATTTATTTATTTATTTATTTATTTATTTATTTATTTGTTTGTTTTTGCAGAACCGCAGATTGAGCTCAGGCCTGCGTGTTGCCAGGCAAACTCTTACTCTACTGAGCCATCTCCCCTGCCCCTCTGCAGGCTAATTTGGAAAATTGTACTGCCAGTTTCTGCTGGTCTTTTGAAAGGAGCAGTAATGCTTTCTTTATTCTTGTTTTTTCTTTTGAATTTCTTACAGTTTTGTGTTGTTTTTATTTTTTTTTAACTAATAGTGCAGGTTTATATCTGGTTTCCCTGAACAACTAATTTGAGGCTAACATCATACAATACAGCAACCATTGTCGAGTTCCTATTACTTTGTTTAGTGAAATTTTGTATCATTTCTAGTCTTTCTTTCTCTTTTTCATTATATTGAATTTTTTTTAAAAAAGATTCTGTTTTCACAAATCAGCATAAACAAAATAAAAAACAAAGTACAAGTAGGAAAGATACAAATCACCCCAGGAAAATATTTTAGCTGATGTGTTCTTACAAATTAGTTTAGAATGTGAACTTTTCTTTTAAAAAATATCTATTTACTTATTTGGTAGAGGGTCTTGCTCTGCGGTTCAGACTCTTAGTGACCACCTCGTCTCACCTCCCAGCACTGGGATTACCGGCGTGTGACACCGCACTGGGTTTCAGGGCCAGCATGTGGTACCAGGGATCAAACTCAGGACCTTGCGCTTATCAGGCAAGCACTTAGACCACCTAACCATCTCCCCAGCCTTAGAAAGTAGTAAACTTCTAATTCATAAAAGATGACATAAAATAGATATTAACCATTGAAAGTACAAGGTGAGATGATATTATTTTAAGATAACTGATGGGCCATCCATGGTGACATATGCCTGTAATCTCAGCACTTGGGAGGCTGAGACAGGAGGGTTGAAGGTCAGGCTGAACTACATTTTCAGACCCTGTCTCAAAAAAAGAAATGAAAAAGAAAACAAAAAGATAACTTAAATTCTAAATTAAAAAATCATTATAAATATTATGTTAAGTAAAATGTGTTACATCCATGTACCAAATCCCCATAATGAATTTAATCTTTATGTACTGCAAACATTCTCATAACAAAAAACAAAAATCTTTTCTTAGGGTTGAGGAGACAGCTCGGAGGTCTAAGTGCCTGCCTGGCCAACTCAAGGACCTGGGTTTGGTCCCCAGTACCACATGCTGTGCTGCCCCAACACCTGGCGTGGTGGCGCACGCCTGTGATCCCAGTGCTGAGAGCCTGAGACAGGAAGATCACTATGAGTCCGAGCTGTACAGTGAGACCTTGTACCAAATAAATAAAGGATTAAAAATATTGTTTTTTCTTTTGCCATGTTACTTGGTATGTATGAAGAATATTAAACGAAGAAGAAAAAAAGAAAACCCGCAGACCCTCCTATCCAGAAATTACACTTTAAGAACTTATCCTGAAGAAATGGTCAATCAAGTATTACAAAGTTGTAAAGGAGGTTGAGAGAAACCTGGAAAAATATAAATTTGATTCATTATAGGATTTGTTAAATAAATTATTCTAAATTGAACAAATGGGTACTTCTCAGCCATTGTAAGTGCTGATGTGAGGCTAAATTTGTTGATAGAGAAGTCAATGATATCAAATGAAACAACAAAAAACCTGAACAAAAGTCACAGTGAAATCAACCAACCCATTTTTGTTTAAAATATGAGCTTTTGGGCCATGTAAGCGTCCAGAGAGATTTAGGTCACAGGACAGCTGAGAGGACGAATCTGGTTACCTGGGGTGGGGCAGGGTCGCCCCCTGCTGGACAGCAGCGCGGCACGATCCCCTGCTTTGCTTTCTACATTGCTTGAAATAGGTATTTTACGTAAAGATGTATTCGTGTAATCTGATACAACATTGCATTAAAACTCGTGAGGCCATCTTCAGGGCCTTTAGGTCCGACTTGGCCACTCCCGTGCCTGCACTGGTCCTGTAACCCGTGCTCTCTACGGTAGCATTTAGGCGTAACAGGCCCGGGTCATCCCTTAGTCACTGGTGACGACGGATTACTCACGCCTCACCTGCACTAAGTGTAGGTTTCCCAGGAACGAGGTGGCCTGTTTCTTTTGCTTCTGGAAGCCAAGTAATGATCTGTGAAAATGTTACACATAATTGTACACATTCCCATGGTCCCCTAGATCGTGTGGTCAGGGCAGGGCTGCTCTGGGTCTGGGGAACCTTGGTGTGGCCCCAAGGTCCCAGTAGGACTCTTTGGGGTCTGTGATGAGCAAGACTTCACCCTAATCCCCAGGACATGTGACGGTTTCACAAGGCGGTGAAGGAGAGTTAAGGTTGCGCGGGAATTAAGGTCTGGCCTAGGTTGCTACGCAGCCAGCCTTACAGAGGGAGGTCAGCACTCTGAATTCCTGGGTGGGCCCCGTGAAAGCACAGGTGCTCATGTGCGGCAGGGGACAGAAGAGAACTTGGAGGGAGGTGGGGTGACTGGGACGCAGTGGACTCGATGGCTCTGAAGAGGAAGGAAGGACCCAGGCTCCAGCGAGGGGTGCAGGAGACAGGAAGAGGCAGGAGGCGGGCTGCCTCCTAAGCCTCCCGGGAAACCGGCCCCTCCTTGGTTCTACCCCAGCGAGACCTGTATCAGCTGCTTTACAGAGCTGGCAGGTAGAAGTGTCCGTTCATGTTGAGCTGCTAAATCAGTGTCAATTTGTTGCATACCAACGGGCCATGATCGTTTTTAATCTCCAAGCCTAGTCCCAGTCCAGACACAAAATATTCTTCAGGTGAGTCCTGGGACTGAGGAAGGTAGCTGTCCTATGTATCCCCACACGAAGGTGGCACAGTGAGTGCCCGCTGGGAGATGATGCTGGACCAGGACAGTCCCACCCGTCCGTCCCTCTCCCGCCCCCACCCTCTCCTCCATGTATTTGGTAGGAGAGGAGCCAGGAGCCAAGTCCCTCGCCATTCCTGCCTAAATTCATTGTGCTTTCCTTTCTTGAGACCGAGTCTAGCCATGTAGCCCAGCAGTGCAGGGTGACCTCGAAGGCCCTATGCAACCCAGGCTGGCCATCCTCCTGGCCCAGCGTCCTTCCTCAGCGCTGGATTACAGATGTGCACCACCAGACCCAGCTGTTGCTTCCTAAATTCTGGGTCTACATGTTTGGCTTTCACTAAGTGGGGCAATTCAGTTCAAGCAGAGGCGGAAAGGACCCCATTTTAATCCTGCTACACATGTGAATAGTGGTTGCAAAATAGACATCTAGACACGTGCTGTCAGAACACAGCAGCCCTTGCCTGCCTTGCTAGCTTCTGCCCTGTGTGCTCGGCTTCTGTCTGAGGCCCTCTGCTGGGCCACCCTGCCTTGGAGCCAGCTGGCTGAAACCTCAGCAGAGCAGTGGGCCGCAGCGAGAGACGCCCTGCAGCCTGGTGTCCAGGCGCTGGAGTCCAGCAGCAGGAGGAAGGCAGGAGGGAAGTGGGTGCCTGGGGCCCAGCAAGGCTCTGAAGCAGGAACTGAAGCCCCAGCGAGAGAGAGACTTCAACAAAGAAGGAGGCGGCAGGCAGCACCTTCCCCCGGGCCTGACTCGCTGTGTGTGCAGGACGGCCTGAACCTGCGCAGTGGCTGTGGCAGCCACAGAGGCCTCCACGGAGAAGCGCTCCAGTGGAGAGGAGTAGAGGAGACAGAGGCCTGCGGGCCGGTGACATAAGCAGGTTCAGATGTCCTCCAGGAGAGGGTGATGGCTGGTAGCCTTCTTGGAGAGGGGCTGGCTGAGCGCAGAGCACACAGCAGCTGCGGGGTGCAGCGCTCAGGGTCGGGGTGGGGTGGACCCACGCTCAGGGTCGGGGTGGGGTGGACCCACGCTCAGGGTCGGGGTGGGGTGGACCCACGCTCGAGGCGGCAGGAGGCCAAGGAGCTGAGGTCAGGCCCCCAGGAGGCACACAGAGTGCTGCAGCATGAACGTATCTGGCTGCTGCGTCAGCCAGAAACCAGCCTGAACGTCAAGGGAACCAAAGGCGCAGCCTGGCGGGGATTATCCACTACCGTGCCTTAGGTCTGCGGCTGGCTCCCTGGGATTAGCCAACACAGATTGGGGCTCTGGCTGCCTGATCTGTCTACCAGGGACGAGAAAGGCATGATGAGGTGCGCTTTTTTCCTTTTCGTGTTTATTTTTGTTTTGTTTCTTCTTGATTGTTCTTACATGAGAGTGACCACTGTTGCTAGTTTTGTTGTTCTGTTCCGCTCTTGTTTTTATTTCTTCTCTTTCTTTCCTGTTTTCTTCACCAGTTTCCTGAAGTTTGTGTAATTTTCCTTCACCTTCCAGCCTTGCTTTTATTTGTTTAATTTAACTTCAATTAATTTGTTCGTTTTTGGTTGTTTTGAGACAGGGTCTTGTTATGCAGTTCAGGCTGGCCTTGAGCTTACTTTGTAGCCAAGGCTGGTCTTGATCTGGCAGCGGTCCTCCTGCCTCAGCCTCCTGAGTGCTGGGGTTACAGGAGTTTGTCACCATGCTTGGCGTAGGCTTGCTTTTCGTCTCTTCCTATTTTTCCTTTATTTTTCTTCTTATTCTTCTATTTCTATATTTTCCCCTAACCTCTTTTAAATTTTCTCCCTGAGGGTAAAATCACCATATTTGGTGTATATTTACTGTACACAATTTTACATTTAGTTATAGAACCACAAACCTATTTGGTATGGTTAAAGGTGGCAAATTAATAGCCACAGTTGATATGCTGTTATTGCTAATTGTACTACTTTAGCCAAGGTGACGTAATTGTTCTAATGTTGTTCTTCCTGCTGCACCAAGGCTGACACTGCCTAAAGGTCATAAACACACTAAAGGCCCGTGTCAAGGAACCAGGGGCTGGGCCAAATGGCCAGAAATTTCTGATCTCCAGTAAACTGAAGAGAGAGGATCTTGCAAGAGATTCAGTCTCAAAAGCCAGGTATAGCTGGAAGACATCTCTGAAAAGTAGTCACTCCTTAAGGGCTCTAAGTACTAACAATGACGCTCTCTGCCCCCACCCCCAGGAAACTTCAGTCTTCTAGTTACCCAGGTAACAGTTCCTGCTTGGAAACAGCAGGTCCTCTGACGGCGTTGTGTAGGCCAACCCCTGAGTGACAAGCCACTCTGCCTCTGCACTTCCTGCTCCCTGATCACGTGTGAACTCTGGACCACCCGACATCAGGGCCTGGTGTTTTGGGAGCGATCCGCATCACTGCCTGTTGTCATAAACAAATCTGCCTCCAAATCCTGGGTGTTGCTTCACCTTGTTTCTGCTTGCCCTTGCACCATAAGCAATTCATAAGCATCAACCTAGGAATTAAACTCGGTTATGTTGAGTTAAAAAACAACCTAATATTGAACCTAAAACTTCTAGAAAAGAACAACTCTAGCCAAAAGCTCATATGAGGAAGGAAATTACAAAGATTAGAGCAAAAATTTAATGTGATGGAGACCAAGAAAATAATATAAACAGTTAAGGAATCAAGGAGATGGTGCTTCGAAAGATTAAATAAAAGTGACAACTCCATAGCCAACTTTATTTAAAAAAATAAAGAAAAAACTCAAATCCATGCAGTTAGGAATGAACAGGGTGAAATGATAACAGAGCTTGCAGAAATCCAGAGGCTCATCAAAACCTATTTCAACAAACACATATTCTATTTTTTGTTTGAGACAGGATCACACTGTGCAGTTCAGGCAGGCTGTGAACTCACTCTGTAACTGTGTGTTCTGATAAGGTGGAAAACACAGAAGAAATACCCAGATTCCTACGTACATATGAATTGCCAAAGCAGAATTAAGATGATATAAAAGTTATAAATAAAAATACGAGTCAATGAAATTGAAGCTGTAATTAAAAATGTACTATCAGAGAAAAATCCCAGGCCCTGCTAGATTCGGTGCTGAACTCGCCAAGAAATGTAGGCAGACCCAAAGCTGCTACTTCTCAAACACTTTAGTGAAATGGAAAAGGAAGAAATACTTCCAAATATATATATTCTCGGAAGCAAGCATTACCCTGATACCAAAGCTGGAGAAGGATCCAACCAAAAAAGAGAACTATAGTCTAGTCTTCTTGATGAACACAAACGTAAAAATCCTCAATAAGGTACTGGCAAACAACATGCAGGCAATCGTCAAGAAGATTATACATCCTGACCAAGTGGGATTCTTCCCAGGAGTGCAGACTGGTTCAGCATATGCAAATCTGTGAATCCATACACCACATTAACACTGGGTGTTGATAAGCCAAAGACAAAAATCATATGATCTTCTTGATACATGAAAAAAAAAAGCATTTGACAATGTCCTCACCAGCTTATGATTAAAAACCTTATAGAAAATTGGAATAGACGATTTTTACCTCAGCCTGATGAAAGCCTTCTATGAGAAACCAACAGCCAATATCATACCAAATGGGCAAAACCTGAAAGCTTTCATTCTAAAATTAGGAACAAGAAAAGGATGTCCACTATCATCACTTATATTTAATATAGTTCTATAAACATTAGTCAGAGCAATTAGGCAAGAGAAAGAAATAAAAGGAATAGGGATAGGAATGGACCCAAAAAATTAATTAAAGACAGCTAGACTTAATAATCAAATTCAGTAGCATAGCAAGATACAAAGCCAATATTCAAAAGCTAACATTCACTAACATTACTGTACACAAACCACAAACTCACTGAGAGAAAAATTAAGGAAACAACTTATTTCATGATAGCATCAAAAAAATAAATACCTAGGAATTAGTGAAGGAAGTAAAAGACATTTACCATGAAAACTACAGTAGTCTGATAAAGTTACCAGAAAATGGGAAGATATCCCTTGCTCTTGGGCAGAAAGAACCAATATAGTGACAATGGCCATCCTTTCAAAATTGTTATACAGATGTAAAGCAATTGTGATTAAAATACCAATAGCAGATCTCACGGAGTTAAAGAAAACATCCCTAAAATTTATCTGGAGCTAGAAGAGATCTAGAATAGCAAGGACAATTATGGGCAACAAAAAGAAGACAGGAGGTATTGCAATCCCTTACTTGGAATTATACTACAAAGTTGCTGTGATAAAAACAGCATGGTACTGGCAAAACAAAAAGCAAAAACAGACCTAAGGATCAGTGGAACACATTAGGAGATGCCCAGAAACAACTACAAACACACCACCTCATCTTTGACAAAGGAACCAAACACTTTTGCTTGAAGAAAGACAGCCTCATTAGTAAATGATGCTAGAAAAACTGGCTTTCCCCATGCTGACGATTAAACCTAGACCCTTATCTTTCACTATGCACTAAACTGAAATGGAAAAGGATCAAAGATATAAATATTAAAGCAGAAACACTAAATTTGCTGGAAGATAGAATAGCTAGAACGCTTGAAGATATTGATGTAGGCAAAAGACCTGGTCACACAGGAAGTATAGCCAGTAATTGTGATTTCATCTTATTAAAAAGTTTTTTCACAGTAAGAGAAACCACCAACAAATGAGATAACCTACAGAATGGGAGAAAAATTTACCAGCTGTTCCTCAGGGAAAGGACTAGTGTCTAGAATATATGAAGAACTAAAAATTATCAGCCCCCTGTCCCCCAATTTAAAGACCCAATCCAAAAATGGGCATCAGAAATGAGTACACATTTCTTAAGTGACAAAGTAGAAATCTAAATAAATATGTTCAATACTGTTGATCATTCATGAGATGCAAATTAAAACAATGCTGAGATTCCATCTCACCCCAGAAAGAATGGTTGTCGTCAAGAAATCTACCACAGGAGGGGTATGTTGGGAGCCAGGGAAGCTAGGAATTGATCAAACGTGTGTGGGCCGGATCAGGCCTCAGTGCCTAAAACCAACAAGCTACCTGAGTCCTGAGAAATATCCTGTCTGGGTAAGGTCAACTATTCTTCGCTCGGAAACCTGTGTCACATGTTGCTAACTTTGCAAAAGTATAAATAAAAGTCTGTTTTGTTGTGAAAAAAAGAAAAAAAATCTTCATACACAAAATATTTAGGATAGGTATATAGCTACTTTCTCTTAGTTCATTGAGAAGAAGGTTTTGTACCAGTATTATTTAGACAAAATATCATGTCTACATCTTGTCCTCTGAATAATTACCATGAAGACAACAATATACAATGTATTAATTATTGTAACTGTCCTACTGTTTTGAAACTGTTTCATTGATATTTTATCATTTTTTTCATTAAAATGAATAGAAAAATTCACACACTCACACAATCTACCACCAGCAAAAGGGAATAAACCTGTTCAAAAGGAAGGAATTAACTGAGTTGAGGAGAAGGACAGGAGAGGGCATTGGGGAAGGAGATACCTCTATGCATGTAAGCAGGATGGTTTGGACTACTGTACTGCAAATTTATGCTGGTCTATGGGAAGGAGAGTTAATCCCTAACTTGTCTTCTCTTTTCAATTCTTTTTCCCTTTTCTCGCTTCTTACTTTCATATGTACATATATATATATATTATTTTTTTTCCTCCCAAATTTGCATGCATATGTCTGGTAATATGAACAGCTAATTTGAAGACAACACTATGCAATACAACAGATACTGTGAAATTCATACTATTTTGTTTAGTGAAATCCTGTATCATTTATAATTTTTCTGTTTTAATACTATCT
>NW_004524705.1:438646-450810 GCF_000260255.1 Octodon degus | reverse complement strand
CGCCCCCTGGTGGGCTGAGCTGGCCACACACACACACACCACACACTCTCTCTCTCTCTCTCTCTCTCTCTCTCTCTCTCTCTCTCTCAAATAAATAAAAAAAATAATAATAATGGAAATCAACCAATAACAAATGCTGGAAGCACTGTGGGGAAAAAGGAACCCTTCTCCATTGCTGCTGCGAGGGTAGACTGGTACAACCTCTGTGAAAATCAGTGTAGAGATTCCTCAGAAAACTAAAACTAGAACTTTCATTTGAAATTGTCCCCCTTATTTGTATTTTCTTGAAAGAGTCGAAAGCGTCATAGCACAGGGGTATGCGCACAGCCGTGTTTATAGCGGCACAGCTGTAATAGCTAAGTCTTGGAAACTGCCCAAATGCCTATCAGCCAATGAATAGGTAAATGTGATTTTTTATACAAAGGAGTACTTCTGCGCCATGAAGAAGGATACCCTTGAGACAGTTCTAGCTAAATGAATGAACACTCTGTAAGTGAAAAGAGTTGGACATACATTCTCTGGGGTGAGAAATTGAAAGTGTAAATGAAGACCGAAATATACCATAGGCGTTTGGAAATGGGAAGAAAATGTTCAAGTGAGGAGGAGAACAAGGGAGAGGCTGAGAGAGAGAAAGGGAGGATAGAACAAGAAAAAAGAATAGAAAGGAAAAATGGAAATCACGCTTTTGACAGTAAGGAGGGGAATGGGTTCAAGGCAGGGGAGGGTAACAGGGATGGAGAAGATCAAGGCGTGCTCCACACAGGCAGACTCCCTGTGATGGATACCGTGACAGTGCGCATCTAATATGTACCAAAGAGAAACAAAAAGAGGCAAACACAAAACTCACAGAAAACAAACCCAAGAACAGTGTTTCCCTCATGAGGTGCAAGCTTTCCCACTTTTCCGCATGTGTACCCTTCTAGAACCTGTTTCTTTGAGACAGGTCTCACTGTGCAGTTTAGGCTGGGCTTGACCTCACCGTACAGCCCACCTGGGCTCCAGCTCATGGTGATCCGCCTGTCTGAACCTCCTAAGTACTGGGATGGCAGGTGGCTCGCCCCGCCTGGCTCATGGTCTGTCCTAAGGAGCTTTGTGGCAGCAGGGGACTTCACTGAGGTCACTTCAGTGTGCACCCACTGCCTCCATGTCCAGCTGGGAAAGTGACCAAGCCAGACCTTGCAGCGGCTGCTGGGCCAGGTGTCTCCAGAGGGCTTGCATGCGCAGGAATGAGTGAGTTCTCGCCAGTGTCACTTGCTGGCGGCTTGAACGGCCAACCTGTAGGAGTAATGTGATCAATCCTAAAGTGATCAGGGTCCCAGAGGCGCTGTCACTGTGGGACTCATTACTTTCTTGTAATTGAGAATGAGTGTTTTTTTTGGACCCAAGGGACTCGTTACTTTTGGGGATCTGTCAGGGGTCACTTCTGCTCTAGCTGAAAGTTTTGTCTCTTTGAATTTAAAGTATACAGACTTGGGGACTAAAGGACACTCAGCTGAGCTTGGGCCTTCGTAGGCCTTGGGGAGAGCGTGGGTTGAGCCTGGCCTCCATGCTGGGGCAAGGGCACTCAGAGGTGGTGGTGCCACTATCCTTAGCCTGTCCTGGACTTTTGCCATTTTCCAACTTTTCCTGGGAAGCCAGAGACTGCCGTGGTCAGCCTTCAGTGCCTCTTGGGGTCCTCCCTGCAGAGTTTTATCTGAACTTTATCTAAACTTAAAAACAAAAGCCTGATGTTTACTACTATGGCAATAAAAGCAATTATCAAGGAATTATAACGGAAGGACCACACTTTCTCAGACAGCAAACAAATCAGGAAATCTCAGGAGCCATAAGACTGCAGTGGGAGGATGACTTAGCGGCCAAGTACGATGGCTTCATTGTCATTTTTAATTAATTTTTATGAATGCAGTGTGATGTTTGATATATCTTGTACAGGTCATGTTCATAAGCACTGGTATGTGCACATGTAGATGGGTGTAAGTAAACACAAAACAGCAGCGTGCGCGCTATACGCGGCTCCCTTTGAGGCTCGCCTTTTACAGAGAAAGGGTTTGCAGGCCCTCTGCTCATTCTCAGTGGGAGGACATGCATTTTGGGAAGCACGCTGTAGAAGTGGTCACCCCAGGTCACCCGAGGAGGGGTGCACAGCGTCAGTGCACCTTCCCAGTGATGGTGTCAGTCTGGCTTAGCAAGGGCGATGTCGGGTCAGGAGACAACAGGTGTGAAACACCCGCTGACCGGCAGCTTGGCTGAGGGCTGCCTCTGTTTTGGGAGGTCAGTCCACTTACTGTCTTTTAAAATTTTTTATCAGTCCATGTGTCAAGGCGCTCTTTATGTCCTTCAGGTTTTACACAAGAGAGATGGTGTGGTGTCTAAGCTGTGTCTGCTGCTCCCCTGGCAGCAGGGGCTGCGCACTGCAGGGCTCCCTCTAAGGGTGGGGCTGCTGAACACACAGTCACATTCACAAAAGTGAAAGAAGTGTGCAGCACCTGCTTAGGCAGACGCAGGGACTGGGGTACGATCCCTGGCCTGCCACACCAGCCCTGCCCTGGGGTGTGCTGAGAAGGCCACTGAGGCTGGGCGTGGTGGCGCGCACCAGTAATCCCAGCACTTGGGAGGCTGACAACAGGAGGATCACTACGAGTCTGATCTACGCAGTGAGACCCTGGAGACTCGGTACTTAAAAAAAAAAAAAGTGTGCAAACAGAAGTGTGTCTTCCCACGTGATCCCACAAGAGCTCCTCTTCTTTTCTATTTGATTTTTACAATGCTGGACATTACCTACCCTACCCAGTGCTCTCTACTGGGGTAAACCCTGCCTTGGGAAGGATTGAGATAGCAGGACCGTGCCACCCCTGTGTGTCACAGAGGCCCTGAAGTGGGTGAGCAGGCTGGAGCTGGCCCTGCTGTGCAAAGTTCTGGGGAAATTTGTGGTTATGAGCATGGCGTGTGGGTAACACTGTTGGGGTTTCTCTAGGTAAATTTTGAGGGTGTTTGATTCCATGAGTTGATGTCTTTTTTGCTAAAAATGAGATTTGTACTTTGAAGAAGAGTCACAAGGAGGGTCCTGAGGTGAAGGCCTCAGATATAGTAAGCAAATGTTTTTGAACAGAAATCATCTTCTATAACCTTGGCTGACCACAGGCTGGGTGTGTGGCCGGAGAGCAAGCCCGCACTGCAGCGCCCGGAGGTGGGGGGAGAGGCCAGCACCGGCCTTCCCTGGATGCTGTATGCGCTCTGCCTCTACTGATCTCGCTTCATTTTTCTTCTGGCTTTCCTGAGGCACAGTTGGTAGATAAAACCCTGCATATAATCAATATAGTCATGCTGGTGAGTCTGGTCTTCATGTACACTTGGGCTAACTAAGGCCACAATCAAGGCAAGAAACACATGGAGTGTCTGCAAAGGTCTCCTCGTGTGTGCGTGTGTGTGCGTGCGTGCGTGTGTGTGTGTGTGTGTGTGTGTGTGTGTGTGTGTGGTCTGCTTTGGTAGTATCACTGTATTACCCTCCTTCTGTCCTTATGATGAAATCCTTTGCATGTCTGAAAAATGGGCAGAATTTTAAGGTAAGACGAGGCCTCCCTGGCTCCCTCAGAGTCGGTTTTGGAAGTTTTTTCTCTTTCTACCCAAATTTTCTCACATCTTCTTGGGGACAACAGGCAATACCAACCCCGGTGACCGGTAACTAGAGGGTGTGGGATGATGTTAGTGTGGTTTGAATTTGCACTTCTCCGACGCTAAGTGGTGATGCGCCTCTGCTCCCATGTACCTACTGATGGACTGTGTGCCCTCTTTGTAGGAATGACCACCTAGAAACGTCAGCCTTTTAAAATATTGAGTTCATAACCCAAAATTCCCTATGTGCTTTGAACATTAAGCCCCCAGAAGATGTGGGCTTGATGAAAGACGTGATCAGAGTGCCTGCCCAGCACAGCGAGGAGCTGGCTTCCTCTTGATTTGGTGGGGTGAGCCAGTCGGTCACCTGACGTCAGCCACGGGCATGGGCACACGAGGTGCTCTTGAGTGTGCACACGTCCCGGCCTTCTCCCGCCGGGTGAGCTGGAGGTAAGTCGGCAAGTCCCAAGGGAAAAGCATATTAAACGCGGGCTTCTCTCATGTGGCAATACGGCAGAAACATGTGGCCGATCCCTTCCCAAAGCACTGTGAACTGCTCACTGTCCAGCAATTTGTATGTTTTAGGTATGAGTTCCTTACACATTTTGGATACAAATGCCATGTAAGATGTATGATTTTAAAAAAGAAATCCAGACTAGACTGTTCTCCATACAGCAGTTGTCACTTTACTCTGTGATTTCCTCCTCCTCCTCTTCCTCCTCTGCCATCTCTTCCTCCTTCTTCCTCTTCTTTTTTTGAGACAGGGTCTTGTTATGCAGTTCAGGCTGGCCTTGATCTCACTCTGTAGCCCAGGCTGCTCTTGAACTCGCGACAACCCTCCTGTCTCAGCCTCCTGGTGTGCATTGCCACATCTGCCTTTTATTTTTTGCCACTTTCCCTTCTTGTACACCACTTTACTTTGATGCAATCCTATCTTTCTATTTTTTGCATTTGTTGTCTGTGCTTTTGAGTTTTGAGGTCAAGTCCAGAACATCCTTGCCTACAATAGTTTCAGGAAGCATGCGATCCATGACACAACAGCCGAGAGAGAGACAGGAGTAAGAGGGGGCGCCCTCCTCCGGGCTTAGGTGGCCCAGAGAGTGGTCATGTCTTGCTTTTCAAGACCTCCATTCCTCGCATGCCTCAGCTATTCAGAAAGTGCCTTCCTGCCCCGTCTCTGGGAGTGAGGGAGCCAAACGGTCGTGAAGCACACTCACTCTGGGCCTAGCGGCTGAGACCAGCTAGCTGGGCATTCTGTGTCCTGCCGGGAAGGCCCAAGCTCAGAGCACTGTTTTATTGGAAATGAATGATTTCAGAGTACCCTGGTGAGGACCACTGGGCAGGGAGCAATTCCTGGTGCTTTGGGAAGGGATCGCCAGATGTTTCGGCCGTGTCTCCACATGAGAGAAGCCCACGTTTAATAGGCTTTTCCCTTGGGACTTGCCGACTTACCTCCAGCCCAACCGGCGGGAGAAGGCCCAGACGTGTGCACACTCAAGAGCACCTCGTGTGTCCATGCCCGTGGCTGACGTCAGGTGACCGACTGGCTCACCCCACCAAAATCAAGAGGAAGCCAGCCCCTTGCTGTGCTGGGCAGGCAGTCTGCTAATGTCTTTGATCAAGCATTCCACTGGCAGGCTGACGGCCCAGGGAAGACTGTCCTGTTTCGTTCAGGGCCTGTGCCTTGGTCTCCTTTCTAATGCTTCTGTGCTAGGAGAGCCTACCACCCAGCGAGAGGAGCAGCAGAGGGGACAGAGCTGGCTCCGCCGGAGCTGCTGGGTTAGTCTCCTAGCTGGTGTCGCCTCTGCCGCAAAGTTCTTGCCTTGTAGCAGGATGGGAGGACTTTCAGTGCTTGAGCTGTAGGAAGAGCACAGAGAGAGGCAGAGAAACGCATCCCAGATCCAGCAGGCGACAGGCCAGATCCACCCTGCGTCCTAGTCTGGGATGAAGCATTTTCAAAATGATTGGCACGTGCACATGCAGAGCGAGGACAAGCCGAGCCAGGAGCGAGAGCGCGGAGGGGTGGACTGTTACTCTGTTTCAGTCACCCGCCAGATTCCCGTAGGCTCAGGTGGCTAGCAGAAGTGCCTCACGCTTGCGCAGTGCGGCCTGCGAAGCTGTCAGAGTGATTCGCCCGTCGTCGTGCGTCGCAGGTGTTGTCTCATAGCAGAGCTGGTGGGAGACTCAGCTGTGTGACCCCCGAAGGAGTGACTTTAGGCCATGAAGCGTTAGTAAAGCTGGAGTGTTTAGTTCAAGGTGTTTTTCTTTTCTCTGTAACACTGTTGCCTTCAATAGGTAACAGGTCCTGCCCAGTGCTGTCAGTCTGTCCTCCCTTGTGGTGGTTCCGTCCTAGTTCTGATGTGTCTTCGCTGAGCTCGGGATGTGTTTGCACCCCTCACTCAGAACGTGTCCAGCAGAGTTTCTGCTCTCCGCCTACTCCAGCCCCAATCTGCTCCTCCTTCCACCACGTTCCTGAGCTGGCGGCACCTCCACAGCTCCAGGTGCTCAGCCCGACAGCAGGCCATGCTGGGTTCCTGTCTGCACTCACCCGCATTCCCCGCCAGCTCTGCCTTCAAGTCTATGCCAGATCCCACCTCTCAGCAGCAAGCGGGTGCCCTCTTGCTCTCCTCCCTCGCCCCTACCTGGATATCTAGGTTCTTCTCTCTTCCCTCCCTCTTGGCATCTGCCCTTAGCATCCCAACATGCTACTGGGCTGGCAGATTTTGTGACAGGAACTCGAGGGTCTTGGCATCTCCTCCTTCAGCTGTCCCTCTCACCTGCCAATTCTGGGCAGATCTCTGCTCAGCCTTGCGTGCTTATCACTAAAGGGGCATTGGTGAGACAGGCTTATTGCCCCCAAGTGCAGCCAGTCTAGCTCATCCTCCTTCAAGACTGAAGACTTGCAATAGCTGTGCAGCCGTCGAATTGCTAGCCCTTAGCGTCCGGTTCTAGACCACCCGGCATGCTGCCTGGGAGTCTCCAGCTATTGTCTTGAACATGCAGCCTCCTTGGACTTCAGGAAAAGCAGAGCCTCACAGAACAGCCCATGAGAAAGTCTCTCCCGGCTGAGAGCTATGACCCCATGACAGAAACTGAGTGCCCTGTGGATCAGGAGAACCCAGGAACTGTACACGGAACAATAGTCTGCCACGAGGGAGGGTAAACCTGAGTCATCTGTAGGAAAGTGAGTGCACCCTGGGACTATCATGCCAATGAGGCAAAGCAGACACAGAAGGTTAGACACCACACGGTCTCTCTTACATCAGAGACTTAAAGCCTAGATAATTTAGGAGCAAAGTAAAAGATGACAGGAAAGAGAGATGGAACATCTGGTGTGTGGGACAAGACAGGAGGGAAGGGGGAAAAGAAAGAAATCAAGGTGCTTGAGATGGCATTTAAAGAATGAAGCTGAGGCTGCCCATCCAAGGCAGGAGGAATCGCTCAGGATGGGAACTGAACTGTTCTCTTGAGCCACGGCAGCTCTCCTAGGACCTCATAGCCGTCACCCCACCCATGACCTGGCCAGGATGGCCTGTGGCTGCTCCCTCTGCCAACTCCCAACCTGTGCCCTGTTGTGTCAGGCAGGGGTCTGGGAGGCTGGGGTCCTCCTGTGAAGACTCCTTGCTTCCTTGGTTCATCTCTTCACCCTGGTAGGCCTGGGAGAGGCGAAGTGAGGCTGACTCAGAACCAAAAGTCTCTCCAGCACGGAGTGAGGAACTCAGAAGACAAAAGCGGAGCACAGCAGAGTTTTACTGATCAGATGGCAAAGGTGGGGAGAACTGTCACCCAGCAAACCAGCTGTGTGGCAGGGAGCAGCCCAAGGGGAGCGTCTCAGCATGGTATCTTTGCCTTGACATCCCTCCAGGGTTATGATGATTTTTTAAAAAGAGCTATTTCACTGATTGGTAAAATCAGGGTCCTTGCTTTTGTTTCTGGAAAGGGGACAAGGCTCGTTAGGGGTTTCTTAAGAAAGAGCAACATTCTGGGGATTGAACTCAGGCCCTTGCGCTTGCCAGGGAAGTGCTTATTCCACTGAGCCATCTCCCTGGCCCTCGACATTCCTAGAAGGCCACAGCAGGGTACATTTTCTCCAGTGCAGGTGCATGGAGAAGCATGTGATGCTTTCGCAGTCAGCCACAGACACACGCGTGATGACGTCTGACGCAGATGGACGTGCAGTGACTCCACCGTCGCCAGCCATCTAGGCCTTGTCCTGGGTCCCTGTCTACCGGTTCCCTACACCCCTGCTGCCCTTCTTGGCAAAGCCCCGTCAGCTCCCTGGAGACAGACCTTGGGTCTTTTGCTGCGCTTCCCGGGTGGCCGTGGGGACCAGGCGCTTCTGCCCTTCAGCACTGCTCATCTTCGCGGCGGGCACTGAGGTGGCTGAGCCTTGCCTGCACTCCGGTGAGTTTCAGTGGGATGCAGCCCTTAGGAAGCAGCGGTCCTTAAGGGGCAGCAGGGGTACAAGAGTTTGCCCCTGCAGGGGACACAATCTTTTTTGTTGTTATAACAGCACAGAGACCACAGGGACAGAGGACACTCAAACTCCTGGACCCTTAACTGGTATTACTTAAAGGCACGATTTGTGTTGTTTTCTGTGTTTTAGTAGGTAGAAGCCAGGTATGCTCAACTTTCTGCAGTTACGGCATTTGTAACAAGTAGAAGTACAGGTCCTGGAAGGATAGCAAGATGAGATAATGGAACTCCTAGTTACCTGAAATTCAAATTTAACTGTATTTACCTGGCGATCCTACCTACAGCGCAGATCAGGCAAAGCACTGGGTGTGCAGGTTGCGAATCGCTGCCAAGCAGCGCCGCGCCGGCACCACCACGCTCTCAGAGCTCCTAAGCGCAGACTCGGACCTGTCCTTAGGTTGTAACGTTTTCTCTCTTCTTTCATTCTCTTCTTTTTTTTCCTTTCCTTTTGTTCCTGCTGCTGGGGCTTGAGCCCAGGGCCTCGCCGCGTTGGGCAAGCGCTCTACCACTGAGTCACACCCCTGCGCCCCCCAGCCCCGTTTCTGATTCAGGAGCTCTGGGGTGATTCCTGGGATTTCCATTTCACTCGGTTTCCGGGGTGACTGCTGCTGCCAGCTTCAGGCCACACACGAGAACTGCGTCCCAGAGCGGCCAGCAGGGGGCGTTCGGCACCCGCCACCGCTCCAGCTTGGGGACTCCTCCCGGGGGAGCGTTGGTTCTCCGGGCAGGGGCACTTCCGCGTCCGGACCATTCCGGGTTCCTCTAGGCACCTCGGAGGTCCTGAAGTCTCCATGGTGGGCCGGGATGGGGGCGTGGCCTGGAGGGGGCGTGGCAAGGAAGGCGGGCCCAGGCCCTGCGAGCCTTCTCTTGCCGGACGTTGCGAGGCCGCTACGCCTCTGGCGAGAGCTGGGTCCGGGCTCCGGCTGGGCGCGGCCACTAGTGGAGTCTGGCGCAGCCCCGCTGGGGTCAGGTCCGGCCTGTTCTGGTGTGCGTCACCTAGCCTGTGCCGCAGGAAAGGCTCCGTCTGGCAAGGGGCCTTCGAGTTGCGTTTTCTGAACGGTGCCCGAAGCCTTTACCCTCAGTGTTGCATGCGGACGGTAGGTGGACGGGCCCGGGCACGGGACAATAGGTGGCGAGGCACCCAGATTTCAAGGCCGTGTGGGGGCGCTGCGGCCTCGGGCCTGGGGGCGTGGCCAAGTGGGTGGTGCCTGGCGGGGCCAGGGGCTGGGCGGGGCTGAAGGGGGCCGCGCCATAGGCGGTGTGGGCGGGGCTGCGGCGGTGTGGGCGGGGCTGTGACTGTGTGGGCGGGGCCGCGGCGGTGTGGGCGGGGCTGCGGCGGTGTGGGCGTGGCACCTCCCGCTGGACCTAAGGTTTTACAGCCTCTTTGTTTTCCTTCTTCCCACCTTGGACTGGGCGGTACCCGCTAGGGAGCGGCCCAGGCCTCTCAGGGTCCTCAACAGCCCTTTCACACCTGGCTTAGGGGAAGGCATTACAACCACAAACTATTTTGAAAAATAATTTTCCATTTTGAAATATTTTCAGAATTTGAACGAAGTGGCGAGTAGCACCGAAGGCACCCACGGTACACGCTGCGGCCAGACTCCCTGGGGCAGAGCGTCGACTCCTCCTTTAGCCCTGAGGCCGCGAACCAGGGCGGAGGCTGCACCTGCGCTGGGGCGCCGCAGTCCTCTGCAGACCTGGGAGGCCCAGCAGCCCTGGGGCTCAGGTCGGTGCTGGGGTGCTGGCTGGGGCCTGGCTGCGCCCTGCCCTCTCCTCCAGGCCCGGCCCTGCTCAGCCTCCTCCCCAGGTCTCTTGGGCCCTAGCCGTGCACAGGTCCTCGGAAGCCTCGTCCTGACGCTGAAGCAGTTCTGGCTCCTTGCGTAGACTCCTGGCTCCCCGTGAATGGCACTGTGTGGGACTGAGCTCCCGGGGGTGACCCGTGGGCCTCTTGACCCTCTGAGGTGGCCATCCCGACTTGTCTCCTTTACTTTTTCTTCTTTTGAGCATTAACCTACATCCAGCCACTTTATTATTTTGTAGTTTGAGACGGGTTTTCTCTAAGGCCTGCAATTGCACAGGTCAGTCTTGAACTGTGATCCTGCTGCCATGGCTGCCCTTGAGGGCTCTGCTCACAAGCGTGCTCCATCCCACCAGGCTTGGCTTTTTGTTTCATTTCCCTTCCAGCCCCAGGTGGCATCATCCAGGGCATGTCCTGTCCTTGTCCCTGTCCCTGTCCCTGTCATGGTGTCTTCACTGTTTTGTGCACTGCAGTTGGAATAAGCGTGTTGTAAGTGCAGACCTGGTGGTGCTCTGCCTGCAGCCATCAGGCTAGCCTGCACCAGGTGTCTTGTTACAGTGACGGAAAAGAGCAAATGCAAATGATGTGCAGATCAGTCGCCTCCTTGCCCTCTTCTCTCCTGGTAAAGACTTATCTTCCCTTTACCCTGGCTACTGCCTCACCCCATTTTCCTCCTGACGGGTGACAAGCATCAGTGTGTCGCTGGTCTGTCCCTGACAGGGAGAAGGAGGACTCTAGGGGCCACCTTCCCACAATGTGCTCAAGGCCTAGGTCTCTGCAGTGAGGGTTGGGGATGGGGACAGGTGACGCCTGCCTGGGAAGGGTCACTGGAGATGGAGAACAGGGGAGACCTGAGATGTCTTCTGTTACAGCCGATTAGGGAGCAGAGCAGGGACATAGGGAAGAGGGATTGAGGTTTCCTTTCAGCCTTTTAGGAGACACTGGAGTCTCATCTGCTTTCCTGAGCAGTCCTGGGAGGATGGTGGATAGGGCTGATGATGCGTGGGTCTCCCGGTGAGTGGGAGTTGGGGCTTCCCGGTGAGTGCATGCTGTATTTACCCAGCAGGCAGAGAGTGACTGGCCTGGAGCAGACACTGCCAAGGGACTGGCCTGGGGCGGGCACTCTGAGTGACTGCAGCAGGGACCTGGAGTTGTGGTGCCCATAGGCAGTGAGACAGCTAAGCTGCAGGCTGGGAGGGGCTCTGCGGGGAAGCGAGACTGGCTAGGACTGTGCGTGTATCCACTGGGGCTCAGGTGGTGAGGACATGTAGTGGACTGCTGTGGACACTTGTCTTGGTGTTCAGCCACTTGTCGTGAGTCTTGTACTGTCTGCATCTTCCCATACAGTGTCTGGCCACTGGATAGGACGCCTGGCAAGGCTGATGGCTGCACACAGGTTGTAGTATGCTGGTGCTGTAATTCCCCAGAGCGGCCTAGGGTGCTAGATAGTGGGCTTGCTCTTTTGGAACTTGTGGGATGTTTGCTGTACTACTTACTGGTAGAAAAGACAGCTTACGTTGGAGGAAATCTGAGTTGGGTTCTGAGCCCAAGTAGTTACAGATGACTTTGGTAGGATAGCTAGAAACCCTGCAGTAGAGACCTGCATAGGGCAGGACCTTTGTACCCCATCTGCTCTTTTCCCAGGGGGACACTGAGCTCTGTCCCTGCCCTGGTTTGTACCGCCTGCCTGTGCTCACCATGCTGGTCAGGGATAGCAGTGAGGCAGGGCAGGTCTCAGGACGAGTGGCCAGGAGGGAGTTGAGCAGTGGGCAGCGGGGCTGAGCTCTCCTTGCCAGTGCAGATGACCCAGGCCAGACACAGGGAATGCACAGGACGCTTAGTGTCCAAAAGGGAAGCGTCAACCTGCGAGCTGACCTGGGCTTTGCTGGTGCCGCACACTCCCACGTGGGAGACGAGAGTGGGTGCTGGGATGCGGCTCTGTAGCCGGGGTATGATGAGGCTGTCCTTCTCCTCGCCCCCCTCAGGCCTGGCTGACACATGGGGGTTGGGGGGAGGAGCTCACAGCCCCCATGGTCACAGACGTGCGGTTCCATCTGTGTAGGTGGCTGGTTCCTGTGGTTTTTTTTTTCCCCATAATTTTATTGAAAAACAAATAGTAATGAGACAGTTTCAAATCAAATTGGTAGGACAGTTTCAATAATTCACACATTGCATACATTCTTCCTAGTGGTTAGTTGCTGTACAAGATGCGGACTTAATATCCTATTTACAAACACCAGTAGAACAAATCGCTCCATTCATTATGAGAATGTAACTA
>NW_004524705.1:408636-418540 GCF_000260255.1 Octodon degus | reverse complement strand
ATTGTAGTTATAACCTTAGCACGTACTGAAGTTCAGGTTCAGATCTACAAAGTTTGGATTTATCCAGCTGTGTCTGGCTTTGGTCTGGCTGCTGTGCTCAGCTCCTTCCTGCTGCTGCTCTTGGGAGTAAACTTGTTGTGCTCCTCTGGCAAGATTTTCTGCTCCTGGACTAGCTGGGTAGTTGTATCCTCTACACTCTCTGCGGAGATTGCAGCTGCAGGGTTTCACCCCAGGCCTGTATGCCAGGCCTGAGCTGAGCCTGGAGGGGACAAGGTAGAGTAGGGGGTAGAGGCAGCTCTCCTATCACTCACCGGGCCTGGGCTAGGACTGGATCTGGGGGTTCCCGGAACGCAGCAGAAATTCCTACTGGGTGGGTGGGGTGGGGGATGTGCTGCGGATTGGTAGGGGGCGTCCCAAGGGGGTGGAAGAGTGTCTCACCCACGCTGTGCCTGGGCTGGGACAAGTAATAGGTCCCAGCGCAAGCGCAGCATAGTGGGAAGCTCTCCCACACACTCACAGGGCCTGGGCTAGCACTCTCCTGTGGTTTTAATTTACATCTTTCTGATTTTAATTCAAGAATTTAGTGACCGTTTTGGGTTCCATTGTGAACTCCCCTCTCACTGCTTTTACACTTTCCTCTCAGTGGGTAAAGGCCTGTTTCTCTCACTGGCTTTGGAAATTCTTCACATAGTATGCTAGATTGGCTGCTTTCTGGCTTGTGCACGGTGAATGTATTAATTATGTATTAATGTATTAATTATCATTGCTGGATCAAGAATCACCCCAAAGCTCAGAACTTGAAAGCAGCAGAACTGTCAGGTGTCATGGTGCAGAGTCAGGAATCTTGGTGTGGCTTGGTTGAGTTTCCGAGGCTCATAGTTGCCTGGCTGAGTGGGGTGACTGTCTGCCCCTCAGCATTCCATTCCCTAAGGGGTGTCGGCTGTGGTGTGGAGGTTTGGTGCCGTGGTTCCCCGCAGTGTTGGCTGGGGACCAAACTCAGGCGGTTCCCTGCCTTGGTGGGCTCATTGCATGGCAGCTGGTTCCCTCAGAGTGAGAGGAGGGGAGAGAAAGGGAGATAGAGGCAGATCAAAGCCCCTGTGGAACAGGGTATGTTGCTGGCACACTGACCGTATCCTGTCTGTGAAAAGCAGGTCACAAGGCCGGGCTCTGGAGGAGAGGTCACTCCAGGTTGTGAATGTAAGGAGGAGGAGGAGGACCTTTGAGAACTGCCCTGCAGGCCGCCTGCTAGAGTTCGTGAGGCTTAATTGATCCATTTTCCTTAAATGTTCATTTCCTTTAAGAAAGTCTTCCCTTGGGCCAGCGAGATAGCTCAGTGGACTAAGGACATGCTTCATAAGTACAGGGACCAGGGTTCAATCCCTGGCACCGCATGCCTTGCTGGCCCTGCCCTGGTGCATGCTGAGCCAGTCACTGAGTCTGGGCTTGGTGGTGCACGCCTGTAATCCCAGCACCGGGGAGGCTGAAAACAGGAGGATTGCTGTAAGCACAAGCTGTGTGGTGAGACCCTGTACCAAATACACTGAAAAAAAAATTCCTTTTCTGGGTTTCATTAATATGTAAAGCATTTAAAAGCTTTCCTTTCCCACAGTTCTGTTTAGTAGATTTAGAGCCTCACTGTTTAGTAACACCTTTGGTGCAGGTGGCTATTTGAATAAACATGAGTTGAACTTGCCTAACACCAGCAGCTCGGTGTCTCATCACATCAGCCCTTATTTCGGGTGCTCACGGGCCCATGTGGCTGGTGGCTGCCCTGCTGGGCAGCTCTGGTACAGCCCGTTTCTGTCACCCAGTAGATTCTGATGGCGCAGGTCCAAAACAGTAGCTGCCACCCTGGGCAATGGCAGGCAAAGGTTTCATTTGCACAATGTGGGAGGCTGAGTTGTGGCACTATCCTCTAGTGGGAATTGGGCATGTGACCTTAAATACCCCCACATGCGCAGGACTGCCCTGCTCAGTGGCATGTCTGTGGTCCTGACAGGTGCTGGCCTGCTTAGCTGGTGAGTATTTGGGGTGAGAGTTGAGATGACCGCTCTCCTAAGTAGCTGGTTGGTCCGACAGCATTTCCTGCGTGTGTGCCATCTGCTCCCTTCTGCCTGGGCGTGAGCCTTAAGCAGGAGCTCTTTGCACAGAGGTGGTAAAGACGCCGTGGCTTTGCAGCTTAGCGCCTTGCTGCTAAAGCTTGACTTCCTTGTCTTGCAGCTCCCTGGACGCTGAGAGGGCACACGGGCTCATTCCTCGCCCAGCATGGCATCCGTGTCCAGGTAGGAGAGCCCTCCCAGGAGGGCCTTTGGTCAGGGACACTGTTAGCTTAGCCCGGGTCCTGCTGGCCTTGAAATAGTGTTAGTGAGCAGAGAGGAGGAAGGGGGGAGAGGGTGGGAGAAGGCAGGAGATAAGGCTGACAGTGTGTGGTGCCTGTGGGTCCGCTTGATACAAAATTCACTTAGCTCTCCTTATCTTCTGGACAGAGACATTGATGGTTACCTGGGGCCACCTCAGTCCCAGGCAGATTCCCAGGGGACAGAGCTGGAACTTCCGCTCGAGGGAGGTATTTGGGGGAGCTGGGGTGAGTGGTGCCTGGGCGCTGAGGCTGGGACGGCAGAA
The DNA here is from genome assembly GCF_000260255.1 of Octodon degus. NCBI lineage: Eukaryota > Metazoa > Chordata > Mammalia > Rodentia > Octodontidae > Octodon > Octodon degus. The sequence goes on along the minus strand of NW_004524705.1, from coordinate 415,918 downwards.
AAGCGGGGCAGGGGGTCGCTGTTCCAAGACCTGTCTCTTGGGCCCATGCGGCTTGGATGACCAGGACCTTAGCCTCTCGTGGTCCCTGGGGTGCTGGGTCCCCAGTGTGGGCCTGAGGGCCCGCGCCCCACAGCCACTCTCAGAGCCAGAGCGATGTGTGCGCAGCTTGGTGCTGACCACTCCTGTTGGAGGTGGTGTCCGGGACATCCCGACGCTGTGGTCCTGGCCAGGCGTCTGGAGCTCTGTGCAGTGGTCTCCACACCTCTGCCCTGCTCTCCCCTCAATGGCCTTGGGGTTCTTTCTCGGGGTGGACGGCCCATCAGCAGCCCCTCTCTGGGAGGGCCACATCTGCCACACAGCTGCTGCTGGCACTCTGCATGTGTCCTCCCTCTGCCCTGGGCAGTGAGCAGCCCTTCATTTCCAGTCACCCTGGGCCCACAGGGCGAGGTCTGAGGCTGCGGTTGGGCAGAAAGGAAGGAGCCTCCTGAAAGTCGGCTTGCTCTGTTCTTGGGTTGGCTCATGAGAGTTTCGCTGGGAGCGCCTGGTGGGGAAGCGTCTTGTGTCAGGCAGACCGGAGAGGGAGGTGGGGAAAGTGCAGTAGCAGCTGCCCTGGGGCCCCCGGGTGTGGGCCCCCAGGGGCAGGTTCCAGGCAGCCAGGTTTCCCAAGGAAGTCACTGTCAAATGATGGCAGATGTGCCCAGCCTGCTTGAAGGAAGCGCTCTTCTGGGGGTCTCTTCCTGTCTGAGGCGAGGAGGTGGGAGTCTCTCTTCTGAAAATTAGCGCATGTAGAGGTGGTCTGCACTGACCTGGAGACCCCTTCCAGCCCTGTGACCAAGACAGGCTGCCCAGGTCCCGATTCCCCCAGGTCCCGAGTGGCCTCCGCTGACTTGTTCCCTTGCATTGCAGAGGTGGCCCTCCCGGGGGAGCTGTCCGTCCCAAGGCCAAGGCCGCCAAGCTGCTGGAGGTTCTGAGTGCCCTGGAGGGGGCCAGCGCTGGCGGTGCCAAGGAGATTTTCATCGCGCCTCCCGACAATGCTGCGGGCACCTTCACTGACGAGGACTCGGGGGAGGAGGACAGCAGGCGCGGGCCCCGGCTTCCCGGCAGCGTGCTGCACGCCCGTGTCGTGTCTGAGGGCTCGGGCAGCGGGGAGCACAGCGACGAGGTAGCGCTGCCCCTGTCCCCGAAGAGGCAGAACGTGGAAATGGAGGTTCAGCGCGTCTGGACCAAGAGAGACATCCGGCCGGACTTCGGCAGCTGGATGGCGCCAGACCCTCACATCGAGGACCTCAAGCGCCAGGAGCTGAGTCCCGTGGGCCTCTTTGAGTTGTTCTTTGATGAAGGAACGATTAATTTTATTGTTAACGAGACCAATCGGTACGCGTGGCAGAAAAGCGTCAGGCTGGGGCTCACCATCCAGGAGCTGAAGTGTGTTCTGGGCGTGCTGATTCTGAGCGGCTACGTCTCCTACCCCAGGAGGAGGATGTTCTGGGAGACCTCTCCGGACTCCCACCACCACCTCGTGGCCGATGCCATCCGCAGGGACAGATTCGAGCTGATCTTCTCCTATCTACACTTTGCAGACAGCAGCGAGCTGGACGAGAGCGACCGGTTTGCAAAGGTCCGGCCGCTCATTGTGCGCATGAACTGCAACTTCCAGAAGCATGCGCCGCTGGAGGAGTTCTACAGCTTCGGAGAGTCCCTGTGCGAGTACTTCACGCCGCGCGGCTCCCGGCGGCCACCCTCAGCGCGGCTGGGCCACAGGATCTGGTGTGGCACCACCAGCAGGGGCTACCTGGTGTGGTTCGAGCCCTCACAGGGCACGCTGTTCACCAAGCCGGACAGGGGCCTGGACCTGGGCGGCAGCATGGTCGTCAGGTTCGTGGACGCGCTGCAGGCGCGGGGCTGCCTGCCCTACCACATCTTTTTTGACAAGGCTTTCACGAGCGTCAAATTGATGTCCGTTTTGAGGAAGAAGGGCATTAAGGCTACAGGAACAGTTCGTGAGCACAGGACGGACCGGTGCCCCCTCCAGGATCCCAAGGAGCTGAGGAAAATGAAGAGGGGCTCCTTCGACTACAAAGTGGACGAGCGCGAGGAGATCATCGTGTGCCGCTGGCACGGCAGCAGCGTGCTCAACGTGTGCTCCAACGCTGTGGGCGTCGAGCCCGTGCGGCTGGCCCGCCGGCACGTGGGTGCAGCCAGGGCGCGGGCGCAGGCCCACCAGCCATCGCTGGTGAAGCTGTATCAGGAGAAGGTGGGCGGCGTGGGCCGGCTGGACCAGAACATCGCCAAGTACAAGGTGAAGATCCGGGGCCTGAAGTGGTATTCGAGCTTCCTCGGCTACGTCATTGATGCCGCCCTGAACAACGCGTGGCAGCTGCACAGGATCTGCTGCCCCGACGCGCAGGTGGACCTGCTGGCCTTCCGCAGGTACGTGGCCTGCGTGTACCTGGAGAGCAACGCTGACACGTCCTCGCAGGGCCGGCGGGGCCGGCGCCTGGAGACCGAGAGCCGCTTCGACATGATCGGGCACTGGATCATCCACCAGGACAAGAGGACGCGCTGCGCCCTCTGCCACTCGCAGACCAACACGCGGTGCGAGAAGTGTCAGAAGGGCGTCCACGCCAAGTGTTTCAGGGAGTACCACACCCGCTGAGCTGCGGGCGCTGCCACTCGCCGGGGCGTGGAGCCCGGGAGCTGCAGCTGCGCTCGTGCGGGCAGCAAGGCTGTGTTCTGTTGACCGGGCTGTGTGTTTCCTCTCCCTTCCCATTATAATTGTCTGTTTTCCTGTATGCTGTTGGGCCGACCTGCAGTATAAATTAATATTTATGTTATTATGACTAAATGTTTACAAATCTGTGTTTTATACTGATATTTATTTAAATGTATTCAAATAAAATTTTGCTTTGGGGTAAATTTGAGTTCTAGTAAGGATAATCAAAGAACTTAGATAAACAATAAAAGGACTATACTACTATGCTTCATGATTTATAATCTAAGGTGTAGGCAGTACTATATTAATACCGTAGTGGTACAATGAAGGGTTTGTTAGTGGTATTTATCTCCCATAACGTCAGGCTGTCCGACTCTCCATAGGTAGGTAGTCTGCCTTGCATTTGTTGAAAAAGCTAGAGTTGTAGAGTTCACGTTTTTTGATAAGAATATTTTTCCTAGTTACATATACCCATGCAGAACCTATTTTTATAAATATCATTTGGTAGGGATCCTCTTATTCCCTAAATGACTTGTTAAAAGGGAAATTTTTTTTTATTGATTTAAGTTTAAAGTTTTCTGAACTTAGAAGGAGCATATTGAAATAAGAAAATAGTTTTATGTTTGGTAGGTTCCAGCACTCTAGGAGGCTAAGGCAGAAAGATCCCAAGTTCAAGCCCAATGTGGGGAACTTAGTGACTTAGCAAGACCTTGTTTCTTTTTTCTTTTTCTTTTTTTTTTTTTTTTGCGGAACCTGGGATTGAACTCAGATGCTTGGCGTTTGCCAGGCAAGTGCTTATTCTACTGAGCCATCTCCCTGGCCCAAGATCTTGTTTCAAAATAAAAATTAAAAGGTCTGGCGTTGTAGCTCAGCGTGACGGTCTTAGGCCCAGGTCCTAGTATGCACCACCACCAACAAAAGCAAAGGCAAGTCTTCAGGTACACAGGGACCGGCATGGACCTCCAGAGAGCCAAGCCAGGGTTGAAGAGCGAGAGCGGGCTGGAGGACTCACTGATGGCAAGGCGGCAGGCACGGTAATGAGCAGTATGTGGGTGGCTTGGAGAGACACGGGGCAGTGAGGCAGAGTGGACAGCGCGGAGAGAGACAAGGGGCCCGTTGGTTCTGAGCAGTGCGGGGCTCCTTCACAGATGGCGCTGGAATGGTTGCGTATTCGTGGGCTGAGACGGGCGCGGGACCTCCAGCTCACGCTGCATAAGTAGCTCGCTGAAAATGCGCCAGTAGCTTAAGTACAAGCTCTGGAGACCTAAGTTTAGAAGTGTGGGCATATGAGCGGTCTGAGAGAGCAAGGTTCTCTTTGGAGAGGAACATTTCAACAGGACGAAAGCATATTGATTGATTCAACTATTAACAAGGTTTTCATTGGTTGTCAAAAGGCAAAGAAATTGAAAATATGTCTTTCAAGTTATCACTTTGCAAATCCTCAGTGAATAAAAACACCACAAATGGAGATGGCAGGAGAAGAGTGTGCCAAGTTACATAAAAAGAGGTGAGGAAATTGGGCAGTGGGGCTACCCAGGGGCTGCTGTGCTGGCAGCAGAGTGCAGAGCAAGCGGCGGGTCCCTTGCGCGGGAGGTGTTCGTTCTACAAGTAGTTACTGGTGGCGGGCGGGGGGCAGCGGCGGCAGACTCGGGCAGTCGCCGGAGGAGCACTCACACACAGTGTTTTTGAAGACAATTTAATAAATTCTGTCCAAAACTCTTGAAAATTGTTGTGTATTTATGGAATAGAGAAAATAGCCGTAATGATATAAACAAACGCGCACAAGATCTTCCTTATGGTGGAGTACCAGTTGTGGGTAGGCGGAAGAGAGATGCCACTGCTTAGCAAGCACAGTGAACTTGTGCAGGCAAAGACAGCCGTGGGGATTATGCTTGGACAAAGCGTGTCTGCAGCAGGACCGTCAGTTACAGATGGAGTCTGGAAGCGCCGGGCGGGACCGTCCCAGTCAAGCGCCCCGGGTTCCATCTGCCAGGGGATGTGGGCATCCCATGTCCCCTCCCACCACTCACTGGTGGGTGTGCGCTGCTGTCTTGCTGGCGCGCACAACCTAGTTCCATACAAGGAGTCAGAGGCCTGGATTGGGTGTGTCCATCCAACAGGCGGCTCACATCCTTGCAAAGGAGCAAGGCCGCAAGAGGCCGAGAGGACTGCCTTGAGTTTAGATGAGACCGAGATGGGGCAAGCTGGTGTGTGGTGCCAGCCCAGGCCCTCCAGACTCTTCTCAGAAAATGGCAGTGGGACAACCAAGACTTGAATGCGTTCTGTAGATTAGGTTACAGTATTTTACGAATATTACTTTTCTGGCTTTGATAATTGTGATTATTCAAGATGCCTGTATCCACAGAAGATGGGTAAATGGTGCTAACACACCTCTAGAAGACTTCTGTAATTTTGAAGTAACTTAAAATGAATTTTAGAGCTGGGCATGGTGGCACATGCCTATAATCCCAGAACTCAGAAGGCCGAGGCAGGAGGATTGCTGTGAGTTTGAGGCGAGTGTGGGCTACAAAGTGGGTTCCAGGCCAGGCCAGTCTGAACAGCATCCTGAGACTCTGCCTCAGTAGCTTTGTTTTTGAGGAAGTTCTGTTGGGCTCTCCTGCGTTACTATAGCCAGGGGTGTTTGCAGATTCTTACTGGGAACATTCATGGAAGCTGATGTAAGCCTTCCAGAAGCTGCAACAGTCAGTTGTGACTTCTTTTGTGGGTCGAAGGAAGCACCACAGTGACATGGACAGGTCCAGTTGTAGCGGATGTGGGAGCAGGGCAGTCCATGCCAGGTAACTAGTGGAACCCAGAACCCGTAGCCAGCAGGAGGCTGGCAGCCAAGCCGAGATGCCATTCCTTGTGACAATGTCAGAGGTGAACCTAGAGGCAGTGAAGGGAACTGTGCGGGTCAGCAAGTGTACAGGTAGGGAAGCGTTGCGCGTGCTGCCTGGCCTCGTTCCTGCAGCTCTGTGGAAGTGGTGACTCACGTGCAGAAGACGTGGAGGTCGCGCTGGTCATGGCAGGTGGCATTCAGCCATGCTTCTAATGAATTAGACACAGCTGAAAAACCTGGTGAAGGTTGATGGCAGAGTGGGAGTCTGGGCAGAACAGAAGCTTCTCAAGACAAGGAAAACGGCTGTCAGGTCTTAAGCTAGCTGAACAACTGTTTTTAAAAAATGCAGCAAAAACTAAATTGGCATTAGCATGCAGTTCAGAAGCGTGTTCACACTGAGCTGCGCTCTTTTGGAAGCTTTTCCTTTGCATGTCCGACGCTTTCCGGACGACATCCCAATGGCTGCGCCATCAGCCTCGGTCACCACCATTTTGCTCTTTGGTTCTGTTGGGCTGATTCAAGCGCCTCCTGTATGTGGAATCACACAGACCTTTTCTTTCGTGGTTGGCGATTTCACTTAGTGTAATGTCTGGGTTCATTCATGTTGTAGCATAGGAAGGATTTCATTTTTTAAAAAGCTGACTAAGTCTGTTGTATGTATGTACACATTTGTTTTATCCGTTCATGGGCATGAGTTGTTTCCTCCTCTATGCTCTTAGGAAGCTGCTGCAATGACCACGAGTGAGTGATCACCTCTCTATGTCTTGCTTTTAGTTCTGTTTGGATATAAACCCACTAGTGGGATTACTAGATCGTATGGCAATTCTATTTTAAATGTTTTGAAGTGGGGGATGTAGTTAGTGGCGTGGGGCTCTGTGTACAGTTCCTAGCATGGAGAGGGCACATTTCCCTGCAGGTCACAAGGAGGCATGTTAGGCTTGGAAGTGTGCGTGCAGAACAGGGCCTGGGACCCTGGGAGAGGCACAGTGCAGCCTGGAGTGGGGGCGACTGGTGAGGTTTTGGTGGTGGAAGTGTGGAATTTGCGAAGCTACAGGAAGCGTGGGATGGCTTACAGGAGAGAAGTGGAGATCCACTCAGAGGTGGAGCGAGAACGGCAAGTTGGTGGTGAAAGCATGGCCCATTTTATAGGTGAAGGCATAGGTCCAGTCTGCTATGTTTTTTTAAAAGAGGGGTGTTCTCTTTTCCCCCCAAAAATTATTTGAAAACTTTGAATCTGTTTTTCTATCTCAGGTCAGGTTTCTGTTCTTCATCTTAGCAACTAAACTAATTTATGGACGTACAGTGTTTTTAAAGGATCTTGGGTATGAGGGCCCTGGGAGAAGGCCCAGACCAGCGAGATAGCTCAGCAGACTAAGCGCCTGCGTAGGCAAGCGCAGGGCCTGGTTTTGATCCCCAGCGCCACATGCACACCAGCCCTGCTCCGGGTGCGCTGAGCTGGCCATTGAGTTCAGGTGTGGTGGCGCACACCTGTAATCCCAGAGCTGGGGAGGCTCAAAACAGGAGGATCACTATGAGTCTGAGCTGCACAGTGAGACACTGCAATGACCATTAAAAACACATTAAAAAAACCCCCACAAAAATAACCCAGGCCCCCCCAACTTCCCATCTTGTTTAATTAGGAAAAGAATGATTGCATTATTAAATACAACTAATGTGCAAAAATTCAGCTTTATTCCAGATTTAGAAATGCTCAAATCTAATGGCTGATA
>NW_004524705.1:402333-408295 GCF_000260255.1 Octodon degus | reverse complement strand
TATCACCACTCCTATTCAATATAGTTCTGGAATCATTAGCTACAGCCATTAGACAAGAGAAAGAAATAAAAGGAATAAGAATAGGTAAAAAGAAGTTAAAGTGTCATTATTTGCAGATGACATGATACTTTACTTGGAAGACCCAAAAAACTCCACCAAGAAGCTACTGGAATTAATACAGAAATTCAGTAGCATAGCAGGTTACAAAGTCAATACCCAAAAATCAATAACATTCCTCTACACCGATAACAAACACACAGAGAGGGAAATTATAGAAACAATCCCTTTTACAATAGCACCAAGGAAAATGAAATACCCTGGAATTAATCCAACTAAAGAAATCAAAGATCTTTTCAAGGAAAATTACTGTACTCTGAAAAAAGAGATCATAGAAGATTTCAGAAAATGGAAAGATAGTTCCATACTCCTGGATAGGAAGAACCAACATTGTGAAGATCGCCAACTCCCAAAATTGCTGTACAGATTTAATGCAATCCCTATGAAACTACCACCAACATACCTTGCAGAGCTAGAGAAATCATTCCTAAAATTTATTTGGAACCAGAAAAGATGTAGAAAAACAAGGGCAATCCTGGGCAATAAAGACAAGGCAGGAGGCATTTGAATCCCTGACTTGAAATTACACTAGAAGGCCACTGTGATAAAATCAGCATGGTACGGACAACAAAATAGACCTGAGGATCAGTGGAATAGATTATGAGATGCTGAATCCCCTATGAACACACCCAGCCACCTTATCTTTGACAAAGGGGTCAAATATACTCACTGGAAGAAAGATAACCTCTTCAACAAATGGTGCTGGAAAAACTGGCTCTCTACATGCTGAAAATTAAAACTTGACCCAAGTCTATCACCGTACACTAAGCTAAAGTCAAAATGGGTTAAAGATCCAAACATTAAAACAGAGACACTAAATCTCCTGGAAGAGAAAGTAGGAGGAACTCTTGAAGACATAGGGGTAGGCAAAGAGTTCACGAACAAAAATGAAATCTCATGGGAAACATTTGAAAGAATTAACAACTGGGATCTCCTCTTACTGAGAAGGTTTTTCACGTCAAAAGAAATTACGAACAAAGTGAAAAGACAACCCTAAAATTTGGAAAATATCATGATGAATAAGTACTCAGACAAAGGTCTGTTCTCTAGAATTTATAAAGAACTAAAAAACACTAGGGCCCCAAAATTTAAAGACCCAATCCAGAAATGGGCATCTGAGATGAACACACAGTTCTCAGAGGATGAAATTAAAGAAGCGAATAAAAATATGAAAAAATGCTCCACATCACTAACCATCCGTGACATGCAAATTAAAACAACATTGAGATATCATCTCATCCCAGAAAGAATGGCTCTCATAAAGAAATCACCCAACAACAAATGTTGGAGAGGCTGTGGGGAAAAAGGAAGCTTTCTCTACTGCTGGTGGGAATGTCGACTGGTGCAACCGTTACGGAAATCAGTGTGGAGACTCCTTAGAAAAGCTGGACTGGAAATCCCATTTAAACCAGCTATTCCTCTACTGGGAATTATCCTGGAGGATCTGGAAACATCATATCATAGGGATATATGTGTGCCTATGTTTATAGCAGCACAGTTTGTGATAGCCAAATGTTGGGAACAACCAAGATCCTCATCACCTGAGGAATGGATGAAAAAGATGTGGTTTTTTAATACAATGGTATATTACTTAGCTATAAAGAATGATAAACTCGAAGCCTTTATATTGAAGTGGATGCCACTTGAAGATATACTCGTAAGCGAAATAAACCAGACACACATGTGTAAATGTCATATAGTTTCCCTAGTAGAAGAACTCAAAAGAAGAAATACAAATAGAAAGGTATAATACAACTAAAAGGAAAGCAAGAACTTGAGGACTAAATAATTAAGAGAGGAAAAGGAGATGAGCTAGGAAACATGACAATGGCATGCCATACAGTCATATGTAGAAGATGGGTAAGGCAATGATCCTGAGAATCTTCAGAAGATTTTTGAATCTACCAGTTAATTGGAAAGATTCTCACCCTGACTAACTATATATACTGACACCTGTAAACTAAGCAACTGCACTGAAGATGACAATTTGTAATAGTAGTTTCATGCTAGGAGTGCCTGTCATTCTGGTCTTCTGAATACAGGCTGCTTGTCATGACATGCCAGCTGCTGCTGTGCTGTCTCTCGGGTAGATGACTGTTCAAAAAGAAGGGGGTGGTGAATGAAGGCAAGAGACAGGAAAAGGAATGTTGTGGAACTGTCCTGCTTCAAGGTTGTTTATGGTTAGATTTCTAGACTTACCTGTAAACATAAGAGTTATATAATTCTTTACACGTATTTTTAAAATATATTCTGATTTTTAAACGTTTTTTCATCATATTTTGTAGGGACTTAAAGTTCAGCTATCAATACTTGATGAAAAATACCTGTTCCATGTTATGCCTAAGATGTTTGATATTCAGACAGAGAGTGAGGTTAAGCTTAACAGCCGAGGTTGTATGGTAATAACAATAAACTTCTCTTCTGGAGGGTTAACAACCTAAGTTGCAGACCAAAATTAGAGAAAAAGGAGGGCTGCAAGGAAGGCCAACATTTTGGCCCTAGACTTCCAAGGTCAATTAAAACTCAGGATATATGAGAACTTGTACTGTAACATCACGTAACTCAGTAGTGTCCTAAATTTTCTGATGAAGGATATTATGGGGCCAAAGAGGAAAGTGATCGATGATGTAGAGTGTGCCTAAGGAGAGTCACCTGCAGAGAAAACATTCTCTCAGGGTTTCACAGAGAGCACACTGGCCAAGCAATGGCCATGACTCATCCACATGGCTGACACTGACAAAGGATCTATAATCTAAAGTACAGAATCTCAGGATAAATCCTGAGGGGATTTCACTGACCTTCTCAGATCCAAAAGCTACAATTCTTGTTGCATAGATCTGGCTTTATCTTGGTCTTAACCATCCAGCAGAAAAGAATAAAAAGTATAAAAGTATAAAAACAAAGTATAAAACAGTAAAGCCATGCTGTTATGTTGTGCTGTCGGGGACTCAGGTCAACAATTTCTGACATTGCCAGTGAAGCAGAAGACCCAATACTATTATGGACTACTGGACTCTTTTAGAATATTTTGCTGAGGGAACACACCTACAATATTCAAATGACAGAACTAAACAAGAAAGGGGATACAGATGAATGTCCATTTTGTATCTGTGTATTCAAAATGTTTAGGATAGATATATAGTTCTGTTCTCTTAATGAACAGAGGGATTTGTTCTAATAGAGTTTCTAAATAGGATATCATATCTGCATCTTGTACAGCAAATAACCACTGGGAAGAGAGTAAGCAATGCGTTAATTATTGAAACTGTCCTACCAATTTGATTTGAAAGTGTCTCATTGCTATTTGTTTCTCAATAAAATTATGGAAAAAACCCCATTAACAATGGCATGGGGTAAAGGGAGAAAAAAAGAACTGATGAGGAAAAAATCATATACATATATGTTAGCTAAGATAATTATACTACTAATTTCTATTAGTTCATTAAAAGGAATGGTTTGTGCTTATGATAATTTTTCATGCCTTACTCTTGCAATCTGAGCAACTACTTTGAAGATAGAAATGTTATGTAGATTAACATTGTTTTGAAATTAATTCTGTTTCATTGTTTTTATCTCTTTAAAATTAAAAATTAAAAAAAATACGCTGATGAAATGTTCAGCGTCTTTGTTCATTATGAAAATGCAATCAAAACAAGTCTGGGTTCTCTCTTACTCTAGTCAGAACCGCCACTGTCAAGACATAAAACAGCAAATGCTGATGGGGTGTGCAGGACAAGGAGCCCCTCCAGTCTCTTGTGGGAGTGTCAGTTGTATAAGCACTATGGAGGTCAGCGTGGAGACTGCCTCAAGCTGAACGTAGAAGTTAATTCAGGGCAGCTGTGGCCCTGCTGGTGTAGCCCTGGAAGGTTTAGAGATCCCACACTACTCACGAGCATGATCTGACCAGCCCTTAGCACGGCCTGCCTCGCGCTGGGCACGAGGCACAGCTGCTGAGCTCTGCAAGCAGCCTGGACAGATCGGGAGCGAAGAAACTGTGAAAGGGCAATTAGGCAAAAAGAGGAGTGACGTCACGCTGTCCCTGGAGACCACAACGAGTCAGGCAGAGAAAGTAAAGTAGTCTCTTACCTGGCAGACTTAAAATACAAAAAGTGTCAGATACAAAAGATACATTTCTTGTTATATAGGTCCTGCTTGATCTTGGTCTTAACAATCCAGCAGAAAAGTATAAAAACGAGGTATAAAAAGTAAAGTCATATTAATATGCTGAGCTGTGAGAGGCTCAAGCCAACAACTTCCGACACTACCAGCCCTACGGATAACCCGGTACTATCATGGCCTACTGGACTATATTGGATCATTTTGCTGAATTCGTGCACTTACGATATCTAAATGGCAATGGAATACCCTCTCTGACAAAACTAAACTAAAAAAGGAGATACAAAGGAAGGACCAGTTTGTATCTGTATATACAAAATAGTTAGGATAGATATACAGCTACTTTCTCTTAATTCAATGAATAGAGAGATTTGTACTAATAGTATTTGGACAGGATATCATGTCTGCATCTTGTACTATGAATAACCATTAAGAAGATAACAATATACAATGTATTAATTATTGAAACTGTCCTATTAATCAGTTTTAAAACTGTCTCATTACTGTTTCTCAATAAAATTAATAAAAAATGCAGAAGTGGGTAAAATAAAGAAGAGAGGACAGGAAGCCCGAAGGCGGCTTCTTGGAGCTGGAGGGGGTCAGGCCGGGTGGGGGGCACAGTGGGGCCAAATTGCCTGAAAATGGCCAAGCTGTGTTAGATGCGTGTACCGAGTGTTGTAAATGTTCAAAAAGGTGGCAAGAAAAGTCATCGTGTAGCTAGGAGAAGCATATTACAGCATCAAAGGATGTGTGTCCACGCACCTCGCCCGCCCCCGGGAGTGCCTTTGTACCAACCTCTCTTCTGTGGTGTCGGCAGTGCAAGGAATCATTTCGAGGCGTCACGAGACCTGCATCTGTTTTCTCCTGCATTGATTAGTAAGCATGTCTGTTATAAGCTGCAAACTTGGCCAAAGCTAGCAAGGAACAGATGCATATTCCAGTGTTTTCTCAATGAAAGGGCAAACAGTTTCATGAAAATTTACTGTTAGCATTTCTTACATAATCAACTCACCACTTTGAGTTCTTTATAGATGTGAATTCAGCAGAAGGGGCATAGACATTTTAGATTTTAAAAAGTCATTATTTTCATTTAGACTCGTGAGGCCTCTTGGAAAATATTCTCTTCAAGACAAAAAGTAGAAAACTGGACAACCTGAAAAGAGAAAATCATTTTCAGAACTTACTGTGGTCTGTGCCTGTTTTTTCCACTGTACAAAGAGAGAGAGTCAATTTTTTCATTCATCATGTGCTACATGAAGTGGAAATGTACAGAAGAAGTAATTTGAGATGCTAGCTGGCAATGTACAGTAGAATACACAGGGTTATCAGGAGGAAATTGTTAGGGCACAGGTTGCAAAAGGTGATCTAACTTAAGTATAGGAATCTCATCTGAATGCCGGGCATAGTGGTGCACACCTGTAAGTCCAGCATGTGGAAGGCTAAAGCACGAGGATCGCTGCACGTAGGACAGTGAGACCCTATCACCAAACCAAACCAAACAAACAAGAACTATTTCTTCAGTTAAGGAATCTTTGCTTGTATAGTCCTGTAGTCCATAATAGTAGTGGGTTATCTGTAGGACTGGCAAAGTCAGATATTGGATCATTTTGCTGAATTCACACACCTACAATATCTAAATGGCAATGGAATACCCAGCTCTGACAAGGCTAAGCAAAAAAGGGGATGTAAATGAAGGACCATTTTGTAGTGATATATATATATATATATA
>NW_004524705.1:393630-402233 GCF_000260255.1 Octodon degus | reverse complement strand
GTAGAGCTTAGATAGAGTTATTACCTTAGCACCAGGTCCGGATCTATGAAGTTCAGATTCCTCCAGGTGGGTGTTGTTTGGTTCTGGCTGTGTGCTCCACTTCTTTCTGTTGTAGGCGTTAGAGTTGAACCCTTTGTGTCTCTCTGGCAAGATGTTCTGCTCCTGAGTCAGCTGGGTGGGTCTTGCCTCTAGTGTCTTTGCAGGGAATTCTGCTAATGGGTTCCCTGCTGGGCCTGCAGCCTTGGTCAAATGAGGATCCAGTGGGCCCCGGGTTGTCTCACTCACTTGCCGGGCCTGCGCTCTGGGTCTGTTCAGGATCCCACGGCCTCGTCTCAATCACCCGCCGGGCCTGCGCTCTGGGTCTATTCAGGATCCCATGGCCCGGTGGTCTCACTCACTGGCCCGGCCTGCGCTCTGGGTCTTTTTATTAATTTTATTGAGAAATAAATAACAGTGAGATGGTTTCAAAGCTGATTAGTAGGACAGTTTCAATAATTAATACATTGCATATTGCTGTCTTTGTAGTGGTTATTCATAGTACAAGATGCAGACATGTTATCCTGTCCATAAACACTATTAGTACAAATCTTTCTTCTCAGTGAATTAAGAGAAAGTAGCTGTATATCTATCCTACCTATTTTGTATATACAGATGTGAAATGGTCCTTCATTTGTATCCCCCCCCTTTTTTTTAGCTTTATCAGAGATGGGTATTCCATTGCCATTTAAATATTGTACATGCATGAATTCAGCCAAATAATCCAATATAGTCCAGTAGTCTATAATAGTAGTGGGTTTTCCGTAAGACTGGCAGTGTCAGAAGTTGTTGACTTGAGCATTTTGCAGCTTAGCATATTAATATGGCTTTACTTTTTATACTTTGTTTTTATACTTTTCTGCTCAATGGTTAAGACAAAGATAAAGCAAGACCTATATGACAAGAAATGCAACTTTTTATCTGCCAAGATCAGTCAAATCCCCTCAGGATTTACCTTGAAACCCTGTATTGCAGTTTGTAAATCCTTTTTCAGTGTCAGTCATGTGCCTGAATCATGGCCATTGCTTGACCAATTTGCTCTCTGTGAAAGCCTGAGAGAACACTTCCACTCCATGTAATTCTCTTTAGGCATACTCTACATCATTGATCACTTTCCTCTGTGACCCCCATAATCTCCTTGATCAGAAAATTTGGGACACTACTAAGTTACATGATGTTATAGTACAGGTTCTCTTATGTCCTGAGTCCTCAATGACCTTGAAAGGCTAGGGCCAAAATGTTGGCTGTCCTCGCAGCTCTCTTTTTCTCTAGTTCTTTGTCTGCAAACTTAAGTTGTTCACCCTCCAGAAGAGAAACTTAATGATATTATTATCCTATAAACATAGGCAGTTGAGCTTAATCTCACTATCTGTCTGAATGTCAAACATCTTAGACATAACATGGAACAGGTATTTTCCATCAAGTATTGATATGTTAAAGTTTAAATCCCTACAGAATGTGAAAAAAAATGAAAAAAAAATAGGAATAAACAATTAATATATTTTCACACAGAAATTTAGAAATCTAACCATATACAGCATTGTAGCAGGACAATCCTATGACATCTTTTTTCTTGTTTCTTATTTTCATTTATTACCCTTTTTTAAAAACAAACACTTACTTGAGAGACAGTATGGCAGTAATTGGTATGACATGACAAGCAGTATGTATTCAGAAGACCAGAATGCCAGGCACTCCAAGCATGACCCTAGTATTACACATTGCTCTCTTCAGTGCAGTTGCCTGGTTCACAGGTATCCACACATATAGCTAGTCAGGGTGAGAATCCTACCAATTAACTGCTAGTTTCAAAAACATGCTGAAGATTCTCAGGATCATTGTCTTAACCATCTTATGCATATAAATATATGGCTTTGCCCCTGCCATGTTTCCTAGCTTTTCTCCTTGCCCTCGCTTCATTGTTTAAGGATTAAAATATGTTAAATACATGACCTTAATTTCCAAAATGATAAGTATATTTCCATGACACATGCTAATAAAAAGGTAGCTTCTTATACTGAATAAAAAAAATCAGTAAAGTTGCAAGATGAAAAAAATCAGTGTACAAAACCAGCAGCATTTGGGCCGGGGAGATAGCTCAGCAATCTACGTGCCTGCCTGGCAAGTGAAAGGACCTGGGTTCCATTCCAAGTACCATGAGCCATGACAGCTCCAGAATTCTCGTCGCACCGTTCCAGCCACCAAAACCAGGTGTAGTGGCGCACGCCGGTAATCCCAGCGCTGGGGAGGCTGAGAGAGCAGGATCACTCTGCGTCTGAGCTGTGTAAAGAGACCCTGTACCAAATAAATAAATAAATAAATAGAGGCATTTTGTACACTGGTAGTGAACACATTACTGTGGCTTAAACCAAAACCTCATATGCCCATCTGTGTGGCTTTTGGAAGTGATTGGATCCCAGGGTATGCTGCTCATCACTGGATTGATCCACAGATGGGCTTGTAACTGAAGACAGTGTTGGGAGGTGAAGGCTGGGTTGAGGAGATGGTCACTGGGCACGTTCTGGAGGGGTCTCTCTCCCTCCTCCTCTACCTGTCCTGCTCCCTGCTATCATGCCTTGAGGAAGCTCTTCCGCGATTTGCCCCCACTGTTGCCACCCTGCTTCAGTGCTGGAACACTACGGACTGAAACCTCTGCAAGCTATGAGCCAAGACAGAGCTTTCCTCTGAGTCGTGGACGTCAAGGTTTGTGTCCAAGCAATGAGAAGGTAACTAAGACAGGAACCCAAGGCCATCACAGAGTCACTGCTGTCCTCATCGTGACACCTACAGCTTTTGGCACAGCAAGAAAAATCAACAATCTTAAAATTCATGTTAAACCATTTCCCAAGGCCCAGAAGGGCCTAAATTATCCTGAACAAAACCAACAAAACCAAGCAACCTCACATATAACTGGTGCAATCACAATAACAGGCTTCACAATATTCTAGAAAATATAGAAGCCAAAAAATCCTGTTATTAGAATAAGAACTGGAACATAGACCAACGAAAGAGAACAGAGCACTCAGAAGTAATCTATGTCCCTATAGCAAACTGCTCTTGAGAAATGCATCAGGAACAGAAAAGGCCGAAGAGACCGCGTCTTCAGCGTTCTCAGCAAGTGATGTGGGGAAGCTGGAGGTGCACAAGCTGAGCATTAGCCAGGTAGCTTCCTCAGGTGTACGCAGAAGCCATCAGAAAGAAGGCTGAAGGCCTAACTGTAGAACCTCTAACATGAGATTTCACAGGAAAACATGAGGAACGTTCCTGAGGGTAAGGGCCAGAGCACAGGCAGCAGAAGTGATGGCAGACAAGTGGATTACGTCCAACTAAGAAGCTTCTGCACAGCAAGGAAGCTGCAGAGCTGAGAGACAACCTAGAGAGTGGGAGAAAACATCTGCAAACAATCTGAAAGGGTAACAATATGTAGAATAGAAACAGAACCAAAATAATAGTTAAAAATCCTTCAACAGCACCCAATCACAAGAAAAACAAAATAATTCATTTTTAAAACAAGGTAAATAGCTGAATAGACACTTCAAAAACTAGGCTGTGCGCACGGCCAACCATTTTGAACAATGCTCCGCACCCTACTCACCAGGGAGGGCGACTCAGAACCACTGTGCGATGCCGTCCCACTGCAGCATGGCTCCACAGAGAGAAACGGGAAAGGCCTGGTGCAGAGGTGGAGTGAGGGCAGGCCCAGCACAGTGGGGGGAATGTAGGGATTAGAGCTACGGTGGATAACTGCTGTGGAGATGAGTGCTACACTCTTCATGACACAGTTATCATGGTAATCATCAAATCAACTGATCCTGTGGAAATGTCTCAAAAAGCTAAAAATAGAAATACTATCTTACTACTAGAGATCTGACCCAAGAAAGTGAAATCTTGATACCACAGAGATATTTATCCTCTGATGTTTACTATTGCACTATTTCTTTTCTTTTCCATCTTTTTTTTTTTTTTTTTGGCAGAACTGGGGATTGAACTCAGACCCTTGCACTTGCCAGGGAAGCGCTTATTCCACTGAACCATCTCCCCGGCCCCTTGTATCACTATTTCAACACAGTAGTTAAGGTATAGAATCAACAAGGCTCTCTGTCCATTAAGAGATGAAGACCAGTCTGTTGTACATGTCCACAGTGAGGACTTTTTAGTCACAAAAATGAAATCTGCTCACATGCAGCAACTGGGCCAGAACTGGAGGTCAGTATGTTAGGAAATGAAGCCCGGATGGAGAAGTATCATAGCTTCTCACTCCTGCATGCAAGCTAAAGGGTCTGCCCCACAGAAGAAGGGTATCCACAGGGTCATTGAGGCAGGAGTGGGAGGCAAGAGGAGAGGCAGTCATTGATAATGTGCTGGAGCTCAGATGTGGCCTTCTGGAGACATGGCAGTGAGCACTGGTCCCAGAAGTCCGCGAGACATTCCAAGACAACTAAAAGGTGTGACATATCCAACACGCAACAGAGATTAACTGTTGAAAAGATGGAAGAGCTTATTTCCTTGATTATTACACACTGTGAACAAGTATGAAATTGCCATAATGTGCTGCATAAAGATGTACCAATATTGTTGTAATTGATATGAAGAAAAATGATAGAATAATTTATTAAAAATTCTCGTTATGGGCCAGGGAGATAGCTCAGTAGAATAAGTGCTTGCCTGGCAAGTGCAAGGCCCTGAGTTCAATCCCTGGTACTGCAAAAAACAAACAAGCAAACAAACAGACAGACAAACAAAGGGATTCTCATCATGAGGGCAGCTGAAAATTCTCTAGCGAGGTACCTAAAAGTGTTGACATGCCACGACCACTGTTACGCAGATGAGGATGCTGATGACCTGTTAGTTGAAGAGCCAGCTGCACTATTTGTGACACATTTATTGTGGTAAATATCAAGCCACCTTGTCCTCAAGTGATGTTGGGACAAAGAACTGAACATGAAGATACAGTAGGAGTAGTAACCGAGGGCAGTGATGTTGGTCTGCTTCTAAAATACTAAGTCAATCATGGTTAATTCACTAAATCAAAGCCACCCACCAAATATAAACTTCATATTGAGAAGCCAAATCAAGCCTGGGGGAGGGAAAGATGGCTGTTCTGTTTAAGGCGGCCCTCGTGTACAGAGCAAGGGCAGGGCCTGTGGTGTGCTGCGTCGCACTGGGCTCTGTGCTGCAGTCATCCGTACAGATCTCCAGGGTGGTGTCCTTCCCGGGCCTCCCTGAGTGGCATGTCTTTAGTGAGCATCACCCATGTTCCAGCATGTGACAGTAGGTGCAAGCCAGGGGCTGCAGTGCTGGTACAGTACTGTTCTCTGTACAGTAAGCATGTGTTAGCGTTCTGTGGCTGTGACAAAACCTGAAAACAATCAATTTAATACAGAAAAGGTTTATTTTGCTTCATAGACTTTGAAGTGTCAGTCGATGGCAGCCTGGGAGGGTCAGTCTGCAGATGACGTCATGGCCTGTAGGACTCAATGACCCCTGTGACCCTTACGATGCCCTGGCCCTGTGACCCAGCCACCTCCTGCAGCTGCACCCCTCAGGCTTGCTGCACAGTGGACTGAGTGCTCCACACATGAGCTTTTCAGATGCAAGCCACAGCACAGTCTTCAGGTTTGACTGCTGCATTGCTTTTCAGAAAGTGCCAGCTTTACATTCTTACATTTTAGGTAAAAATTGCACTTTAGTCTATATTCTAGAGAGTGTGTGTATGCTTTGTCTCATCCTTGACTAGCCTGACTTTAACTTCCAGTGATTAGATACTCAGCCTAAAATAATTATGGTTCCTAAAATCATTACAGCCTTCCTAGAAGGCCTTAGGAAGCTGTGCTGTCTCACGTTTATAGCCTGATTAGGAAGCTGTGCTGTCTCACGTTTATAGCCTGATTAGGAAGCTGTGCTGTCTCACGTTTATAGCCTGATTCCAAATCACGGTCTGTACTGGCACTCACGCCCTTGACTGCGTTAGTTTGAAGGGCTCACAGCCTTCATCTGACTGAGTGCCCACAGCAGCGCTGGCAGGTAGGTGCTGTTGCTTCATCCTGGGCCTCAGGAAAAGATCATGTGGTCTTGGCTGGCCAGATAGCTCAGCAGACTAAAGCGCCTGCTTTGGCAGAGCTCAGCGGCCAGGGTTCAAGCCCTGGCCTGCCATGCAGGCCTGCCCCCACCCCCAGGGCCTGTTGAGAGGGTGACTGAGACTGGGCGTGGTGCCACACACCTGCAATCCCAGCACTTAGGAGGCTGAAAAAGGAGGATCATTACAAGTCTGATCTAGTGTGATCTACTGAGACCCTGTAGACCCTGTACTAAACTCACACACACACACACACACACACACACACACATACACGATCATATGGTCTTATTAGAGGCACAATAATGAGTACAAACTGACAAGAAGCACACACACAAAATACTTGTTGAGTCCAAGAAAGCGCAAGTTTTACTCTTTTTCCTCCAGAAGCATAATGACTTGTGTGTCTGTGATCCAGAAGTTTCGTATGAGGCATAAGCAGGGCTTGCAGAGGCAGGACGGGACAGCCTGCAAGGCTTCTCATTGTTAGCAAGGTAGGATCACAGGTTACAGGGCGGCTTGGTGCCCCAAAGTGTACCACAGCCAGGCATCCTGGGTGCTTGGGCGTTCTCTCAGGTTACAGGGGGCAAGAAAGAAACTGCGGAGCCACGAAACAGCTGCAGCGCTAGGTAGCTTCAAAGAGAGCAAAGTTCTGAACATGGTAAGTTTCCTTGCGTGGCTTTCCCCTCCTAGTAATATATCTGTAGGATTCATGATAGAGCTTTTCAAGTTCTAAATCTCCTAAAAGTAACTGAAAGAAATATGCCAACATAAAATCATAATCAACTGTAGCTTTCCCAGTGGTTTTCCATCTTTTGTAGGGGGCGTCTCCTAAGGATGGTATTCTTTAAAGCTGCCATGACATCCTTGTTTCTCAGGCTATAAATGAGAGGATTAAGCATAGGGGTAAGGATGGCATTAAACATAAAGAGAGACTGGTTTAATTTGGGCGTCTCAGAGGAGCCAGGCCTCATGTAAACCAATATGGCGGGGCCAAAGTAGAGGGTGACCACGCAGAGGTGGGAGGAGCATGTGGCCAGAGCCTTGCTCCTGCCCTCAGGGGAGTTCATGTGGAGGACAGTGAGGAGGATGAGGGTGTAGGAGGCCAGGATGAGACTCAGGGGAATGAGAACCACCAGAAAGCTGGACGCGACCACTGCCTTCACGTACGCAGAAACGTCCTCACACGTGAGCTTCAGGAGGGCCATGACCTCACAGAGGAAGTGTGGGATCACCCTGGGGCGACAGAGGGGGAAGTGCATGGCATAGGCTGTGTGAGCGAGGGATGTGACTGCCCCTCCTGCCCAGGACGCTGCGACCATCTGGGTGCAGAGGCTGGGGCTCACGAGGACCGAGTACCTCAGGGGCTTACAGACAGCGACGTAGCGGTCATAGGACATGAAGGTCAGCAGGAGGCACTCGGCAATCCCCAGAGTTAGACTGCTGAAGACCTGGGCTCCGCAGCCACCCTGGGATATGGTTCTCCTCCCTGAGAAGAAGTTTGAGGCCATCTTGGGGACAGTAGTTGAGATCAAGGTGAAGTCAATGAAGGACAGCTGGCGGAGCAGGAAATACATGGGGGTGTGGAGTCGGGCATCCCACAGGATGAGGAGGATGAGGGCAGCATTGCCCATGACAGCCAGCAGGTAGACCAGAAGAATGAGGGAGATGAGGACACCGAGGTGGCGGAACTCAGGCCAGAGGCCCAGCAGAATGAAGTCTGTGGTGACGGTCTCATTGTAGCTCTCCATGGCTGAGCACCATTGTCCTGGAGGAACAGCCAAGCCCGTCAGAACATCTTCCATCAGTTTCTGAACAGCAAAGTGAACCACCAGCAGGGTGAGGAGGCAACCTAAAGAATGCAAAGAAGTTCTCCAGGCACTATTCTGATAGAGGACTAGCATCTAAAATATCTAAAGAATTAAATTTATTAACTGCCCAAATCAAATGACCCAATAAAAAATGGGCAAAAGATCTGAATAAATGCTTCTGAATTTTGTTCAGTGGGAAGGTAAAACTGGGATGAGGAAAAGGACAAGAAAGAAGGGAAAAAGATATATTTAAGTCTATATGCAGGATGACTCGGTTAATTGTGCTGCCAATTTCTGCTGGCCTTTTGAAAGGAGCAGTTAATGCTTAAAATTATTTTCTTTTTATTCTAATTTTTTTCTTTTTAATTTCTTATAACTTTTTTTAAAACCAGTTTTACAAGTTTGTATCTGGTACCCTAAACAACTAATTGGAAGATAGCATTGTGCAATATGGCAACTATTGTTGAATTCCCACTACTTTTGTTTAGTAAATTTTTTTTAAAGGTACTGGGCATTGAACTCAGGACCTTAAGTACACCAGGCAATCAGAACGCCAACTAACCTCAACCCAATTAAAAACACACGGAGACATATAATAGTCAAGATCCCAGAAAATCAGCACAAGAATAATCTACTGAAAGCCACTAGAGAAAAGAAGCAGATCACATTCAAAGGAAAAC
>NW_004524705.1:383766-385545 GCF_000260255.1 Octodon degus | reverse complement strand
CTATGAATAACTATGAAGACAACAATATGCAATGTATTAATTATTGTAACTGTCCTACTAACCTGTTTTGAAACTGTCTCATTGCTATTTGTTTCTCAATGAAATTTTTAAAAAAGGAAATCTTTGCTTCATATTACGGTGTCTAGAAGTGGAGGTAGCCTTATGCATCAGTGCAGAGCACAGCCTCATGGGCTTAGTATCGAAGACCGTAGCTGTCTTTACCAAGTGACCGCAAGGGCCACAGGATGACCATGGGCAACTTGGGTCACCCTTCTCTGTCTCTTCTCCTTCCTTTGTAAAATTTAGCTTAAACCTACCAGCCATACAAAGGTGCTTTGCAGCTTTAACATTTGATGGATGCAGAGCTTAGAATATTTCCAGGCCAGCAGTTCTTGGGTACTGGCTACATTAGTTGTAACTGAAGTGTTTCTTTGCATAAGTGTCAGACCTGTTGCCTTCAGGTCTCTTGCAAGTTCACTTGTCCCTCTAATGTGCCATTAAGAAGTGATGTCAAGCCCAAGGGATTAGCGCTGGTGCAGAAATGTGATGGGGCAAGGGTGCTGAGGGGTTCATGGCTAGGAGGCATATTTTTAAAAATGTTTGGGGGAAACAAAAATCGCAGTCTTGTCTTAATCAAATATGATGCCCACATCAGAGTCCCCTCTCGACTGGTTCTCCCACTCAGCCTTTACTTCTCTCTGTCTCTCTCTTTTCTTGTGTTCAAGCAGGTTGCTGTATGCTTTATAACACAATTATAAACAAATAGTACACTTACTGCCTTCTACAGTTTATTTTTCAGAAAAGGAATTATATTTTTCTTAAATATTTTGAATCTCCAAGACTGCCTCCCTTGTACATTGATGAGACAGAGGATTAATATTTAAGCAAGAAATTGAGTATTTGTGTGTTTTCTGCTTCAGAGAAGTAAGTTATGGAATATTTGATCCATGGAGTTCCCTGAGCCCTACACAAATAATTTCTTCTGAAAGTTTATAAACTTTCCTGGTGAAAAAGATACCTACAATGTTTGTTAAAAATAAAAGTACATTATCTCCCTCTTTGACTTGCTGACTAATACTCTCTGGATGCGAGTAGGCTGGATTCAGAAGCGCCAATCGCAATATCTCCCTTATGTAAATAAGAGGAAGAACTTGGTTGAGGTTGTAACTTGGGCGTGCTCATGCAGTAGTGTAGTTTACTTGATGTAGCAAATGCGATGGAAATCATATTTGATATAGCTTCTGGCTACACACACAATTATACAAAACCATGAGAATTTACTGTACATTATTTCTTCCGTAATATTAATAATCTTTCCAGGATATTTTTCTATTTTCAATGTTCCTTTAAGATTATATATTTTCATAAGACCATGCAGTTTTCTGCTAGATTTAATTACTATTTATACTTAACCAGGGAATTCCAAATCCATTTATTCTTGAGCTACTATTAAGAGATGTGGAAAATAATGCCAGAGTTTCCCCTCATGCCTTCTGTTCACTCATTCTTCAAGTGTTCAGAGTCCTGTTTCCATCAGGATTCAGTGGTAAGAGGACCCCATCTCTGAACCCAGATGTACCTTTTATCATAGTAGAATGTGGGAAAACATCTTTATCCTGCACATTCCCCGAAAGTTACCCAGAGGCAGAAGTCTCTGAGGTGAGGAGACATTTCAGCTGTGGCTCAATGATGCTCAGAGCTTTCCGTTGGGGAAGGATGCTCCTGTTGTCAGGTGAAGGGTGCTCCTGTTGTCAGGTGAAGGGTGCTCCTGTTGTCAGG
>NW_004524705.1:374072-383666 GCF_000260255.1 Octodon degus | reverse complement strand
AATAAAATTAAATTAAAAAAATAAACAACAAAAAAAAGAACGTCAAGTTTTCTCCTTTTCCTCCAATGGTCCCTGCCACCCACTTTGGCATACACATTACTTCCTTGCAAAGAAAATTCACACTAGTTTACTATAAGAAAAATGTCTTAACACTTTACTACTTATCCATGTTATAGATGAAAATTCTTCCGTACAGATCCCCAGCGTACTTTGGATTTAAATATAATCATGTTTCTCTTTTCTCTGAGAATTAGGAGTTGATCTATGAATATAGCTTCTAATTTAGAGCCTTTTGTTATATTCTTAGCTGAGATAAGACTGTTACTTCGCAGTTCTCTTCCGCCTTTAAAGTGACTGTTTAAATCATTGTGCTTTCACTGCGCTTTACACGCTTGGCTTCTGCTCGCCAAGGGCCAGTCCACTGGGGCGGGGGAGGGGCCGCTGCACAGTTAGGGAAGGACTACACGTCCGAGCTCTCCAGCCTGGACGGCACGCCGCCCTCTTCTCAGCAAAGGGGATGGAAAGCACAGCCACGAGGGCAGGGACGTCGTAGGAGCACTCTGGTCTGTCGACTGCTCAGCTGCTACATCCAGAACATGCTTTGTTGGGTGATGTTCGAGACGTAGAAGAGCGGGCCTTTCTGGCCCGGCTCTGTGCTGGCTCAGGGTGCCAGCAGTTTCTCTGAGGAGGCCTGCCTTTATAGTCGTACATTCTGAACATTTTAATCAAGGAGCAGCAGATTTGGAAAGCCCCTGTGGGGCAGGGCCAGTGTAAGGTTCCCTCTTTTTTATCTCTTCCTTTTGCCCCTCAAACTGCTGGTTTTTCCTTTGAAGTAGGGACTTGGCGTGCTCGATTAAAGATTGAGTGGGATTTCTAAAATAATAATAATAATAAAAAAATAATAGTAATTGTGCTTCTGGTTCAGTTGCATAACACAATCAAACTGCAATGGATATACTACTGAATTATTAAATGCTTCATGATCAGTTGCAGTCCATTACAATAGTACTATTTCCACATCTAAAGATTTCCTGTATCAGCTTGCTTGTCTGCTGTTGAAATAGAAATATGGGTTCATACACTGCTACACGGCAGGGTGGCATGGAACGTAAAAAGTGCTCAGGTCTCATTCCGGCGTTGCAAATATGTAGAGAACTGTCCATATCCATGAAGTCCAGGGTATTCATGTATATAAATATAAAATTAACTTAAAAATAGAATTGAACTTGTAATTAGTTTTACTATATGTAGTTTTTTGTGATAAAACTCATATAATTAAAAATTGAGGCAGCAGAATACTGTTTCAAAATAAATATTCTATGCTGAGGTATAATAAGTACTCTAGAGAATGCAAATAGCCTCTCATTTTACACACTGAAAGCTGTCCCGAAAGACGTTTTGCATTTCGGTGCGCTGATGGTATTTAGGAGGTTGGAGGAGTACTCTGCCCTCATTGGTGGTTGGCCTCTAAAAGCTCTCAACTTGATACACTGCTCCTTGACTAAAGCATCACTGATTTAATTCCATGTTTTGGAAAAATCTCGTCATTACCAACATCCCCACTGCTGTCCTCTCTGGCATGCCTGATCTGGTAGCTCATGTCTGCTCTTGGACTCTGTTGTCTTTGGGGATGTAGAAATGCAGACAAACATGTCAGCTTTGTGTAGCATGATCTGAGTCCACAGGGCTAGTCATTCAAGTATGAAAGACCAGAAATAAGATGTTGCCCTCTGAGGAAGGCCCATTAAACTGGAGCAGGGCTAGTGATGGTCTCTGCGCTGTGCTTGCCGTCTAACTTGAGCTTAGGCAGTCTCCCAGAACCTTCTTAAGGGCACACATCACTTCTTTGTTCCTTAGACTGTACACAAGGGGGTTCATCGTAGGGGTGAGGATGGCACCAAGCATGAAGAGGACCTGATCCAGCGTGGGTCTGTGGTAGGAAGTAGGCCTCATGTAGACCAGCATGGCTGGCCCAAAGTAGAGGCTCACCACTATGAGGTGGGAGGAGCAGGTAGCCAGGGCTTTGTTCCTCCCCTGCGTGGAATTTATGCGGTGGACAGCGAGGAAGATGAGAGCGTAAGAGGTCAGGATGAAGGACAGCGGGATGAGGAGTACCACAGTGCTCGTCACCAGCACAGCCTTCTCGTAGGCAGAGATGTCTTCGCAGACCAGCTTTAGGATGGCCATAACCTCGCAGAGGAAGTGCGCAATCTCTCTGGAGCCACAGATGGGGAAGTGCATGGCATAGGCTGTGTGCGCAAGGGAGGTGAGGGCACCACCAGCCCACGCGATGGCAGCCATCTGCAGGCAGACCTTCGGGCTCATGATGAGGGCGTATCTCAGAGGGTCGCAGACGGCCACATACCGGTCGTAGGCCATGAGGGTAATCAGGATGCACTCAGCAATTCCTAGCGTCAGAAAGAAGAAGATCTGAGTCCCACAAGCCACCCGGGAGATGTTTCTCTTTCCTGAAAAGAAGTCTGTTGCCATTTTGGGTACAGTGCTAGAGATTAACGTCAGGTCCATGAGAGCCAGCTGGCTGAGCAGGAAGTACATGGGCGTGTGGAGGTGGGCGTCCACCCAAATCAGAAGGATGAGCATGGAGTTTGCAGTGAGAGCCACAGCGTAGATCAGGAGGACGGCGGACACAAGGCAGTTGGCCTGCCTCAGACCAGGGAAGAGGCCCAAGAGGACGAAGTCCACATCCAAAGACACGTTCCCTTTATTCATGCCTCCGCCTTCTTACCTGGAACTCCTCAACCTTGGAAAGAAGAGAGAGTTTGAGAATCATGAAAATTTATTGGATTCGCTTCCTTTCTTATGCTTCAGCAGCATGAGCAAGCTGTGGACTTCTTGCAAATGATACCACTTGAACCAGTTTCATGGCTAAGAAAGAACCGAACCTGAATCAGCGCTTCTTTTACAAGGAGATGTGCTTCAAATTCGGCTCTCCCCCGTTCTCCTTCCAGAACGAGTTGCTGCCAGCCAGGTCAGCTAATGCCCATTCTGCGTCCAGGACTGCAGTCCGGGGCCAGCAACACCTCTGCCCCTCTGTCCCCCTCACTGCGCAGCCATTCCTCCCCCCTTGTCACCTCACTCAGCTGATGGAACCTCTGCGCAGTCCCCGGGCTCACCCTACTCTCACACATTCTGTGTGTCATCCAGTGTTCCGTGACTTGGGTAGATGAAGTTGAATGAACTATAGCTTCTGAGGCCAGGAAATCACTGCGTTGCAGGTGGTGGCTGGTGAGAGGTGACATGAGAAAAACACAAAAATGGTATAAAGCTGCACATATGATACACTCAAGAGTCAAAATGCTCATGCTTCAGAGAGCTAGAGCAACTGCACAGTGACAAGTGTGTCCTCCCCAGCTTTATCTTCCCTAAGCTGAGCCCCATCCAGCTGTGACATGTACAAGGACAGGACTGTAGACTTGCTTTTAATTTTTTTGTACTGGGGCTCCAGCTAAGGACCTTGCACTTGCCAGGTAGGGCCCATGCTGCTGAGCTGAGCTCTCTCCCCAGTCCAGGACTGTAGACTTTTAGGAAGGGAGTGTGACTAAGGGGCTAGGTGATAAGGCTGTAGCTTCTGCAAGATCACAGCACTACTTTGTGTGAAGTAAAATGACACAAATTGCTGTCCCGCCAGTTTTCCAATTACAGCCACTTTCATATCCTTATTAAAAATATACCTAATAATGTTTTCAGTCAACATGGCCTTGAATTGTTTGCCTTGATTATTAGGACATCAATCGCTCCTGTACTAGGTAATTTCCCCCAATCTCAGTAGCTTCAGGTAATAGAAGGGCATTCAGATGAAGTCTAAAGTGGCGGAGACAGCAGTTGGCTCTACCCTGAGCGACACTTCCAGGGCCATTCTCCTGCCATCTTGTTGTTTGTCATCTTCAGCAAGGATGCATCAACCAGCAGCAGCCACTGTTGCCAGCAGCTCAGAGGTGGGGAAGAGGTGCCAGGTCAATGGGCCGAAGCTGAGAGCACAGCGGGGAGCTCCTCTAGTGTCTAGCCCAGCCAGGATGGGACAGTGTATCTCCCTGCAGGGAGCTGGGAAGTGCACCCAGTTCTGTGCACAGCAGGGAGGGAAAGTGCTTTGGTAAGCAGCTGCCAGTCCCTGTCACAGCTGCTAGTTTAGTCCCTGTTTACGTCAGACCTAGAAGCTAGCTCACAGCAGACACCGTTTTGCATGCCTTTACCCCTGCTTGGCCACAGCCACGAGAACATCAGCACTTGCTGGACTGGACGGAGCACACACTCTTTGCTCAGGAGGGCAGTTCTTCCCTTCCACAGGCTGGTTCTTGGCCCTTTCCAAAAAAATCGATCTTGGTTTGGAGCAACAGTTTTCTTTTTAAAGTTTTGTTAAACTAATTTAAATCTCTCTACTTTACTTGATTTGCTAATGTATATTAAGTATTTAAAAATTAAAAAATAACTCATTTTTATGGATATACTTTTTCATCTCTAGGAGGTATAGTTTGTTGAGTGTCACCATGTCGTGTGCCACTGCACAAGAGCTTCCTGCTGCGTGCAGCTCTCCAGGCATGACTGCAGGCGTCTGGTACTCGCCTGCCCGCACGTGTGTGTCGGAAGGGAGAAAGAGCGCTGAAAGGAGCAGCATGGTTGGGCCGAGATCCTTACGTGCGTGAAAAGCACTTAGCGTTGTCTGCTACCTAAGGGGGTGCTCCTGATGTTCCTAATCGAGGAGGAGTCCCGAAAAGAGTGAAGAGAGCCCTAATAAAATACTCACAAGCTATCAGCTCCGAGGCACTTTTTACAAGATTCCTGCCGTCTATAACCATAAGCAAGTTTGCATGTCTAACAATTCTTCTACCTAAAACGCAATTTATTGTGACATTTCCAACAAGACGAGACAGCACATGGTGGGCATCATTCCAATATTAATGACATCTACCCGCTGAACAATAGTTTTCTATTACTAATATTCTAAGACTTCATGGCTTAAAACAACAGGCAAGTATTATTTCACAATTTTTTTCATCAGGGATCTGAGCACACCCTAGCTTGTTCTCTTCGTGTAAGTATTTTTGACAAGACTGTAATGGAAATCTCAGCTGATGTTATGAGTTCATCTGAATGCCCAGCCAGGAGGATCTGCTTCCACACTTGTGTGCTGCAGGTAAAGGTCAGACCCTTTTGGTGGACTCTCAGGTTGAGCGCTCAGTTTTTGTTTGCTGTTGGATGGGGCTTTCACTTAGTATATTGTTTTCCATGGGGGTAGCTTACGGCATGAAAGCTGGCCTCCGTGGGGGGGGGAGAGAGAGAGAGAGAGAGGGACAGAGAGAGGGACAGGGGACAGAGAGACAGAGACAAAGGAACAGAGGGAGAGAGACAGGAAAGGGAGAATCAGTTGGACATCAGTCTTTTTGAAACCTAATAGCAGAAGTAACAAGTGACAGTGAATCATCCAGCCTGTGTTCCGAGGACAGATTGTAAAGGCCGTGAACACGGGCAGATGCAGATCAATGGGATCATCTGAGGTTGCCTATCACATTTTCTGAATTCATACATTTTTGCAGTACTTTTGGATTTTAAACTTAGACAGTGTCTCTAAAAATTAATTTGCCCTTATCCCGTTATTTTTATATTACTGTCATTTTAGTGGTAAACAAAGCTCAGCAAATGACTGCTCAGCAGCTGATGCCCAGCCGAGATGACAGTGAAGGGACCAGGTACATGCCTTTCTCACGTTGATTTTCTTACTTATTTTCAGGGCTTTGCTTTAAGTTGTTGCTAAATAATTTTCAAGTTAGTCATATTGATTCTTTTAATTTGGATCACCTGGGGAACAAAGATGTGTTCAGTCAGTGTAGAAGTATTTAATTCCGTGAATAAACACTATAAAGAGATGCTTAGAAACTCAGGAAGATAATTTTAAGTTTTAAATTAGTGCTTATACTTTATGTGTGGATTTTTAATCATCTAGGACATACACAAAATGTTAACAGATTTCCATTTTGCATAATTATAAATTTCATTAAAGTCAGTTAATTTCCAAGTGTTCACAGTTAACCCCTAAGCCTTGCATGAAGATCTCTGCGCACCTCCTCTCGTGCTGGAGCCGGTCTGTGGGGAGGTCCAGAGCCCTGACGGCAGCGCTCACCCCTCCGGGTGTGGAGCAGCTCAGTCGGTGCAGCTGGGATGCAAGATTTTGCTAAGAAAGCAAGATCAGAAGTCAGCAGTGGTGGCTGCAGTTTGTCATAGGTTCTGCTACTTGGCTTACACCCGTTACTAAGCACGCTGGCCTTGGCCTCTGCCCGCTCTGCAGCCTTCCCCTTGTGGGTCTGGAACCGCGTACTGTATCCTCATAGGTGTCGGCTCAGATTCTTGTGTCCCAAGGCTTGCGGCCCCAAACACAACCGTGAACAGGCTTATCACCAGAATAGGCATGTACTCACTCTGGACGTCGTCGGGCAAGTTTACATCAGCAGGTCTCTGGATGATGAGGTGACAGCAGGGTGCCGTGAGGTCTGTCCCACCACAGCAGTCTTGTGGGCGACTTCCTTCCTCAGGCTGGATGAGCCCCTTGCCCTCTTGTCCCCCCCTTCCCCCGTCTGACTAGAACCCTCCCAGGGACAGATCTGTGATCAGCCGATCGTCTCCATGGGAGGCACTGGGCTCCCGCAGAAGGGACGCCAGCAGCCGAAGGTGTGGGCTTCTCGGAGTGGCGTTTCTTGGCTCAGAACTGACCGGGGAGGCCGAGTGTGGGGGTCTAGCACCCTGCGCACGTGCAGCAGAGCTGTGGCAGCTCTTCCTTCACCCAGGCCACGTCCTCTGATGTCCCTCAGCCCCGCAGGTGCCGACCTCTGGCCCAGGCGCCACTGAGTCACACATACACCACGGAACAGCGTCTCACTCTCCCTTTCTCTCATGTAAGCTTTCACTCTTCTGTTCCTGCGTTTCCTTCCTGGAGGGCCTTGACTCTGTGCACCTGTGCTTTCTAATCCCCTAGCCAGCCCCGCCCTGTTTCCTAGTACATAGTCTGTGTCTTTTTCCACCTTGCTGTAACAGGAAATAAATCCTAATTTTTCCCATGCTTGCAAGGAGAAGTTTATTCGGACAGAAGATGTCAGAGGTATACGAAGAAATGGCCTCTTTACTTCCTGATCAGCCACTGGCCGGTCATGACGAACATTTCCAGACTTTTGCTGGGTTACAGACCTGTAGTTCTAGGAGGTTTTATTAATTTCCAAGGTAAAAAGTTAGAATTGTATCACTTCTCATAAATTTTCTTAATGTATTTTGTTTAAATAATTCTGTCAATAGAATGAGAAGATGTGGTTGCTCCAGAGAAAGTGGCTTCGGGGCAGGCAGGTCCCTTGCAGAGAGGAAAAGCCCCTCATAGAGCCCCACCCCAAGGTTTAGGCGTGCTGGTGAAATCTCTTTCATCTTAGTCAAAGAAATAGGTTTCTGACTTCACTCAGTTAAGACTGCTAACAACCTGTTAGCCTCTATCAAGGTAAATTTTATATTGTACTGGCACTTGGGAGCCTGAAAACAGGAGGATCGCTACGAGTTCGATCTATGTGGTGAGACCCTGTAGACCGTGTACTAAATGCATAAAAAAGTATATTGTGAAGGAGAGCAGTCCCCTTTTGCTTTTATCTTACCGTGGTTTTCTGTTTATTTTACGAGTGCAGAGCTTCAACAGCCTATGTGTTTTTCTGGACTTGTCCGTTTTCTCAGGGATAATCCGTCTGGGTAGACGCAATAGAGTTTGGTATTGCCTTCTATACAAGAAAACTCAGAAGTTGTGGTCTAACTGGGTGATTTCATGTGCTCAGAATTCTCCCCCTGGTTCTAGATTTCTTTACAGCATGGTTTCCCCTGCACATAGCTGCCTCAATGACAAGAACTCTCACCTGACATTTCTAGGGTGTCTTTTCCCCAGGGGCAGGTGGAAGTAGACCCAGAGCTTCCTGTGAGTCCCCGGGGCTCACTTGGCTATCCTGGGTCCTGTTTTGGGCTTAGTGTTGAACTGGTTGCCCATGGGAACCACGGTGCTTTAGCCATTGAGATTCATGCAGCTATGTGTTGAGGGTGGAACAGAAAACTGTATTTTTTTTGAAATTTAGAGTCTCTAAAAATTCTTTAACTCACTTTACAGCATGTAATCCTCTGCCCACAGTGCCAGATAGAGTTATGCTCACTTAGAATGATGTTCAAAGGTCACACAACTACTTAGATTATGGGATTAATGAGTCTTTAATGTAATAAATGTTTTACTTAAACACTTACCAGATATTTGGATCTCAGTGTATATATATGCAACACGATATTATTCAGCCATAAAACAGATAGTAATCTCATTCTCAGGAAAATGGGTGGATGTGGAAACTATCATGTCAAGTGAAATTAGCCAGATCACAAATATCTCATGATTTCCCTTATGTGGGAAACTTTAAAAATAAATAAATAGATTAATATATAATTAAAATGAAAGGAAGAAGACAGGGGACGGGGGTAGAGTTCTGTAGACAAGGACAGTGTGTGTGGGGGAGGAGCAAGGGAGCAAGGGGACTCGGACTCAAACTGGTGAAGATACGTCAGGTGTGCAAACCAACTTCCTAAAAGAGACCCCATCCCTGTGCTGTGTTGACATGAACTAGTATAAAAAGACCACTCAGGCGGCTCCTTGAAAGAGGAGTAATTGTCTCTAGTTTGGCTGAGGCTGACCCTATGTCCATGCATTGAAATGATAAAGCTGGCTAGAACTTTTCCTTGTCCCTTCATCTGGCTTCAAGCAATGCATATTGGTCCAGCCCAGGTGCTGGTGCTAGTCTTTGAGGACTGCACATGTACTGCCCCAGAAGCCCCACCTGCTGCTCCCTAATGTGAGCCAGGTCCAGATGGGATGAAGAGCCCATGCTCTACACTGTCTGCTGGGATCGAGCCTCCAGATAAGGCTGTGACTTTCTGGGGATTGAAAGCTTGCACATCAGAGCTGAACACGGACCCCAAGACATTAGATGCTATCTCGGTTGTGTCGTGCAGATTGCTTTTTCTGCACACCTTCTCTCTGCATATCACAGGGGTGAATGCAGGCCTTCTACCCAGGTGAGCTGACAGCACTCACCCACTTCCTGCTCATCCTCAAGCCATTCCTTTCTTCATGAATGAATAAAACCCAGTTTGGCCCTTTTGTTCCAGATAGCCTTCACCATGGCTGGGCTTAGGACCCCTTGACTCCCCATAACTACATATATGCTTTGGTGTCTTTATTCTCACCATGGATTGCACTGGGTGTGGTAGATTGAAGTGGACTAGGCTGGATTCCAAAAGTTTATCCATGGGATTACAAATATAATCTTCTTGGGCCAAGATGAGGACCAGGAAGGGGCTCTATACCAGAAAGTAAAATGTTGCATGTTTTATTAAAAGTGAAGCCTATTAATTAAATAAATAAATGAAGGAAGGACATGTCACGACAGGAAAAGGTAGACTTTTGGAGATAGGAGAATTTATTTTGGGAATTGTAAGAAAAGGAGAGGGAGTAATGGGATTTAATAGGATCAAAATATGTTTTATTTTTTATTTTTATTAATTTTATTTTTTTATTTT
>NW_004524705.1:357020-373972 GCF_000260255.1 Octodon degus | reverse complement strand
GGGAAGGGTGCTCCTGTTGTCAGGGGAAGGGTGCTCCTGTTGTCAGGTGAAGGGTGCTCCTGCTGTTAGGGTGCTCCGTTGCCAGGGGAAGGGTGGTCCTGTTGTCAGAACACTGTGGGATGAAGCAGAGCAGCGCTGGGAAGTCCTGGCAGCCCTGTTGGGCTGGAGCTCGCAGCTCTGGATCCAAGCAGGAGGAAACACGATGCAGCATCGGCAGCAGCATGCACACCAGCAGGTGGGTCAGGCGCCAGTGCCATCAGCGTGACGGCCAGAGAGGAGAATGAGGGCCACATCGAGAAGATGAACGACTTCAGTAAGAATGTAAGAAGCACGCCGGGCACCCCGCAGGTATTGGAGTTCAGTTCCCGCATGCCAGCTGTTTTCTGACGGTGCCGGGCACCCTGATCCTTACAGTTGTCCACGCGCTGTGGTACTGATGAGGTCCACGGAGTCCGGTGGCAGCTGGCTGCATAGTCAAGGCAACAGCTGCACAAAGCATCCCAGGCTCTCAGAGCTGCTGTTCTTCAGGTGTGAGAGCCACGGCACTTCCAGCAGTTGCGCACATGGCCTAATCTGCCACCCTACAGAACGGATGTGCTTCGCTGGTGCTGGTGTTCCATGAAAACAGTCTGTACTCAGGGCAACTCGCATGAATGTAGGCTGTCGAGAAGACCAGTGCGTTCCTGCGTGAGCCATTCTTCTCCAGAGGGCTTTCCGGCACCACCTTGATGTCCAGGGCTGGTGGATTTTCCGACAACGTCCACACACTCCTCTGAGTCACGTGCCAGCACGCCATCCTAATGTCCATCTTGTGTTCCTGTGGTGGAGACGTTAAACTCCCAGCTGAGGGAAAAGGTCTGACATAACGTAAGAGTGTCTGGAGTCAGAATTCCGAGCACCAGACCCAGAGGTGGGACGTGATTTTAAACATCTTAGTTAAAGAAATGAGGTCTACTAGCTTGAAGCCCGATGACATCACGTAAAGCATTGTTAACTGTCCACAGTTCTGGCTCACAGGACATCATCTTAGGAACAAGGAGGTTAAGATAATAACATAATATCAAATGGTATCATTTTACTTAAATGCATACATTTTATCAACATTTGAGATAAAACTAGATTCAATGGATTAAAAATCCACACTCATTTTGCCAGTAGAAACACTGAAGTTCAAAGGGATTGGATAGTTTTCCAGAGGTAGACTAGCGCTAAGTAACCCTACAAAGTCTGTCGCTACAGCTTGCATTCAACCTTCATAAAAATGTTTCCTGAAGGTACCTGCTAGGCAGAAGTGCAGTCAGCTCTGGTCAAAATACAGACTTGGGAAGAACAAGCAAAACCTACTGAAGCGGCACTGGGTATTTTAATAAGGGTTTTAGTTGAGTCCGAAGATAAAGGTTTAGAAGTTCCTTAATGTCATGGAATGCATAAATTGCCTCAGAACGTATTTACCTCGTCAGCCACCACAGTCCTTGTGTTTCATCTCTCATGTGCATCTGTGGTTCTTGTCTAGTTGTGTGTCTCTTGGAGCATGTCAGAGCAGAAAGCCAGGTGGAGGGAAGCAAATCATCCTGGTGCCATCTGTTCTGAAAGGAAAAGGACCTGGCACTGTTGAACTCATCTTCTGTGACCTTGCCGCATTTTATGGTGGCCAGGGATGCTCGTGAGACATCTGCATCTGCTGACCCCACCCCTCCCAGGGGCCCAGCAGACTGGAGAGAAGTTGCACACGCAGCACCGTGTGGCGGCTGCCCGAGTGTCTCGCCCTTGCTGTCTTACATAGCAGTGTTGCCTAGGTTCAGCTGCAAAGCTGTCCTGAGAGTGCTAGGGCAGAGGCACTGTCCAAGTGCACAAGGTTGTTCTTTTCCCTAATGTCAGAATGGCCCCCTGAGGGGGGAGCACACCTCACTATGGATGATGCAAAGCAGACCCCCCCCCCTGAATTTCTGCCTTCTCTGCCTTGTGCAGACAAACTGTCCTGCAGATGGAAAACTAGATTCAAGTCTAAATGGGAGTGAGTGAAAACCCCAACTCAGCTGCAGGCACACAGGTGACGTAGCACCACGTAGTCGTGCTTCAGCCTTGGTGTACTCGGTGGGATTTGCTGGTCACTTGATTTACTAGGCCTAACACCCACCGGATGGTTACAGTTATATATGCATTTGTTTAATATTTTTAAAATTTAGCTTTGTTGCTATATGTTTATGATTCATAATATTTACGTTTGCTTTGGGGAATTTATATATATAGTTCTGATCATTTTGATAACATTTTCCCCTCCCCAATCTCTCCTTCACTACCCCCCTAATTCCTTTCTCTACCTTTAGAAAGTTTCATTTTTGTTTTCTACAGTCTTATTATTTTCCTCTTTAATGAATTTCAATTTGGCTTCTGTACACATGTCAAGCCATTTGATATTTAGCCTTCTGTGCCTGACTTATTTCACTTAACACTGGGGTCTCAAGATCATCACTTTTTCTGCAAATTAACTAAATGCTTTCTTTTTTATGGTGCAATAAAATTTATACATATGTTTATACTTAATTCAATGCACTGGAGTTGGGCCACTAGTCTGTTCCAGAGCATATATATTGTGAATTGTGCCGTAAGGACGCGTGGATATACAATTATCACCACAGCATGATATCTCAAAGCTCTTTCAGGACAATATCTAGGGGTGGAATAGCCTGGCCAAATGGAATTTCTACTTTAGTTTTGAGGACGCTTCAGAGTGATCGTAGTATTTACATCCCCCTCAGCAGAGGTGAGTCCCTTTTCTCCACACCCCACAGCACATGCTGTTCTCACGTGCTTGCCCTGCATTCTGAGGCCATCAGTAGAAAGAAGCCACCAGGCAGTGCAAGTAATCAAACACAGCGAAAAGAGAAGCAACCAACAAATGAAAATAATAGGAGAAGGATAAGCCAAAATATACCAGGAATAATCACATCCATAAATGGTCTCAATTTACTAAGCAAAGGAGACAGAGTGGTAGAATGGATCAAGATGTGAGATCCAACAGTACGCTGCATTCAAACACACATTTAACTCAAAAGAAGCTCATAGATTAAAAATCAGAGGACAGAAAACAATATTACCCCATGTAATAGGACCCAGAAAAAATCAAGGGTAGCTATTCTGTTTGCAGATGATGTGAATTTCAGGTGAAGACAGATAAAAAGAGATACAGGTCACTACACAGTGTTTAAAGGAAGACTCCAAGAAGTGATAAAAATCATAAATATGTATGCACCAAATACTGGTCCATTCAACTACAAAAACCAAATATTAATGGATACGTTAAAAAATCAAATGAAGGGCCAGTGAGATAGCGCAGCAGATTAAGCATGTGCTTAGGCAAGCACAGAGACCAGGGTTTGATCCCTGGTACCACATGTCCTGCTGGCCCTGCCCTTGGATGCACTGAGCTGGGGACAGAGTCTAGGCCTGGTGGCACATACCTGTAATCCCAGTGCTGAGGAGGCTGAAAACAGGAGGACCACAAGTCTGAGCTGTTTAGTGAGACCCTGTACTAAGCACATAAATTAAAAATCAAATGAGCACTAACATAATGGGGATCTTAAAACCCCACTGTCACAAATAAATCAAGTAGGCAAAAATCAACACAGAAGTATCAGATCTAAAACAAACCTATGAACAAATGAATTTAGTAGATGTCTATAGAATATTTCACCTCACAAAACCAGAAAACACATTCTTCTTAGCTGCATATGGGATGTTCTTCAAAATAGACCATAGATTAGCACAAAGGGCATATTTCAGTAAATGCAAAGGAATTCCAATTATCTTATACATGTTGTCTGAGCACAGCGCAATGAAACTGGAAATCACTGGCAGCGGTGGTGGTTATCCAGGGCAAAGGCCTCAACCTAAGGCTGAACCCGGGTTTATTCATTCATGAAGAAAAAGTTGCTTGAGAATGAGTGAGTGTGATAACGGTGGGAGGTAGGTGGGCGCCGGGAGCCGGGCGGGCAGGAGGCCTGCGTTTACCTCTGTGATGTGCAGAGAGAGGGATCTGCATGCAGAATTGAGATAGTACTAAATGTTTGTTTATGTATGTATGTATTTATTTTTTATTTGTGTGTGTGTGTGTGTGTGTGGCCAGCTCAGCCCACCAGGGGGCGGGGCTGGCTGGCATGTGGTGCTGGGGGATTGAACCTGCGGTCCCTGTGCTTTGCTAAGCTTGTTCTAAGTAGGTGCTTTAGACCACTGAGCCATCTCACCAGCCCCTATGTATTTATTTTTTAAAGAGACTAAAAAGTAGTAAAATAAAAAATATTAGAAATGATACAGAATTCCATTAAACTAAATAATAGGAATACAAAATGTTTGCAATATATTGCATAATGTCTTCATATTATTTAGATTACCAGACATAAGCATGAAAAATTGGTAAAAATGTTATAAGAAATTACAGTTTTTTTTTTTTTTTGTGGAACCAGGGATTGATCTCAGGTCCTTGTGCTTGTCAGGGAAGCGCTTATTCCACTGAGCCATCTCCCTGACCCTATGTGATAAGAAATTAAAAGGGAGAAGTAAAAAGATTTAAGCATTAATTATTCCTATTTTTTACATATATTTAATTTTTTATTTTTAAAATATAATGCAAAATAATGGTAATAAAAATTAGAAATGACACAGAATTTCACTAAATAAAATAATACAAATTTGACAATATTTTTTGTATTGCATAACGTTGTTTTCAAATGAGTTGTTTAGGTCACAAGATGTATGCATGCAACATTGGAAAAGAGTTATAAGAAATGAAGAAGAGAAAAAATTTAAACATTAACTGCTCATTTTTATAATCAGCAATATTGTAATCAGCAGAAATAAGCATTACAATTATCCAAGCTATCCTGTATATATACATAAGTATATATTTTTCCGTTCCTTCTTTCTTTCTGTTATCCTTTTCTTCATCCCAGTTTTTCCTTCCCCTTGAACAGATATTTTCCATTTCACAGTATCTATTATACCTTTCAGGTTTTATTTACTCTTTCAGGTTCTTGCACTAGTGAGACAATACGATGTTTGCACATGTGAGTCTGATTTATTTCACTTATGAGTACGGTCTCTAGTTATATCCATTTACCCATAAAAGCCTTGAGTTTATCTTTTTATAGCTGAGTGATACTTATTGTGTTTTCAGTTGTATCTGCATCCTCTGATCTGTTCCATTGATCCTCAGGTCTTTTTTTATGTCAGTACCGTGCTGATTTTATCACAGTAGTTTTGTAGTATAATTTCAAGTCAGGTATTGTGATGAATACTTCCTTTCTTTCATTGCTTAGGATTTCTTTTGCTATTTTAGGTCTTACCTGGTTCCAGATGAATTTTTGGAATGTTTTTCTCTAACTCTGTGAGGTATGCCAATGGTATTTTAATTAGAATTGCACTGAATATGTTTAACAATTTTGAGAGTATGGCCATTTTCACCATGTTGGTTCCTTCCTATCCAACAGCAAGGAATATCTTTCCATTTTCTGAAATCCATTTCAATCTCTTTTCTCAGATTACTGTAGTTTTTACTGTGCAAATCTTTTACTTTCTTTGTGATATTGATTTCTAAGTATTTCATTTTTTGGTATGTTATTGTGGAAGGTGTGGTTTCTCTAATTTCTCCCTTGGTGAGTTCATTGTGTACAGATACAATTGACTTTTGAGTGTGGACTGTACTTCACTATGTTACTGAGTTTGGTAGTTAAAACTCAGAGTCATTGGGGGGAGTTCTTGCCGTCTTCTAGGCAGGGTATCGCATCATCTGCAAATAATGATAATGTCACTTCTTCCTTTCCAATCATTATTCCTTTTCTTTCTCTTTCTTGTCCAATATCTCTGGCTAATATTTCCAGACCGATGTTGAATAGGAGTGGTTATAGAGGAAATCCTTGTCTAGTGCTTGATTTTAAAGTGAAACCTTTCAGTTTTTGTCTATTTAGTATGATGTTGGCTGTTGGTTTGTCACAGATGACTTTGATCAGTTGGAGGTAAAGAGCTTGAATTCCAATGTTCTGAAGGGCTTTTGTCATGAATGGAGGTTGGATTATTTCAAAGCCTTTTTAAAAATATGCTGACAAGATCATTTGATTGTTGTCTTTCGCTCTGTTGTTGTGTTGTGTTGCATTTATGGATTTGAATATATTGAACCATCCCTGTATTTCTAATATGAATCCCACTCGCTCATATTGTATAATTTTCTTGATGAGTTGATGCATTCTGTTTGCTAGTATTTCATTGAGGTTTTTTGTCTCTATGTTCATTAGGAGGATTGGGCTGTAGTTCTGTTTTGGTTGGGTCTTTTTCTGGTTTTGGTATCAGAATAATACTTTCCTCTAGGAATGAGTTTGGGAGAATTTCTTCCCTTTGCATTTTATGGAAGAATTTGAGAAGAGTTGGTATTAAATCTTCTGTAAATTTCTTGTAGAATTCAGCTGTGAATCCATCAGGACATTTCTTTGTTGGTAGGTTTTTTAAAATCACATTTTTAATTTCATTTGCTGATATTGGGTTATTTAGAATTTTTATATCTTCTTGATTCAGCTTTGGTAATTCATATGGATCTAGGAACTTGTCCATTTCTTCTGTTTTCCATCCTGTTAGGGTAGATTTTGGAAGTAGGTGTTGATGATTTTCTGAATTTCAGTAGTGTCTGTAATGATTTTACCCTTTTCATTCCTCACTGAATGAATTCAATTTTTTTCCTTTTTTTGATAAGATTGGCTAGAGTTTATCAATTTTATTTATTTTTTTTAACAACCAGCTCTTTGATTCATTAATTCTTTGTATTGTTTTCTTCATCTCCATTGCATTAATTTCTGCTCTGATCTTTATAATTTCGTGGCTTCTTTGGGCTTTGGGCTTGACTTGCTCTTTCCTTTCTAAGACTTTGAAGTGTAGCATAAGATTGTTTATTTGGGCTCATTCTATTTTCCTGATATTAGAATTTACTGCTATAAATTTCTCTCTTAAAACAGCTTTCACTGAATTCCACAGGTTCTGGCAAGTCATATCTGCATTTTAATTTGATTGTAAATATTGTTTAATTTCTTCTTCTTCTTCTTCTTCTTCTTCTTCTTCTTCTTCTTCTTCTTCTTCTTCTTCTTCTTCTTCTTCTTCTTCTTTTGTCTTTTTGAGACAGGGTCTTGCTGTTCAGCTCAGGCTGGGCTTGAGCTCACGTTGTAGCCCAGGCTGGCCTTGAACTTGCAACTATCCTTCTGTCTCAGCCTCCCAAGTGCTAGAATTACAGGTATGTGCCACCATGCCCCACTGTTTAATTTCTTCTTTAATTTTATCTGTGACCCATTGATTGTTCAAGAGGGTGTTACTTAATTTCCTTGTGTTTCTGGAATTTCTGTCATTTCTTTTGTTAATAATTTGCAGTTTCATTGCACTATGGTCAGATAATATGTATGGGGTCGTTTCAATTCTTTGCATCTCCTTCAGCATGCTCTATGTGCTAGTACATGGAGGATGTTCCATGTGCTGCTGAGAAGAATGTCTATTCTGATGTTGTGTAGAACATTCTGTAAAGGTCTACTAAATCTATTTCTTCACAAGTTTAGTTTGGTTCTTTCTTTTTTCCTTTTTTATTTATAAAATGAGGCTTTAGTATCATGTTACAGAGTTCCTATAGTGATTTGATTAAATCTGTGAATCTTGTGTGATAGGACCTGAAGTTCTTTTGCCCTAAGATTGTGTCTGTAGTAAATAAATAGTGATAATAAATATGTGAGTATTGCTAGCCAGCACCCAGGCCCAGCATGTGAGTGGGACTGCCCGGGCACTCTGAATCCTCATTCCAGCCAGCTCCAGGCCCCATATGTGAGTGGGGCCTCCCAGAGCCCTCCGGATCTTCACTCCAGCCAGCACCCAGGCCAGGCATGTGAATGGAACTTCCTCCATCAGACAGGCCCTGTGTGGAACCCTGTGGCAGAACCCCGTGCAGAGAGGCCAGAGGCAAGAGCCGCCCAGCTGATCCAGGAGCAGTCCACCTTGCCAGTGTGGCACAGTGTGTTCACTTCCAAGGGCACTAGTTCTGTTATTTCTTGCTGATGTTTTGCCTAGTTGATCTATATCTTTGTGACAATGGTGTGTTAAAGTCCCCCACAATTGTGTTAATGCTCATGTGATTTTTCATGTCTATTAAAATTTGTGTTTTGCAGTTGGATGCTCCTACATTGGTCGTATAAATATTTATGATTGTTATCTCTTCCTTTTGCAGCTTCCCACATCAAGTATGTTGTGATCTACTTTATTGCTTTCAGTAATTCTTGGTCTGAAGTTGACATTGTCAGCAACCAGAATAGCTACCACTGCTTTTTTTCTGGCTTCCTATCACATGGAATATTGTTCTCCACCCTTTGACTTGCAGTCTATTAGTTTTCTTTTAATTTAAATGTGTTTCTTGTATGCAGCATATTGTTGGATTTTATTTCTTGATCCACTCATCCAGTCCACTTCTTTTGATTGGTGAACTGAGGTAATTTACATTGATGGTTATTATATGTATATATATATATAATATATGTATATATACAAGCTTATCATTTTCATAAATGTTTTGAAAAGCAATGGAAATGATCAATGAAATAATGTTGGGGTTTTAGAAAGATTAAAAATAACAAATATGTGGCTATACGAATAAAAGGGGAGCAGACGCTATAACAATAATGAATAAGATCATTACACACTACATACAGTATATAGAGTTATGACACTACCTTTAAATTTGTACAATTAAAATGTAATTTTTTTTTAAAAAGTGAAAAGGACACATTACAACTGATAGCATGGGAATAAAAAGGACTAGGAGAGACTACTATAAACTTTATATTCCAACAGTTTGAGCAGCCTAGATAAAATGAATAAATTAATGGACATATACAACCTACCAAGGCTGAATGATAAAATAATAGAAAATATAAGTAAACTAATATATTGAATCATGCAATAAAATGTCTCCCAGGAACAGATGTCTTTTCTTCTGAGTTACACCAAACATTTCGAGAAGAAATAACCCAACTTCTTCCCAAATGCTTCCAAAAGCTTGGAGAGTGAGGAGAGATAAATAAGATGGCATCAATTTTTTTTTGTTTGCGTTGTTGATGCTGCAAATTGGGATAGCATCACGAAAATCAGCATTAGAGTTCTTGAAAAAATAAAAAACAGAGAAATCATTTGATCTAGTTATAGAACTTACTGGATTATTTCTGGAAGAATTAAAATCAGGGGCCAGGAAGTTAGCTCAGTGGAATAAGTGTTTGCCTGACAAGCGCAAGGTCCTGAGTTTGATCCCTGGTACCGCAAAAAAGAAAAAAAAAAGAATTAAAATCAGCATTCTATAGAGATTCCTGCGTACCCATGTTTACTGCAGCTCAGTGAAAAATAGGTAACCTGTGACCGTGGCCTCGACACTTACCCGCAGAGGAATGGAGAAAGACACTGTGCTGCATGTAAAATTGCTTAGTCCTAAGGAAAATAAAATTGTTGCGCGCTGGAGGGTGTGTGCAGCCGGAGGCCCTCACGTTGAGCAGAGCAAACCAGACGCAGCGTGTTTTCTCTCACAGTGGAGTCTAAACACTTAATTAGAGCAATAGGAAGGATAAATGCCCGGAAAGGAATGCGGAATCATAGGGCTGAGGAAGGGATGGGGAGGGGCGGGATGGGGAGGAGAAAACAGCCCGGAATGCTCTGGGCGTCGCTGACATGTCAGAATTAACCCCTCCGTTCTGCACCGCTAATATGCGCCAATAAAAACTGAAAGAAGCTCCACACTCCACAATAAAGATAATTTGATGTTATTTCTCAGTGGAAAGAAGAGTTCAAAAAACATGGCAGTCTGAATCTGCCTCCT
This sequence comes from Octodon degus, assembly GCF_000260255.1. Classification (NCBI taxonomy): domain Eukaryota; kingdom Metazoa; phylum Chordata; class Mammalia; order Rodentia; family Octodontidae; genus Octodon; species Octodon degus. The sequence continues at coordinate 364,095 of NW_004524705.1, read as the reverse complement.
GCAGTCTCGCAGGGCTGCAAACATTATATACACTTTAGAAACCTCGAGGCTCAAAGAACAACTGGCGTGGGGATCGCAGACCACTCGCGGTGTGCTTACACTGGCGAGGCCATTGCAGGAAGTGGTATGAAATCTTCTCCAGACTCAGGAGCAGAACTGCCGCGCTCTCCACCCACCGGCCGTGTACCCCAAGGAAATGGAGCCGGATGCCCCGGGGGGGCATGCACACCCCCGCTCGCGGGGCGCTCCTCCGCAGCGCTAGGGTGCGAGCCAGCCCCAGTGCTCACCAGCGGATGAGCGGGTGGAGGACGTGTGGCTCACACAAACCCGAAGGGAATCCTGCGATTAGCGACCAGCAGACAAAGCTGGAGGAGAGGACATTAGCGCAGCAAGCTGGAGTACAAGCACAAAGTCTGGCAAAATCGAAATACAAACTCTGCAGCTGCTTCACGTACGGAATCTACAAAAGTAAATACGAAAATGCAGTTGCAGGGTGCTGGGGGAGAAAGGATGGGCAGTGGCCGAAGGACAGAAGGCTCACTGCAGTTTGAAAGGAGGAAGAAATTCAGGAGCTCTATTATACACCACGTTTATTACAGTCACTGATGGTGGCTTGCATTTTTGAAAATTGCTAAGAAAGCAGATTTTTGACTGTTCTCATCACGTGACAGCACTAAGTACACGAGGCAACACGGAAGCTGATTATCTCGGTGTGCCCGGCCGCGGTGTACGTGCTTCAAGGCAGCACGTTAGGAACAGCGCTGATACAGCTGCAAGCACTTCACGAGACTAAGGTTTAACCAGCCTTGAACTTTCCCAACTCAGCTTTCGGGTCTCGATGGACTAGGCGCTGTGGGAGGGACCGGGGAGGAGGCGCGCGGCGTCAGCGCTCCTGAGGGTCTCCCCTTCCTGAGAAAGTGGTCTTCTTCTTATTTCCCGCAGTCAGCAAGAACCTTCTATTCTTAGGCTTAGTGTTTTCTCTACCTGCATAGAATGCTCAGGCTTCTGGGCACATCAAAATATTTTGGAAAACCCTATTATACATCCTCGCTTCAGGTCTCATGCCATATTATATTTTAAACCATCCGTAGCTTTACACTACATTACTTTCCTTACAGGAAAACTCCATTTACTCACTGTTTTGTGGTCAAAATTTTAAGTTATGGGCTATTCAGAAAAAGGAGATATTTATCCTCTGAATTTTGAGTGACAGTATCAGTGCTCACTGTCTTAACCCCTCCTAACTCTCCAGTACAGAGACAGAGCGCTTCACGACTGCTAAGTTAGTCTGCTACGCTGGCCTAGAGGAGCAGCCAGGTGAACACGTAGATCAGCGGCTCACAGCCCTTGATTCACGTGAAGCATCAGTGGGCGGCCCCAGTCAGAGCCCCAGGCCCGCGTGACGGACTGCAACCCTACAGGTCCACAACGGGCCCAGAACCGCCACTCTCAGTCCAAATAGCAGTCGACTAGTGCGAATGATCAGGGAGCCACTGCACGGAAACTTGAAAATGATGGTGGCAAATTTGCTTGATTCTTTGCAATCTGGCCTGTGCTGCATTCCTTTAACCAGGGAGTGCTTCGGAGGACCGCAGGCCCCGTGTGCAGGTAGTGCGCTGGGTTCTCCAGGTGTGGCCACCAAGGCTGCTTTTTCTCAGTGGGCAGAGTTCTTGTCCCTTATCAGAAAATCATCCACAGCGACTGCACAGCAATCCCCAGACAGGGAGGAAGTGAATTTTCAGCGTTTTTGCAATGTGACTGTACTAGTATTTCAGGGTCTCACCGAGGTTCACATTTAATTGAGAAGCGTCTCCTTGTTGGTGAGCATTTCCTTCAGCTCACAATGATAATTCTGTCACGACACTGGCTCACCATCTTTCTCAGCGAACCAAGAACTTCCTTGTTCCTGAAACTGTAGGCAAGTGGGTTCAGGAAAGGGGTCAGCACGGTTCCAAACAGAAACAGACCCTGATTCAGCTTTGGGGTCTTGGCAGAGCCAGGTCTCATGTAGATAAACATCCCAGGACCAAAATAGAGCCCCACAACGCAGAGGTGAGAGGAGCAGGTGGCCAGCGCCTTGCTGCGGGCCTCTGGGGAGCGCATACGGAGCACAGTCAGGAAGATAACCACGTAGGAGGACAGGATGAGTGACAGGGGCAGCAGCAGCACCAGGATGCTTGTCACCACCACAGCCTTCTCATAGGCAGAGATGTCCTCACAGGCTATCCTGAGCACGGCCATGACCTCGCAGAAGAAGTGGGGGATCTCTCTGGGGCTGCAGACGTGCAAGTGCAAGGTGAAGGCTGTGTGGCCCAGGGATGTGAGCGCCCCTCCAGCCCAGGCCGCGGCAGCCATCTGCAGACAGACTCTGGGGCTCACTATGGCTGCGTAGCGCAGGGGGTTACAGATGGCCACGTAGCGGTCGAAGCACATGAACGTTATAAGGATGCATTCTGCGATGGCTATGGTCAGGGAGAAGAAAATCTGGGCCCCACAAGCCAGGAGCGAGATGCTCCGACGTCCAGAGAAGAGGTCGGCGAGCATCTTGGGGATGATGGAGGAGGCCAGAGTCAGATCCATCACGGAGAGCTGCCCGAGCAGGAGGTACGTGGGCGTGTGCAGCTGGGAGTCCAGCCAGATGAGGGGGATCAGGAGGGCGTTGCCCGCGCAGGCGGCCGTGTGGACGAGGCAGATGGCGGGGACCAGCACTGCGATGCGCCTGACTCCGGGAAGAAGCCCAGGAGGGTGAAGTCTGTGCACTCCGTCTGATTGCCTTTCACCATGGCCTTGAGGACAGGCAACCGAAGAGGTGCGAGAAATGTCCGAGGTCAGGCAGTGGCTGGTAACGCTTGCGACGGAACACGGACCTGAAGACAATGGGGAGTATAAAACAGTCATCCACGATCGCTTGAGTCAATTCTTAATTTTCTTTTGTAATTCTATAATGTCGAGTGGGAGTATGTGTATTATAACATATCATAAAATATACTGTTTTAGGTATTTCTACGTTACTAAAACTTTTTATTTTTTATCTTATTTTTATTTTCTAAAAGAAAATACAAAATTAAATATGATACAGAATTTCACCAAACCAAAAAATAGGAGTTCGACAATGGTTGTTATATTGCCTAATGTCTTCAACTGGTTGATTAGACTACCATATATAAGATATGAAATTGGTAAAAGAAAAAGCAGTTGTAAGAAGTTAAAAAGGAGAAGAAAAGTTTTTTCAGCTTTAACAGCTTCTTTTAGTAGACCAGCAGAAGTTATCAGCATAATTATCCAAGCTATCCTGTGCACATCCATACGTAGATCTTTCCCCTTCCTTCTTTCTTTTGTTCTTTTCCTCATCCAACTTTTTTCTTCCTTTTGATTCTTTCCCTTTCACAGTATCTATTGTACTTTTCAGATTTTATTTACACTTTCAGGTTCTTACACTAGCAAGACACTATGACATTTGCAAGTGTGAGTCTGATTTATTCACTTATAAGTATGGTCTCTGGTTGCGTCCATGTACCTATGGAAACCTCCACTTCATCTTTTCTTATAGCTGAGTACTACTCCACTGTGTAAAAATGCCACATCTTTTTAATCTGTTCTTCAGTTGACGGGCATTTGGGTTGTTTCCAAGATTTAGCTATGACAAATTGTGGGGCTGTTACATGAGTGCACATGTTTTCAGTTCTTTTGAAAAAATACCCAGACGGGAAATATCTGCACTGAATGGAGCATCCAGTCCTAGCTTTCTTGAGGAATCTCCATACTGATTTCCATAATGGTTGGAGTCTACACTCCTGCCAACAGTGCAAAAGGGTTTCTTTTCCCAACAGCCCCTCTAGCATTTGTCTTTGGCAGCCATTCCTTCTGGAATGAGATGAAATCTCAGTATTGTTTTAATTTACATTTGTCAAATGACCAATGATGTTGAACATTTTTTTCATATATTTATTTTCCACTTGTATGCCTTCATCTGAATAGTGTGTATTCATCTCAGATTCTTATTTTTGGATTGGGTCTTTAAATTTTGAGCCCTAGTACTTTTTAAAAAGTTCTGTATATGTTCTAGATAGAGATTGTTTGTCTGAGGGACAGTCACCTATAATTTTTTTCCCATTTTGTGGTTTTTCCTTTTACTCTGTTCGTGATTTCTTTCTATTAGTAGAAACTTTTAAAAAGATGAGGACCCAATTGTCAATTCTTTGAAGTGCTTCCCTTGTAATTTGTTTTTGTTCATGAATTCTCTACCTACCTCTATGTTTTCAAGATGTCTACATGCTTTCAGATATGATATTCTACATGGAAGATTTAAATGACTTTTCCAAGAAACTCCTAGAAGTAGTAAAGAAATTCAACAGCATAGCAGCATACAAAGTCAGCACCCCAAATCAATAGCATTCCTCTACACTAAAAACAAACTCACTGAGAGAGAGAATAGAGGAGCAACACCCTTCATAATGGCATTCAAAAAAATGAAATGCCAGGGAATTAATCTAACAAAAGAAGTAAAAGACCTACAGAATGCAAACTCCAATACTCTGAAAAAAGATTGAAGAGAATTTCAGAACATGGAAAGATATTCCTGGCTCCTGGATAGGAAGAACTAACATTGTGAAAAGGGTCACATTCTCAAAATTCTTGTACAGATTTAATGCAATCCCTATCAAAATACCATTACCATATCTCTCAGATCTAGAGAAAACATTCCTAAAATTCATCTGGAACCAGAAGAGACCTAGAATAGCAAAATCAATCCTGGGTAACAAAGGCAAGGCAGGAGGCATCATAATCCCTGATTTGAAATTATACTACAAAGCTTCTGTGATAAAATCGGCATGGCACTGGCAAAAGAACAGACTGGAGGATCAATGGGAAGATCAGAAGATTCAGACACAGCTGCGAACACACTCAGTCACCTTATCTTCGACAAAGAGGCCAAACATGTGCACTGGAAGAAAGACAGCCTGTTTAACAAGTGCTGACAAAAGTAAACAAAAAGGGGGATACAAATGAAGGACCATTTTGTATCTGTATATACAAAATAGGATAGATATCCAGGTACTTTCTCTTAATTCAATGAATAGAGAGATTTGTACTAATAGTGTTTGGACAGGATATCATGTCTGCATCTTGTACTATGAATAACCACCATGAAGACAACAATATGCAATGTATTAATTATTGAAACTGTCCTACTAATTGGTTTTGAAACTATCTCATTGCTATTTGTTTCTCAATAAAATTAATACTTCCCCCAACCCCCCCAAACAAACAAACAAACAAACCAACCCCCCAAAACAAATGCTGCTGGAAAAACTAGCTTTCCATATGCCAGAAACTAAAACTACACCCAAGTCTATCACCGTGCATTAAACTACAGTCAGGTGGGTCACACATGTGCACTTGTGTTTATAGCAGCACAATTTGTCATAGCTACATCTTGGGAACTGCCCAGTGCCCTCTCTCCAGGGTTGTATCTGAGGAAAACACTGATTTTACTTACACGGCCTATAATATATTTAGATGGTCAGTAATGGAGGAAGTTTCCCTTTTCTATAACCCTGTAACATTCATGCTGTTGCAAAATTCTCGCAGCAGCTCTCGGCCCCCAGTGAAAGCAGTTGTGTGGACAACAAGCACAGGGGAAAATTTTAGGGTTGTTTCCTCCAGGGTTACATTTTCCTCAGGTTTCCTTAGCTCTACACAAAGTGTGACGTAAGACCGTGTCGAGTGTTTAAATGTTTTAAAAGTTCGTGACAGTGAAGTCCCAGCGCCTTAGACCCACTCGACCTCGCCCCCTGGCGTTGGCCCCCGCCGTCCCGCGGCGCCTGGCCCTTCCGGAGGCAGTGCAGAAGCCCCTCTTCTCTCTGAGTACCTGTAGCTGCCCCGTTCCCGCCTTGGGGCGCAACATTTCCATTCACGGTCATCCTGACTTTGGGGACGAGGCAGAGGGCGGGTCCCACGGATGGGGCGGTGAGCTAGGCCCGCGCAGCGCTTGGGCTGGGCGCGCAGCCACCTTCCTTCGCTGTATGCTCAGTCATCTCTCGTAAGCGCACACAGGAAAGAGGACTTACAAAAGTGCTTCAGAATGTGGCAATAACGAGAAACGGATTTGAAGTGAGCGGATGTATTGTCAAGGGATTTAGTAACAGTGTGTCTCTTACTGCAATGCATTTTATAAATTTAAATATCCAACTATGTTTTGCTCCCGTCTTACACAACCAGCTTGGCGGTATCTCTAAAGCCGTGTGCGTGGCACCCAGGTTCTTGCTGAGCTTCTAACCGGAGCTCACACGTGTGCCCACGCTTGCCCAAGGCTTGTACGTCCTCAATCCAAGAACCTCGCAAGAACAGTGGGAAGAAAGGACAGTGCAAGGAAGGCGCAGTCCTGGAAATAGTTTCTGAAATTCTAAAAGTAGAAAAGTTTCCTCCAATAGCATATGTAAAAACAAATATGAATTTAATTTAAGGTGAGATTTACCTTATAGTGTTTATAAAGGCAGCTCAGCAGCTGAAAGGGAGAACACAGCTCCGTCTATTAATTTTTAAAAAATTGCTAACTTTTACCCTGAAACATGATTTTAAAAGAATAGAAGAAAACCAGTCGTAGAATGAGGTGGGCTGGCGCCCTCTCCTGTCATCTCCACAGCCCCTAACATTCACTACCTTGCGGAGTCATTAAAATCTAATTGCATCTTTTCCCCTTCTTTCTTTTGTCTTTTTCCTCATCCCAGGTTTTCCCTCCCATTGAACAAGCGCTTTCCCTGCCTCAGAATCTTTTGTACCTTTCAGATTTTCTCTATCTTTCAGGTTTCAGTAGCGAGACAATACAGTGCTTGCCTGTGCGGTTCTGATTTATTTCACTTATCAATACAGTGTCTAGTTGTATCCATTTATCTACAAAAGCCACAAATTCATTCTTTTTGATAGCTGAGTAATACTCCATTGTGTAAAAAATACTACACCAAAAATACCACACCTTTTTATATTTATGTATATGTATGCCGGATAATTTGGATCATTGTACGGTCAATCTCTGCTCGTCTTTTGAAAGGAGCAGTTTATGCTTATTTTTTTT
>NW_004524705.1:351143-356920 GCF_000260255.1 Octodon degus | reverse complement strand
GAATAACCACCATGAAGACAACAATATGCAATGTATTAATTATTGAAACTGTCCTACTAATTGGTTTTGAAACTATCTCATTGCTATTTGTTTCTCAATAAAATTAATACTTCCCCCAACCCCCCCAAACAAACAAACAAACAAACCAACCCCCCAAAACAAATGCTGCTGGAAAAACTAGCTTTCCATATGCCAGAAACTAAAACTACACCCAAGTCTATCACCGTGCATTAAACTACAGTCAGGTGGGTCACACATGTGCACTTGTGTTTATAGCAGCACAATTTGTCATAGCTACATCTTGGGAACTGCCCAGTGCCCTCTCTCCAGGGTTGTATCTGAGGAAAACACTGATTTTACTTACACGGCCTATAATATATTTAGATGGTCAGTAATGGAGGAAGTTTCCCTTTTCTATAACCCTGTAACATTCATGCTGTTGCAAAATTCTCGCAGCAGCTCTCGGCCCCCAGTGAAAGCAGTTGTGTGGACAACAAGCACAGGGGAAAATTTTAGGGTTGTTTCCTCCAGGGTTACATTTTCCTCAGGTTTCCTTAGCTCTACACAAAGTGTGACGTAAGACCGTGTCGAGTGTTTAAATGTTTTAAAAGTTCGTGACAGTGAAGTCCCAGCGCCTTAGACCCACTCGACCTCGCCCCCTGGCGTTGGCCCCCGCCGTCCCGCGGCGCCTGGCCCTTCCGGAGGCAGTGCAGAAGCCCCTCTTCTCTCTGAGTACCTGTAGCTGCCCCGTTCCCGCCTTGGGGCGCAACATTTCCATTCACGGTCATCCTGACTTTGGGGACGAGGCAGAGGGCGGGTCCCACGGATGGGGCGGTGAGCTAGGCCCGCGCAGCGCTTGGGCTGGGCGCGCAGCCACCTTCCTTCGCTGTATGCTCAGTCATCTCTCGTAAGCGCACACAGGAAAGAGGACTTACAAAAGTGCTTCAGAATGTGGCAATAACGAGAAACGGATTTGAAGTGAGCGGATGTATTGTCAAGGGATTTAGTAACAGTGTGTCTCTTACTGCAATGCATTTTATAAATTTAAATATCCAACTATGTTTTGCTCCCGTCTTACACAACCAGCTTGGCGGTATCTCTAAAGCCGTGTGCGTGGCACCCAGGTTCTTGCTGAGCTTCTAACCGGAGCTCACACGTGTGCCCACGCTTGCCCAAGGCTTGTACGTCCTCAATCCAAGAACCTCGCAAGAACAGTGGGAAGAAAGGACAGTGCAAGGAAGGCGCAGTCCTGGAAATAGTTTCTGAAATTCTAAAAGTAGAAAAGTTTCCTCCAATAGCATATGTAAAAACAAATATGAATTTAATTTAAGGTGAGATTTACCTTATAGTGTTTATAAAGGCAGCTCAGCAGCTGAAAGGGAGAACACAGCTCCGTCTATTAATTTTTAAAAAATTGCTAACTTTTACCCTGAAACATGATTTTAAAAGAATAGAAGAAAACCAGTCGTAGAATGAGGTGGGCTGGCGCCCTCTCCTGTCATCTCCACAGCCCCTAACATTCACTACCTTGCGGAGTCATTAAAATCTAATTGCATCTTTTCCCCTTCTTTCTTTTGTCTTTTTCCTCATCCCAGGTTTTCCCTCCCATTGAACAAGCGCTTTCCCTGCCTCAGAATCTTTTGTACCTTTCAGATTTTCTCTATCTTTCAGGTTTCAGTAGCGAGACAATACAGTGCTTGCCTGTGCGGTTCTGATTTATTTCACTTATCAATACAGTGTCTAGTTGTATCCATTTATCTACAAAAGCCACAAATTCATTCTTTTTGATAGCTGAGTAATACTCCATTGTGTAAAAAATACTACACCAAAAATACCACACCTTTTTATATTTATGTATATGTATGCCGGATAATTTGGATCATTGTACGGTCAATCTCTGCTCGTCTTTTGAAAGGAGCAGTTTATGCTTATTTTTTTTTTTATTCTTATGTTTTCTCTTGAATTGTTTATAACTTTATTTTTGTTGTGCTTTTTAAAAACTAGTTTTGCATGTTTATATCTGATAACCTAAACAATTACTTTGAAGATAACATCATGCAATACAACAGCCATTGTGGAATTCCTAAAAAATGTCTAACCACGTGTTTGTGCGTGTGTCAACATCAATAACGACACAAGTTTTCTGTGCTCCACAGAGACTCTGGGCCTCCTTCCCTTCAGCAAGGGTGAAAAGTGGCCTCGTGTGCTTGGCCGTTGCTTCCTTCCCTGGTTCCTGCACTGCTTTCATTTTACCCAGTGCTTCAATCCAGACCCTTGATTTCAGTCTGTTCATCAAAATAAAGGTTAAGTTTGAATCCGGAAGTTGTGATTGCAAAAAAAAAAAAAAAAAGTGCACTCTTCATTTACAGTCATTAAAGAGGCACACACTTCTTTTTTGGTACCAGAGATTGAACTCAGGACCTTGTGCTGGCCAGACAGTCACGCAGGCTGCTGAGCTGTCTCCCCAGCCCCAGACATCTGCTTCTTGTCGACACCAGCAGACCTCTCTGGGCTGGCACTGCTGGAAGTTACTGAGCTGGAATGCCGGGTAACTGTCAGTTTCTGATCACGAGGTTCCGTGTGGATCATGTCCACAGCATGGTGCTGCATGTCTGAGTGACTCGAGGAGCACTCTTACTTTAGGGTGGAGGGACATTTAAAACTTAAAAATAGGGGGCTGGGGTGATAGCTCAGTGGAACAAGTGCTTGCCTGGCAAGTGCAAGGGCCTGAATTCAATCCCCATTCTGAAAAATAAATAAAAAAGAAGACCTAAAAATGGTAGATCTTATAGAAAAAAAAAGCAGAACTACAGTTGCTAGGAGCTGTGAAGGGTGAGGGGCCAGTGGGGTGGGGAGAGGTTAGCCACGGAGGACGCAATTCCAGTTAGATAGAAAAAATAAGGTCTAGTGCCCCGCAGCACTGTAGGATGGCTACGATTGATGACTTAGTGTGTGTTTCAAAACAGCTACATAAGAGGACTTTGTCTCTAACATGAAGACATGTAAAAGTTTGAGATAACAGACTCCTTGGTTACTCTTGGATGTCACACATTGTGTAGATATTCTGAAGTGTCACACCTCAGCCCATGCACACCTATAGTCATTATCTGCCAATGGAAAACAATCTGAATGACAAAACTGTTCAGTTTGCATCTGTTCTTTCCTTCCTTACTGTGAGTCTCGGTGGGCTTGCGGGGTGTCTGTGCCTGAAAGAACGCCAGTGAGTGGAGAGGTCCAGGGCTGTAGATGGCGGCCCTCTGAAAATCAGTTAGCGTCCCGTTTATCTGTTACACGGTGCAGCCTCCCAGTCCACATTCACTTCTAGTTCAAATGCTGTTTCCCAAAGCTTTTAGTATCTTGAAATTGGCTGGCTTCTATTATGAAATCTCATTTGAAATTCTCCTCATCACATCCACACTGAAAGGACAGTGCCATCACTGCTGTGGCTGGTGGCTGTGACACCTGCTTCCGCCACTAGGCCATGAGATTCATGCTGAAAGAAGCTGTTTGCTGCAGGAAGCTTTCAGACTTTGAATCCAGTGCCAGGACTGGCAGTGCAAAGCCACGCAAATCAGTTGCCTTTAAGTGTATTTTTTTAGCACAAATATTACACCTAAAGGCAATAATTTATTTTTACTTATTGGCTTCCAAGCATTGCCCAACATCTTATCTTGTTGGCATATGGGAAGAGACACCACATGATTCTGTTCGCTTAAGAAATGACACACAAAGGCGCACCCACCTTCGTCCTCTCCCACAGCTGAAGAATAGCTTTCTTGATCTCTGTCAGCTACAGGTTCACCTAGATTGGCCCCGATGAATGCACCTGAGAAATGATTACAGAATTATCATGATGAAAGGATTTTCATAAACCAGAAAAATTGGTTTACTTCTCTATCGGGGTGCTTACCTCGGGACCTGCATTATAAGCTCTTAGGAAGTGTGAGCTATTCAGAATTCGTTCTGCCCTTTGGTGCTGATACGCAGAAAGACATTTCAGCAGTAAATGAGATCGGGAGCTGCTTTGATGGATGCTGCCCCTCTGTCCACCTCAGCCTCCGAGCAGCTCTCTCTCAGTTGCCACCTCAGCCCTGCCAGCTGCTCATTAGGGGCAGAGGTGTCTGGGGCCAAGTCCTCGAGGAATCCTCTGCTATGGTGCGCTGAGGGTTTTGCTAAACTGGCTGCTAACTGCATGTTCTGGAATTATTGTTGGCTAATTTTTTCATTAATGTCACTGACATTTCTCTAGAGGTTCACTGTGAATTTTTCTTTGACTTATTATCATTGATTCCATAGAATCATAAAATTTTAAGTCTTAACTCTCTCTGTTTCTTCCATTTTATTTACAAATATTATCTGAGTTGAATCTTGTAGATCGAGTAATAACCGTGTATGAAGATAATCCATGAAGGAAAGTTTATGAGGCACTGTGTTTGAGGCCAAAGTAGATGAATTAACACATTGTATGGAAAAATTATTTATACATAATTTTTGCTGGGTCCAGGATCTGTAGGATGGATGGGGATTGAAGCTGGGACATAGGCTGAGAAAGCTAAAACTGTACACACCACGCAGAGGAGAGACGTGATCTGGTCACTAAGTGATTGGGCCCCAAGTATCTGTGTAGGGTAAAACTATTATGATTAACAAACAATTATGAAATAAAAAAAAAATTTAGATTTTTTTTTTGGGGGCTGGCTCAGGCCACCTTAAGGGCGGGTCTGGTAATGCAGGTGGAGGTGGGGATAGAACCTGGTATCCTGCACCTGACTGCATTTGCATGAGCAGGCGCTTAAACAGCTGAGCTAACTGGTAGGCCCCTAAAAACGTTAGAGTTGACATTCTATTTTATTGGTCACAATACTGAAGCCAGCTTGAGCACAGGCCTTGAGGAACTGCAAGAAATTTAATGACATCTTGTGTTTGAAAATACTTTATTCTCCCACCTCCGTGTCCATAGTCATCTGTGTTGCTGATAATAGTGGCTTCATTTGAGTTTTAGTTAGTTACATTGGATTAACATGCATGAGTAAGCTTTTTGCTGATGTTTTTCTCTCATATGTAGTGGTGAATAGGTATGTGCTTTGAAATAAAATTGAATTTTCTTATTGTTGTGGCTTAGATCTAAAATATCGCCTAAAGAGACTGGACACGGTGGTGCGGGCCTGTAATCCCAGTGCTGAGGAGGCTGAAACAGGAAGATCACTACAAGTCTGAGCTGCATAGTGAGATCCTGTGTCAAATACATTTAAAACATTATTAAAATATCCCCTAAAGTGTGGGAAGCCATTAAGTGGTATCCATTTTATAATAGTGTCATTCATTTTCTTAAGTTTCTATTCCCCTGCTGAGTTAAGTTTCTGGTCCTTCCTGCCTTGCCCATTCCCCGTGAATCACGTGCTATGTCCCAGGGGTGGAACCTTCTCCCGTTGCCTAGATACCTGCTGACGTCAAGAGCCGAGACTTCCTCATTCCCACACTCCCTATATATACCCAGCACCTCTCCTGAATAAATGAGATTTGATCAGAATCCTGTCTTGTCTCCATTTCTCGCGTCTCCTGTCCTTTGTCCCCTCCTCATTCCCCGCTCCTCTCCCAGGTGACCTTCGTAGATTGACCCGCTGGATGGGACACTAAAGGTTTACGTGTTTGACAGGCGATTTGGCCAAGAGAGTGCTAGGCCCACCAGTGGAACAGTCTAGGAATGCACTGATAGCTGACTCGCTGTTGCGGGTGGGCCTGGCCAGAGCGAGTGACAGGACGTGCCTAGGGACAGC
>NW_004524705.1:348614-350613 GCF_000260255.1 Octodon degus | reverse complement strand
AGATTCTGGGAGGCTAAGACTAAGAGCAATGGACTAATTAATTAGGTTCAATAAATTTTAAGGAAGCCCAACATTAAGGCTGTGTCCTGGGTTCTGTTGCTGTCTTTAGCCAGATCTACCATGAGAACCAGGTGTAAAGGCAGGGTTGAAGGATTTAAAAAGTTTTCAATTTTGACAGAAAGGAAGCACCTGCAAAGGTGAGGACATAGGTGGGATCACTGCTGAAAAGATTCGCACCTAAAAAAGCCAAGTACTTTGACCAGAGACAGGAGGAAAGATCCCTTGGTGGCATCTCAGGAAGCAGCAGCTCCCCATAGCACAGGTTCAAGGGCCAAAACCAAACTTTCATTTGAGAAGAGAGTCCATGAAATGTCTGCTCACTCAGGGCTGCCTAGGGAAGCGTGACTGAGTTCAGCCGGGCACGCGCCTGAGACCTTTGCAGCCATGGCTCAAGGGACACAGCTACTACTTGAACTGGTGGCAGATGTCGGTGTCATTCTGTGGGGCTGGTCTTACAGGAATGTAGAGTGTGAGAGCTATGGCATCAGAGGGGCTTCTATCTAAGTTTCAGGACTGTGAGGTAGAGCAATTTTCCCACAAGAGGGCAGTGTGTGAAGCCGGCAGAGTGAAACTAAAAGTGTGGAAGACACATCAGGAAGTTTGAGATACCAAGAAGAATAGTGGAGGTGACATAAAGAAGAGAGAAAAATTAGAAGAACGATACATTTCTTTAAATGTGGTTAGTACAGGGCCTACAGGGTCTCACTACATAGATCAGGCTCATAGTGATTCTCCTGTTTTTAACCTCCCAAGTGCTGGGATTACAAGTGTGCGCCACCACCCCAGTCTCAAGAATGGATATAAGCAAATGAGAAACATTGGAAAGAAGAATGTGGAAGGTGAGATAAAATCTAATTAGATGGGATTGGTTGTATTCTTGGTGGTATGGCTGTTGATGATGAAATCTAATTAAAGGAGTGGAGAAAAAGATAGTATAGTAAGATAGAAGTATGAAGATAGTGAGAAATTATAAAGCTGAAAAAAGATACTAGAAAATAGAAATGGGGACTGGGGAGATGGTTCAGTGAAATAAGCGCTTCCTTGGCAAGCACAAGGGCCTGAGTTCGATCTCCAGTTCTGAAAAAATGTAGTGACTTAGTGAGACCCTGTCTCAGAAAGTAAAAGAAAAAAAAAAAAAAAAAAGGTAGGAATGGAAGGAGAAAGGCAAAAGTTGAAGAGGGAAACAAACACAGAGCTCCCTTAGTCCCTTTCCCATGACCCACACCTTGAAAGAGGAGAGGTTTACTTTGGCTTCTGGTTTGCGGGGAGTTGGTCCATAGTCACCTGGCCCAGGCAGAAGGAGCATGGTGCGAGGATCTGAGGGAGGACCCCTGCTCCTCCTACAGCAGCCAGCACAGAGGAGGAAGGCAGGAGCCTGGAATAGGAATGCACCCTTTCAGGCCCCACCTGCAATAACCCTGTTCTGCTGACCAGGCCCCACCTCCATAGAATATCCTGCATAAAGTCATCAGTAGATTAATTCATTGATCAATGTAGCACAGAAAGATTAAACTCACCTTCCAGAAGCTCCACCTCTGGTTTCATGAGACTTTTGGGGGGAACCTTCTACAACCAACCGTTTGTTTCTGCCACTGGGCCCCCAAAGAACCAAGTTGTCTCATCACGCAGAATCTACTTAGTCCATCTGTAAGAGCCACCAAAGGATCAACAGTTCCAAACATTGCTGGAAAGTCCAAGCCTGAAGTCCCTTTTAGAATCTCTTAGCTGTGAGCCCCTTAAAAATAAAAAAAGAAAGTTAAATTCTTCCAATGTACAATGTCATGGAGTTTTGATTCCAAAAGGGATTGAGATATAGAAGGAATAGGACTAAGGCAAGGCAGAAACCCAGTGGGGTTAATCTTACATCCTGCAGTTCCACGCTCAGCCTTCAGGGCCGGTGGTGCAGAGGTGTGGGCTACAGAGCACATGGGCAGACCCT
>NW_004524705.1:346081-347342 GCF_000260255.1 Octodon degus | reverse complement strand
GCATGATCAACTTCATGTTCCAAATGTCCTTTGAGTATGTGAGACTTGTGTGACTTACTAGATCTCAATCACAACAAAACGAAAGCAAAAGATTCATCAGATCTCCCTCTTGGCCGTGATACTGTGTTTGCCGAAAAGTCCCTTAGTAGGAGAGGGGTAATGAAGACCTGTCACAATCCTATTGCCTTATTTGTGTTACACTGATTAGTGCAGCTTTCATGCAGTAGCACATGCATCTTGCTAGGTCAGCTTGGAAAATATTGGCTGGACTTTGGATATAATTCTGTGGGAGCACTTTATGTGGGCATCTGGGGCCTTGGCAATTGAGTGACGGCAGCTGGAGCCCTTGTTTCTGACCTAGGCTCAGAAATGTGCATCAACCCCCTCTTTTCCTCTTGCACACCCGGTGGTGTGACAAGTGACTGAGTGGCCCGAGAAGCCTTCCCTTGATCAGGTCTTTCAGGCTCCGGGCCATGTGGCAGACATGAGCCTCTGCTGAGACTTTTGGTCTGCACGTCCAGTGCCCAAGCCCGTGTTTACGTCGCAGCTCACCATCTGCAGTGTGTGTGCTTGGCAGGTGTGGGTGGTGCCCACTGGCTCTCCTCAGTCTGGATGAGTGTGTCATTGCACCTGGTGGGTGTACAAAATGCCCAAACTGGGGCTGGCACCACATTCCTGAAGCAGCCTGCAGAGTGTGGGGTGAGAACTGAGGTACTGAGTTCTGTGCTGGGGAAGCCTTTCCTTGGTCAGCCCACAAGCACCGTGCTTTCATCACCAGTTACTAAGACTCCACCACCAACACTCCTTGTTCCCACCCTTCACAGCCAGGTCTGTAGCCGGCCAGCTTCCCGGCATACTTCTTCCTGGTGGGCTTCTCTTATGATTTGTCCTTAACCCAGGCTGATTGAGTGGCCTTTCCCCACTTTATCAATGGGCAAAGCAATGCAGTAGTGGCAAAGGAACAGAGGAAAGGACACACAAAGGAGTCCTTGCACTTAAGGGCAACTGAGCTTTTGTAAATGTCCCCCAAACTCATTCATGCAAAGATACAATGGGAGAGCATCTTTGGAAAATGTCAGGGGACAGCAGCAGCCGCCCAGGCAGACGACGGTGCATGTGTCTGTGTTCTGCTGACTGCAGGCAGCTGCCGCAGGGCACGCTGTGACCATGAGGGTTATAGTGCATGAGACGGGAGCGTTGCCCTGACTGGGGCACCAGTCCTGAGAATCACATCACAAGTGCAAGAGGAAGAGGATGTTTG
>NW_004524705.1:337581-344056 GCF_000260255.1 Octodon degus | reverse complement strand
GAAGATTACACAGGGTCACCCTCCTGTCGTTTGTCTGCGCAGCACTCTAGAGACAGGACTATGCATTTGGAGCATTCAGGATTTTCCAGGATGAGGACCGGCCACATCACACAGTCGCATCTCATTTCTGAGGTGCACTATTTTGCCCTGAGATCAAAACTAATTAAAGTCTGGGGACCCTGTTCCTCTGGGTCATTTGCTGGCAGATTTCTAGGCCATTAATGAAAATTACTAAGCAATGGGCTAAATTACACCTAAGCTGATAAACAAACCAGTTTCTAATCCTCAATAGTAGTAATGAGCCACAGTTCCTGAGCCAATTTCCAGAAATTTATGGCTCATCACGTACACCCACCGCATGCATTGATATTTTAGGTGTAAAAATGGCTTAATACTGCGGGGAAGGATCACGCTGATCACGGACAGTGAAGCCATCGGCCGCCCCAGGAGGCCGGAGCACTGGTCACGGAGAATTGGAGGTAGATGTCAAATGGGGAAGGCGCCGGCCGTACTCTGCCTGCAGAGAATTTGTATGGCTGTTGGGAGTTCTCACAGATGTCAGACTTTGGCGACTTGGCGGGGGAAAAAAAAAGGAAAAGGGAAAGATATCTGGGGCTGTCTTTGATATACGTTTGGCAGGCTGCTCAGCATTCAGGTGTGTGGGAAAACTGGACTCATTTCTGTTTGATTATTTGCATGATTCTCATCACTTAAATACTGGTAAAAAAGAAATTGGTTTAGACCTCGTATAATGTGGAGCGAGCACCACCATGTGGCTAAACTCAGTAACCAACAGCATGATGTCTTGAATTTATCCTTTTGCTTTTAGAAAAAGTTTGCTTACTGAGCTGTGACTCTGGTGACAGGAGCGTATTTAAAACTGCTTTGTATGTACTCACGGGCACAACCTCGAAGTATTTTAGCAATAGGGCATGCTGCGTTCCAAAGCAGCATCGGTGGCTTTAATCTGAAAGATTTCCCTAAGGTCAGGAAATCCTGTAAGTCATCGTGTACAACAATGTTTTCCTCATTTTGAGTAGACCTGCCTACTCACAATGTCCACCCAGGAAATAATGAAAATCGTTCAAAGTTGACCTTCAATAAATATTTGTTGTATCAAATTAGTTAAATGAGGAAATATACTTACTATTCCGGGACCCATTAAATAAATAATTTAGAATTCTTTAAGGTGGAAATTTATATTTCTATTCAAATAATATTTTCAGAATATAGTTTTCCCTATGATTCAAATGATTCTACTTCCTGAAAAGTGGCACACAGTTTGCCTAGGACATTTGCTTCATTGTTAATATGCATACAAAATATTTAGTGCAATTTTAAAAATAATGACTACAAATGAATTAAGCACACTTAGATGCTTTTTGTAGACTCTAGGTCTTGTGCTTGCCAGGGAAGCACTTATTCCTTGGAGCTATCTCCCTGGCCTTGGACTGTAGGTCTTAATGTTTATTTTTTTTTGGTGGAACCGGGGATTGAACTCAGGCCCTTGCGCTTGCCAAGTAAACGCTTATTCTACTGAGCCATCTCCCCAGGCCCCCACTTTTTTAGGCCTTAATGTTTAAACATTAACTCTTTCACTTTTATCTGATTTGAACTTTTTGCCCGTTTTATACTCTACCTAGCTAACTCATAACCTTTTGAAGATAAAGCTACAAAGCTACAAAGTTGTCAGCTCATAATTTCATTGAATCTGCGGCTTGGCTAGTGAGAGTCAGACTGTGATACGGAGAAAACGGCGGAATAGCGAAGCTGCATGTAATGTGCTGACCGTCGCTGTAGTCATGGACATTTTGGGGACTTAAAGCTGAAGTGCCTTACACCAACAATCAGAGCCCTCAATTATTTTTATTCAGAAAAATAAATCGAGGCCATATGCAGATGGATGTGTTTCACACGCAGCAGTAGGCATACGCAGCTCTCAACTCAGCGTGAGAAGGGACCGAGCCCACGACGTGGAGCAGCGTAACATACCGGTAAGCATTCTAAATAAGACAAGAGTGCGCGAAAAATGCAAGCTTTCAGGCTTGTATGGTGCAAAGGGTTGAATAAAAATATTGAAGAATTCCAATTACTTTGCCACATACACTCCCACTTGTGCATGCGATGTGGTCTTTTTCCCTCTTTTTTCTTGGTACATCTCGATATGCACAGTGATCACGTTTATCATAGGGAATTGGGGCCTGCACATGATCTACCTTGATTCTTCTTTTCCCCCTGCTCTTGTCCTTCCCCTCTTTCCATTTTTCAGTCTAGGCTCTTTTTTGTCCCTTTCCTTTACCTGCATCTCTTGTTGCCTCCCCAGTTAAGCATTTCCTTCTGATTTCCCAACATCCAGTAGACCTTTTGACCCACCGTTACACTTTCGGTTTCTCACACCAGAGAAACAAGGAGGTACTTGCACGTGGCTGTCTGATTAATATTCGAGTACAGCCTCAAGATCCACCCGTTTAGGGCCAGCCAAATAGCTCAGCAGATTAAAGTTCCTGCAAACAGGAGCAGGGGCTGGGTGTTCAATCCCCCGGCCTTCCATGCTGCTCCTGTCCCTGGGGCGCGCTGAGATGGCCATTGAGACTGGGTGTGGTGGCGCGTGCCTGTAATCCCAGCTCTTGGGAGGTTATAAACAGGTGGATTACTATGAGTCTGATCTAGTAGTGAGACCCTGAACATCCTATAGGCCCTTTCGTAAAAAAAAAAAAAAAAAAAAAAAAAAAAAAAAAATCCACCTCTTTACCTATAAATGTCTCAATATTATCCTTCTTTATCCATCAGCTAATGGGCATTTGTGCTGTTCCCAGGATTTAGCTATTGCAAACTGTGGCACTATAAACATGGGTGTGCATATATAGCTGTTGTTCCTTTTAATTCTTTTGGGAAGGTACGAAGAAAGGAAACTGCTTGGTCAAATGGAACCTCTAGTTTTAGTTTTCTGAGGAATCTCCACACTGGTTTCTACAGTGGATGCACAAGTCTCTACTCATTCCAACAGAATGAGAAGGGTTCTTTTCCCCACAGCCCTGTGAGTGCTTGTTTTTGGCTCACTTCTTCTTTTTTTTTTTGGTGGTACTGGGAATTGAACTCAGGATCTTGCACTTGCCAGGCAAGTGCTTATTCTACTGAGCTATCTCCCCAGCCCTGTTATTGGCTCACTTCTTGATAATAACCATACTTCTGGACTGAAATGGAATCTCAGATTTCAGAATCTGAGCTGCTGCATGTTTCCAGGAGCTGCGGTGTCCTCAGGTGTCTGCCGCCTGCTTCACACCTTCCTGCTGGCTCTCCAGCCTTCTCTAACTCAGGCCTCAGCTCACCTGAGGGTTGACCCAGCATTCCTTTGTTATCTCAACTCAACATTTACTGGAAATACAGACCACATCTTAATTCACTCTTGCTCTCATATTAACACCTAGTAGAGCATGTATACAATACAGTGAATGGAGAATAAGAAGGGGATGGATGTTAGAGACCTTGGGGGAACTATTTCAATTTCCAATCTTGGAAATATTGTGAAGATTGCTTACAGAAGAATTATTGCTCAGTGCTCCCTGGTGACAGGATGTTTAATTATTCACTTTGTAATTTATATTTTAGCAGACTACAATAGTGGTAATAGTTGCCTTCTTAACTTATATCTTTTGTTACAAAAATTTGAATACAAACTGAGAAAAGGACCATCCACTTACATCAGAGGGCACGCATAACGTAACATTTAAAATCTCCTATTTCAACAGTAAATATCAGAATTTCAAGGCATCTTGACATTTGTGGTGCATGGGTGCTGTTCTGACAGGAAATAGCGCCGTGTGTGCGTATTTCCGGAAGCGTGACCCTCGTGATGGCCAAGTTTGCGTGAGTACTGGGCTCTTTCGTGAGGCAGGACAGAGTGCACTGGCTCTAGCACTACTGCAAGTGCAGTCACGATGAAGGGGCTGCCACATGTTCGAGAAAGTGCATAACTGTTGAACTCCATGAAGTCAGTTTAACCTTCTGCCTAATAAATAATAACTTTATTGTCCTTTGAAGTTGCTGTTTGATGTTATTGGGATTTGGAAAATAAAATATATTCCTAACAGTCACAACATTAAAAGTGATTTCAGGGGACGTAGGGGTACACAGAAATTTATGATAAAACTACCTGATACCAGCCACCATCCTAACTAGTTTGCATGTAGCGATCCACCCAAGTCTCACGGCTAGCCCATGGTTGCTTGATTAATTTCTCTGTTTAAAAGCTGAGGAAAGGGAGAAGCAGTAAATGGCCCCAGTTGCGAGCTTGGGTCTCACCAGCCCTGATACATGCGTGCTCTTAACCTCCCTGCTTTGTGCTCTCTCAGCTCTGCTGGCTAAAGAGGCCCGGTGACGGCAGCAGAGGAGATTGGAGAGCACATAGAGCAGGACAGCGCTCAGACTTTCATGAATTTGTGTGCAAATAGGCCTTGAGGAGACTTGAATGATGGAAATGAGAAAGATAATCCTGAACAAAAACAAAAGGAATGTGATGTGAAATGGACCAGTCGTGTGGAGAAACCACGAGCATCCACTTGACTGGACGAGCTGTGTTAAAAGTAATAGAGCTGTGAGTATGGAGCGAGCTCATGAGGTGGGGAGCATGCAAGAACACCTGGAAATCTACACTAAATATGAGAGTTCATTTGCTTGGAAGAGGAAAATATGGACGCTTTTGAGCAGGGCAGTCATGTCAATCTGGTGGCTTCTGCTCTGTGCTTACGTCATAATCATAATCCCCAACAAGAAAAAGTAAAGCAGACCTCTCATTAAAATTTACTAAATAATTGATCTTTAATTTTCAAAATTAAGTGGAATTAATGATCTGAGCTTTTCTTTTTTGTATTCTCAGAGGGACAAATGTTATACTAATGAGATTTTTTGGTGCATATTAGATACACACAATTATCACATTCATCATAAAGACTTTGCACCAGTACAAGATTTATCTTTTTTCTATTTTAAAGAGGAAAATGAAAACAAAGACAAAGACAAAAATGACATGGAGCATTACTCAGCTAGAGAGAAAGATAAACCTGAGGCTTTTATGAGTAAATGGAGGCAACTAAAGACCGTACTCATAAGGGAGATAAATCAGACCCACAAGTGCAAGCATCTATTGTCTCTGTGTTGTTCTTAGTCTCTACAGCATTAAATTCTACTCTAATCTTTTTAACTTCCTTAAGCTTTCGGTTTGACTTGCTCTTCTTTTCTAGAAGCTTTAGATTCAACATTAGGTTGTTGACTTGAGCTCATGCAAACATTTTGGTTTGCTCTGTTTTCCTGACAGAGGTATTAATTGCTATAAAGTTCTCACATGGGATTGCTTTCATTATGTCTTATATATTTTGGTGTCTTGTAATGGCATTGTTATTTAACTGTAGAAACTGCCCAATTTCTACTTTAATTTCATCTGTGGCCCATTGATTGCTCAAGAGGGTACTATTTAATTTACATATGATTATATAGTTCTTGTAGTTTCTCTTGCCACTGATTTCCAGGTGCACTGTAGTGTGTTCTGATAATCTGCATGGGATAATTCCAATTCCTTTGTATTGATGGAAGCATTCTTTGTGGGCTAAGTACGTGGTCTGTTTGGAGAATCTACTATTTGCCACTGAGAAGAATGTGCATTTTGATGTTATGGTACTGAACACTCTGTGGACTTCTGGTAAGACATCTGTTCAAAAATTTGATAGAGTTATAATATTTAATGCTGATTTTTTTGTCTACTTGATCTGTTTGTGACAGTGGGATATTAGGTTCCCCATTACAATTGTACTAGTATTTATTTAATGTTTCATATTCATTAATATTTGTTCCTTATAGTTGGATACATTGGTATTTGGTGCATGTACATTAATGATTGCTGTCACTTCCTCTTGGATTGTTCCCTTCATGAGGATGTGATAATCTTCATTTTCTTTCTTAATCAGTTTTGGCTTGAAATCCACTTTGTCTTCAAATAGAATAGCTACCCCAGCTTTTTCTGTGTTCCTGTCATATGGGGTATTGTTTTACATCTTAGAATTTTCAATTTATAACTTTATTTTTGAGCTAAATGTGTTTTTTGAATGCAGCATATTGTTGAATCTCATTTCTTGATCAACTTTGCCTCTTTATTTCTTCATCTTTTTTTTTTTTTTTTGTATTTAGGACAAGGTATATACAGGGGCTCACTGCATAGATCAGACTTGTAGTGTTCCCCCTGTTTACAGTCTCCCAATACTGGGATTACATGTGCACACCACCACATCCAGTCTTCTACTTATTTTTTTTTATTAAGATGATTTAATGCATTTATTTAAACAAAATATAAAGTGCATGCCACATTACATTAGGTCAGCATTTTTTTGTCATATCATGAAGATCACTTTTATTGACATTAAAACTTGTATCACATGCACTTGTTAAGACATTTGTTCAAGCAGTATAGAGAGCTACCAAATTA
>NW_004524705.1:310057-335736 GCF_000260255.1 Octodon degus | reverse complement strand
TGAAGGGTTCTGTGCTGGGCCTGCAGCCTGGGTCAAATGAGGATTCACGGGCCCCGGGTCGTCTCATTCACTTGCCAGGCCTGTGCTCTGGGTCTGTTCAGGATCCCGCAGCCCGGGCAGTCTCACTCACTCCCCGGGCCTGCGCTCTGTCTTTTGATTGCTCAATTTATACCACGTATTGAGTTCTCCTTGTCATGTTATCTTCCTGTTGTATGTTCCCTCCCCCCTGTTGTATTGCTTGCCTTGACAATGGCTTCTTGGTGGTGTTCATGGAATTGTAAGCCTTGATCTCTGTCTAGAATATCCTTCAGAACATTTTGGCATGATAAAGTGGTATTCATGAATTTCTTCAGGAATTCTTAGTCATGAAAATATTGTATTTCTCCACTAATTCAGAAAGACAGTTTTGCAAGATACATCAATCTGAGTTGGAGGTTTTTTCTTTTAGAGATTACAATACTTCACTGCAAGCACTCCTTGACTTGTGGGATTGTGTTGAGAAGTCTGCTGTGATTTTGGTGGATTTTCTTTTATAGCTGGTTTGTTTCTTTTCTCTAACAGCTTTTAATATTCTGCTCTTGTATTACATTTCTGAAGCCTTGAGTATATTCCTTGGTGCAGATTTTTTTGGTCTTGGATGATTGGAGTTCTATATGCCTCACTTATGTACTTGTTAAATTCTTTTTCCTGCTTGGGGAGTTTTCTTCTATGACTTCTGTGAACAGGTATTTTTCCCAATAATTTGTGTTATTTCCTGTTTTTTCATTGCCTCTGATCAACCCTATGATATTCTTTGCACTATCTAGCAGCTGCTGGATTGATTTCTCACGATCCCTTGTTATTTTGAAGAAATCCTTTTCGTGACCATTATCCAAAATTTTGTCTTCTATATCTGAGATTCTGTCCTCACTCTGGCTTTTTCTGCTCTACATACTTCCAGTAGAGTTTTAGATTCCATGGGTATCTGTTTGAACCTGTGCCATGGATACCATTTCTTTCCTATGGTGGATATTCATAGTTTCCATGATTTTCCTAAGGTCTTCCATTTATCTGTATCTGCTGTAGAGTCACTAATTTCTCATTATGGTCATGATCTCTGTACTTAGTTAAGAAACTATTTGTGATTTAATTATTTTCTATAACTTTAGTCATCTGCTTGGTTACTTCCATTGTTACCACATCAGAGGGCCCACATTGGTGTGTCTTAGTTTGGTTCCAACTTGTTTCTTTCTGGATTTGTATACAGTAAGCTGGAAGTTTGAAGTTGCATCCTGTTTAAATGTTTTCTCATTTTCTATTTTTTTGAAGTTTAATTTCTGGGTTGATGTTTATAAATTGCTACTAGTGAATAGCTTTGGTGCTAGTATTTAGGATCCTTATGAAATAATTATTTCTCAGAGGTGTCTTCCAGTATAGCTGTTTTTGGGGTTTAAGTTTGTTAAAAGATTCTACTTCTTGAATTTATTGAGGATGGTAATTTACGTGGCCCCCCCCATTGGTTCTGTGGCACTGCCCTATAGTATTTATGACTCTTGGGCTGTATAAGTCTGGGCAAGCCAGCAAGAATTACTGGTTGGAATGATTCTGTTACCTTGGCTAAATTGATATGATTACCAATAAAAATAGCATTAAGCACAGTCTTGAAAATTAACAGAGGCAACAATTAATTCACCACCTTCAAACATATGAAATAGATTTGTGGTTATGTAACAAAATCTAAAATCAACCAGAAAACTATGTGTAGTAAATAAGCCTTTAATATGAATTATTCTTTTTTTCTTTCAAGGCTTATAATAGGGTAATTTTAATGGAAAACTCTGGACAATTTTATTCTGTAGAAGAAAACTTGAAATTTGTTGGGGGAATATTGAGGAATAGAGGAGAAAGAGATTATAAGCAAGTCTGAAGGGCAAAGAAAGTTCATCCAAACTTTGCAAACCTGGTGGCAAAAACAGGAGGGAGAGAAGGAAGAAATAAAAACAAGAACATAGTAGAGCAAGTGACAAAACCCTAGAAACTCTGTTCACAGTCATATAAAATTGTGAATCAACAGTCAAGAAAAGCCAAACTAAAGTAAAATAAGAAAAACAATAAAAGAGAGAAAAAAGGAATAAATAAGAGAAAAATTTCCCTTCAAGGCATGTGTCCATTGGTGTTGGTAGACCTCATGGGCAGACAGAGTCCAGGTCCTTAGTGACTGACCCCAGAATCAAGGTGTACCATTATAGCAAGATACTGGATAATCCCCGTAAGGATGCACCTTTAGTTCTACTGAAGTTCAAGCCAGTTTCACACTGTAAGGTTGCAAGCAGATTTGTTCAGCCCACAACAGTTATGCTCCTGTGGGCCTTCTGCAGAATGGCTACTGAGCTTTCATCCCCTGCTAATAAGATCTGAACCTGGATGCCTCACCAGCTACCACAGCCCCTGCATGCCTTGCTCTGTCCACAGATCACTTTCCACGGAGCCCTCTGGGGCTTCTGTAGTCACTGTGTGTCTGAAGGCTCAGCCTCCCTCCCATACAGTGAGTCCTGGCCCAGGGAAAGCATCACTTGCCACTTCCTTTTCACTGAACTCTCTCTCTTCACTTCCCTCGTGGGCTTCAATCCTCACTTCAGGCTGTTAGTGCATCCGGGGTCCCACCTTTGTCCTTCTTCTGTTCCTCACATTGCTATGTCCCAACATCTGGACACCAGATCTCAGAATGACTCTCTCTGTGCTGCTTACCACTGCACCATCTTCCTGGAACTCTATGCATGTTATTTGAAATTTCACTTTATTTGTACCTGCTTGTGATTCTTGATGTTCACCTTCACCTTAGGGAGTTCTCTAAGTGCACTGCAGAAGGCACTGGAGTTGATCATTTTTTCCATATTCTGTGTTTTAATAAAAGCTTAGGCAGCTTTTCTGCAGGATATGTGAACAGTTTCTGATGTTATAATGGCTTATACTGAGATTGTAGTGTCAGAATGAATGTTAAGCAGCTTGATTCACAGATTTATACAAAACATCTATGCAATATTGGTGCTTTGAATCTATTTTCTTTGTTCCTCAGCCCTGTTAATTTTTTGAGAATAGATAAAGTTTAATCTAATTTAAAATTATTATTGCATGTTATGCACAGTGGAGGGGTGTGCACCAAGGAGGAAACAGGTGCACAGCATCCCCCTGAATGTCTTGTGCTCTCCTCAGCACTCTCGCTTATTGAGGGGAAGACCTGAGCTGCTGCCCCTCAGAGAAACCGGCTCCAGGAGGATGATCCTCAGCTTCCCACCCGCGCCGCACAGCCTGCTCTCTGCCTCTGTGTCATTTACCCTGCGCTCACCCTGGAGCACAGGGCATCTCTGAGGTGAGTTTCACTGCCTGAGCCCTCGAGTTGACATTCTTGGATCTTTCTAGAACTGAGTCCTGACTGCCAAATCCAAGCGAATCTCATTCCTGTTTTTTTGATTATGTCCCTAGTGGAATTTGGCCCTGCCAACTGTCTTTATTCCAGCCATAGAGCCTTGTGTATTCCATTTGTTAAAGAGCCGTGATGTCTGGGAATGAGTCCTCTGTAACGGACTTCATCCTCGTGGGGCTCTACCCTAAGTTCCGGCATTCCACGATCCTCAACTCCATGGTTGTCTTCGCATATGCCCTTGCCTTCCTGGGAAACACGCTTCTGATTGTTCTGATCTGGGGGGACTCCCGGCTCCACACACCCATGTACATTCTCCTCAGTCAGCTTTCCCTCATTGACTTGACACTAACTTCCACAATTGTCCCAAAGATGGCCTTCAACTTTTTCACAGGAGAAAGGACCATCTCCTGGATTGGCTGTGGAACGCAGAGCTTCTTTTTCCTGATGCTGGGAATGTCCGAGTGCCTCATCTTGACCCTCATGGCTTACGATCGCTACGTGGCCGTCTGCAACCCGCTCCGCTACCCCATCATCATGAACGCCCGCATCTGCCTGCAGATGGTTGCTGGGTGTTGGGCTGGGGGCTCGGCAAGTTCCCTCGTTCACACTGTTTACCCCATGCATTTCCCCATCTGTGGCTCCAGGGAGATCCACCACTTCTTCTGTGAGGTCCCAGTGCTGCTCAAGCTCTCCTGTGAGGACACCTCAGTGTACCAGCTGGTGGTGGTGGTGACAAGCATTGTGCTGCTTGTCGTCCCTTTCAGTCTCATCACAGCTTCCTACACACTTATCTTCCTCACTGTCTTCCGCATGAACTCGGTTAAGGGCCGGAGAAAAGTCCTGGCCACGTGCTCGTCACATCTCACTGTAGTGAGTCTCTTCTTTGGTCCGAACATCTTCATCTACATGACTTTCACCTCCTCTCACAGCCCGGAGCAGGACCAAGCACTCTCTGTTTTCAGCAACATCCTCACCCCCATGTTGAACCCCCTCATCTACAGCTTGAGGAACAAGGAGGTGATAGCAGCTCTCAGGAAGCTGGCTTGGAGATGCGTGTTTTTGTAGATGAATGATCCTTCCTGTGATAGTGATGTGCTTATGACCATGGGCAAAGAAAAAAAAAAAAGCTACCATCAAAGTTTAAGGACAAAGCATGTGTTGTGTGGCTTCAGGAAACCAAGATGGCCTTATGCAAATGGAACTTTGGATGTATGATTTTTGAGACCTCAAGTGGAGACTTACATACTTTTTTAAAATAAATATCAATGGGTCTTCATTAAGTGAGGAAAGTATTAATGAGATACTTTATTACTTTCTAAAATTAAACTTAGTCTGAAATCTCTGAAATTATTAGACACGGCTAATGAATTAAAGCTCACGCTTGAATTTCAATAAGCATAGATTTCTTGAATTTTCTCGGTACTTATAGTAGGAATATTATTTGAAATATGAAGTTAAGTATTAAAATGAAGTGATATGAGGTGAACTGAGTCAAGTGTTCAGGCTAATTGCTATCTTTTGTAATACAAAGTATTGAGGAAAGGGTTCCATCGAGCTACCAAATTATTGGGTACACCAATTTGAATATATGTCCAGTGAGGGGCCAGGGAGATGGCTCAGTAGGATAAGCATTTGATTGGCAAACTCAAGGATCTGAGTTCAATCCCCGGTTCTGCAAAAAGCAAAAAACAAAAAACAACCAAAACAAACAAAAAAAAAAAGAATATATGTCCAGTGTCGTAACTGCATAGTTTTCAGTGTGAGTGTTGTTCTACTGTGCATTTGTCTGCTACGATTAGGTAATATAAGACTCACAACTAACGCTCTAATTTTCCTGACTGCAAATGAAGAACAGGACAAATGTCAACAGTGTATCGAGCAGCTTGGTGGGTTACGCAGAGACCCGAATACCTCTTCCTTTCTCCTCTCTGCTCTTTCCTACATGCTGTCCCCTTCTCCCTGGGCAGATTCGTAAGGAATCTCCACAGCTGATTTTCTTCGCACAAATAGTCAAAATCCCTCGGTCATGTTTAGCTACAGGAACAGTTTCACTTTAATGTTGTAATAAATTTTCCTGCTTCATTTACATGAATTCCAACCCTCTCTGGGTGCAGTTATTCCACTAGTTGGACTCTTAGGGAGTTCAGAGAACAAGCCGTGAGATTCCCTCTTTTCCTTGCTGTTGTAACTCAGGCTGGCCTGCCACCACGGTGCGCCCCAATTGGACCCGTGGTCCTTCCTGTCCCGTGTGACTCCGTGCAGCTGACAGCAGCCCAGGCCCAGGGGGCAGCGCTAGACTCCGTGTCACTCAGAGGCCCTCAGGGTTCTGTCTCTACCCCTCACCAGAAAACATGTTTGGAACTCTTACTTTTTAATCAATTGTAATTGATACATAAATCATACAATTCTACTTATTAATGGATATCATGTAATTCTTTAATACATGTATGAATTATATAGTTCAAATCGGTATGAATACACTAGCCTCCTTAGACACTTGTAACTTATGATGACAATGCTCCAAATCTGGATTTCGGATGTATGCACAACAATTTATGGTCACTGTACTGTGCTGCGGTGCACTGGAGCGTCTCCTCCATCCTACCTGGGACTTGGGAAGCGCGGCAGTCTCTCCTTGTCCCCTCCCCCATGTCTACTCCTGCCTCTTGACCAGCTTCGTCGGATTCCGTGAGGCCGGGTGGCGTTTGCGTTTCTCGGGCTGGCACACTTCGTCTGACGTCATGAGCTTTAGTTCCAGCAGCACTGCCACCAGACAGGGACTTTTTCTTGTTTCCGTGGCCGGGTGGTAGCGCGGCCTTGGGTAGCGCTGCGCTCTCCGCATCCCCACAGCAGTGGCGAGCGCTGGGCAGAGCGCTCCTCGGCTGTCGTCAGGGCTGCGGGAGGCTGGGCTTGCAGACGCGCCCGCAGCCTGAGTATTTAGTGCGGACACGCACCGACGCGGGATCACCTGGTGTTTCTGTCCTTAATTCTTATTTTTTTTAAAAGGAAAAAATAGTGTTGTATTTATTACCACACAGTTATAATACACTTTATTATTTATTTTGTTAATAATACACTTTAAATGTGCAATAAGATAGTCTTTAAATTTGAGGTGGTCTTAAAGACAGCCAATTAACAGAATTACAAATTTTTGAAAGAGGTGAACTGCCGCAGTTATAGGTGTGCATTTAAGAAAACTGTATAGCTCTTACATGACCAGCAATGTAACTTTATTTTGTACATTTTTAATTGAAAATTTAAAAATATAATTAACAAAGAAAAAGAAAATACACCATAATAAAAAACATACATTTCTTAATTAAGTGTATTGGATATATGTAAATTTTAAGGGAGGAAGCAAAGAAGGAAAATTGTTGATATTTAACTGCAGACTACCTAGATAACTTAAAAAATATCATTTGCGGAACCCGCCGTTCCCCCAGCAGCGTTCTGGTGTATGTTTCCACCAGCAGTGTCCTTGAGGTCTCTTCTCCACTCCCTGCAGCCCCTGTTTACTTTTCTTTTTCAAAATTTTATTGATAAACAGCAATGAGACAGTTTCAAATCAAATCAGAAGTACAGTTTCAACAAATAATACACTGCATATATTCTTCTTAGTGGTTAATTGCTGTACAAGATGTGGAATTGTGATCCTATTTACAAACACCATTAGAACAAATCATTCTATTCATTAAGAGAATGCAACTATATATCTATCCCAACCACTTTGAATACACAGATACAAAATGGACATTCATCTGTATACCCTATTTTTTCGAAGTTCCCTTATTGGATATTATAGGTGTGTAAACTCAGCAAAATAGTCTAAAAGAGTCCAGTAGCCCATAATAGCATTGGGACTTCTGTTTAACTGGCAATGTCAGAAATTATTGACCTGGGAGTCCCCCACAGCTCAACATAACAGCATGGCTTTACTTCCTATATTTCGTCTTCATACTTTTCTACTGGATGGTTAAGACCAAGGTAAAGCAGGACCTGTGCAATGAGAGTTGTAGGTTTTTGGTCTGAGAAGGTCAGTGAAATCCCCTCAGGATTTATCCATATGAGAACATGTACTGTAACGTCATGTACCTTGGTAGTGTCCAAATTTTCTGATCAAGAAGATTATGGGGCCAAAGAGGAAAGTGATCGATGACGTAGAGTGTGCCTAAGGAGAGTCACATGGGGAGAAAACACTCTCTCAGGCTTTCACAGAGAGCACATTGGCCAAGCAATGGCCGTGACTCATCCACATGGCTGCACTGACAAAGGTTCTACAATCTGAGGTACAGGATCTCAGGATAAATCCTGAGGGGATTTTACTTTTCTTGACAGCAGCCTGCTAGCGGGAATGTGAGGCTGGCTGTCCCTGCTCTGACTGCCACGTCCCTGACCCTTGTGATGGATCTCTCAGGAAGGGGAAAGCACTCCTGCTGCGGGCGCAGCTCTGCCGTGGAGCCTGCCTGCATGCCGAGGGCTGCGGCTTGGGCCTCCCTCTCCCGGGTGACACCTCTGACGTCAGAGTGCCTTTGCTCACGTGGCCTGGTGCCGGCTCCTGTGCTGTGCCTCGGCCTGGGACAGTGGCCTTTTCTGCCTTGATCACTCAACGTAGCAGTCTCATGTCGCACCCAGTGCGTGAGCTGCCGCGGTATTTACAGGTGTGTGCTTTCCCGTGGAGCTGCAAAGGACCATTGGGGGATGTGCTTCCTTCTTGGCAGTAAGAGCTGTAAGATTCAGTAACTTACGTTTTATTTCAGAAGGGCCTTGACAGTCTCCGGATCTGCACTGTGTCTGTCCTTTGCCTCTAGACCCCCAAAGTCTTAACCAGGTCCCGCACATGATAACCCCTCGTGGTATCTTGGCTTCTTTTTGGAGCAAACATCCAAATTGACATTTTATCTGTCCTACATGAATGGTAATAATTTATAGTCTTTTAAAAGTCATTATGTAGAAGAGTACAGTTGCTCACTTAGTTACTAATTACCAAAAATGCGATAACACTTTTATGCTGAATGTAAATCAGCCTGTCCCATTCAAAAAATACACAAAACTTAACATTCCCACCACTAATACATGGGGACACATCTATTCTCATCTCTATTGGCCTTAGACATCATTTAACATCTTTTAGTGTCACTGGCTGCGCTCATGACAATGATCTCCAGCTTCGGAGGCTTCCAGCAGTAAAGGGCCCATCTCCTGGCCTGACAGGGCTGTGGAATCGCCAGCCATCTCTTTTCCTCATGAGCACAAGGCAGAGCCCATGGAGAAAATGGGCAGGTTCTGTGGCTGCGCTCAGAAAGGCTACACATCAGTCACCAAACTCCAAGTGACACCGGGGATGAGAGAAGCCAGGCAGCTCCGGACAAAGGCTTTCAGCCACACTCTCAGAACTTCTCTTTCCCTCGCGGAGCTTGTGCCCTCATTCTGGCTTCTGCCTGCATCCGACCCCAGTGCTTCCCCCTTCAGTGACAGCAAGGGGACTTAGGGCTGGAGCCCTACCCTTGCCATGTGTAATCCAAGGTGGACGACATAGTCTCACTTCCACACATGACTATTCTCTCAGCATTGCTAGGAGAAATTCTCCAGAACAAAGGCCAGCTCATCCGGGAGAGCGCCTCTGGGAATGCACGAAGCAGTAGGAATGAGCGCTGCCACAGAAACCCGCAGGCCCCGTGAAATAATAATCCACAAAGCTGAATTCATCCCCACAAAACCCACACGCCCCTCTGTTTACCCCACTGTGAGCTCCACTTGTGCAGAGAGTCAAGCATTTCAGTCTTGCCCTGTATCTAGTCACTTGCCTTTCTACACACCTATGACTTTAGGTAACTAAGGATTGTGGTGTGAAGAATCTCCATCTGCCTCTGTGTTTACATGGCATAATAAATTTGATGCATATTGGTTTTAGATTTTTAAGGCTATACTTTTTAAGGTTTAAGTTAAATTCATGACCAGTGAGGGAGGCTCTTGGCAGCATGCTGATTCCGCAGGGCTCAAGCTGGTGAGTTGCCAGCTGTGGGTGAGTGGAGCCAGCAGGGACATGACTGAGAAGGTGGACGATGAAGGTGCAGTGAAAGTGAGAAGCGGGTCACATTCCCATGTGGCCCTGCATTTGGTCTTCTTTCTCTGGGGGACTGGTAGGAGCCCTAAGGTGGGCAGGAAGGGCAACTGCATGTGGCCCAGTCTGGGGATGGAACGGTCCCAGAGACAGCTGGAAACACAGGTCCTTGCGGTGTTGGGACCCAGGAGACCGGAAGTCAGGGCTGAGCCTTTGGCGGTGCTGTTGACCTCTGTGAGGACGTGGCCTCCCCTTCTCCATGCTCCGATAATGCCAAGTCTGCACCTGAGCGCTGCTGTACTGAGTCCTCGGTACTGAACTCAGTGTGCTGGGCTGGGGCGCTCTCCCCTTATGCTCGAATTCCACCCAGTGAGTTCTCAGGAGTCTAGGAAGCTTCTGAGTAATTGGCTGTAAAAGACGGAGAGAAACTGAGGAAGCAGGCCTGCTGGGTGGAGCAGAGATGCAGCACAGAGCTGAGGGAGCGGCCTCCCGCTGGCCTCCAGAAGGCAGCAAGCTCTGCAGCCAGGAAAGAGGAAACCAAACCAAAACAAAACATCGCTGGACCCCAAGTCCTGGTGGCAGAGAAAATCTACCAGAATAGCTCACAGGGGAT
The DNA here is from genome assembly GCF_000260255.1 of Octodon degus. NCBI lineage: Eukaryota > Metazoa > Chordata > Mammalia > Rodentia > Octodontidae > Octodon > Octodon degus. The sequence continues at coordinate 325,659 of NW_004524705.1, read as the reverse complement.
GGGGTGCTACCCTGCACACCCTCTGGGTGGTCTGTAAAGGAAGGGCTTGGGCTGGAGACCCAGGGAGACCAACAGAGCAGAATAGGCAGCACAGCCCAGGCACAAACTCCCTGGAGCGCTGGAGGTGGCCGCTGGCAGGAGAGGCCTGTAGCTCTTCTGGACTAAGCACCTCCCTCACGGAAAGCAGGATAAATTGTCCTAATGCTGTCCAGCCTCACCTGGTGCTCCAGTTCACAGTGGGTTCTGTTTGCCCACTTCTGTCTTCGCTCATCCACAGTCTCGCCCGACTCCTGCCTGTGTTGGGTTTGTGCATAACTTCATCTTGTGGCTCCTCTCACCTATGTCCTTTACTTCTTCCTCACCTTTTCCTGTCTCACAAACAGTCAAGACGCCCTAAGCAGGACACGGCCTTAGCGCCCAGTTTTGCACCCCCAACCAAGGGCTGTCTCCCGGGGTCTGTGACTGCAGCGTCTGGTAGGTCACCGTCTGCCCCTGACTGCTCTCCTCCCCTCTCCTTGCCTACTTGAGGTCCCTTCCCTCCCTCTTCGCTCTCTCCTTTCACACTCTCCCTTTCCTCCCACTTCTTTTCTGGCATATAAGTACTACAGTTGAAACTCAATTCTTCTCTGTTTTCAGTTTCAGAGCGCATCTCAGGGGCATGGTGCCTGAGTGTCATTACTGTGCTGTCTCTGCTGTGCCTCTCCTCGACTGGCAGGTTCTCAGGCTCCAGGGGCTCAGGCTGCGCGGTCCTGGGCTTCTGCTACAGTGCTAACTGGATGCACTCGGTGCAAAGACCTCCTTTCCGCTCGAGTCGTCTGCCCCTCTTCCCCACCTCTGTACACACCCTTCCACATGCCTTCTCCCTGCCTCTTACTTCTAGATATAAAAGCAAAATCATCAAAACCCAGTTTCTCTTTCTTTGATTTTGTTTCTTTACACTCCCCTTGGTTTATTAGCTTTTTTCTTCTCTTCCTTGAGTCTACCTCCCAGGCTATTCCCTGTCATTACTGATCCCATGTCCTCCAGAGTTACTGAAAGTGTGGAGGCTGGAACTCCGAGTAGGAGAGTATATTCTTCTGCTTGCCTGCAATTTTAGTCTTGTGCAATGAATTTGCATAGTTTTGACCAGAAAAGTATGCAATGTAATGACATGGTTTGCCAGTACTGGATTCATTTATGCTAAATGCTGAGGCCAAGTAGAGATTTGGAAAATTTAAAAATTCTCTCAGCAAACTACAAGATCACCTTGTATTCCTGATAATTTGCAGTGGGAAATTTCGACCTGTTGCTCCCTTGTATCTCAAGTTTCTTGTCTACAAATCTAGATGGCACAAAAACTACTTTGAAAAGAAAAACACCCTAATTTGTAGTGTCATTGTGATGGCAACTGAACTCATACGGACATGTGAAATATTTTTACCCATCTTATGTAGAATCAATATTATAAACATCAGATTTGTTGCTATTATAGTAATTATAACAGTTCAAAGGAGAAAGATGATACTTTCAATTGATGTATTGATGAAGCTTTGTCATCTTGATAAGTTAAAGTAAATAATTGTGTGAAAGAAGTATGTAGTTAAAATATTGGAAAAAAAGTCTAAAATAGCACACATTCCTGTCGTATGTAACCGTGCTGCTTGCGGTGGCCTCTGTACCCAGCAGATGTGTTCTGGGGCCTCCAGAAGATGACCACAGCAAACTTGGGGAACAGAAGTGCGCGCCTTTTCTCTCCCGCGGGCCGCAGGCTCCTAGATGCCTTTGCGAGGCTCTGAGGCTGCGCAGAGTGAGACCGGCGCAACTTGGCGGGCGCAGTGACACAACTTCCAAATACTTCGAAAGAACATGCTTTTATTTCCTTCAAAAAATGCCTACAATTCTGTCTAAACGCAGCACAGCAAGTCCTCTTTTCTCCAATTCAGCAAAAATTTCGCCCTTTTCCCTCGTTGCCCGTTGCTGGAAGGCTTTCACCCACGCGTCTCCTCTTGGGGCACCGCTGTCTTCTGGTCCTCTCATTGCTCGCCAGCCGGCACCCGCACGAGCAGCTCGCCTTTCATGCAGCCCGCACCCTGCCCACCAACCTCCGCACGGCGGCTTTGATCTCCTTGCTTCTGAGGCTGTAGATGATGGGGTTCAGGCAAGGAGGCAACACCGTGTAGGCCAGAGCGACCGCCAGGTCTTGAGTAGAGGAGGGCTCTGCGGTCGGCCCCAAGGCGGCGAAGAGCCCTGTGACGAGGAAGAGCAGGGTGATGGCGAGCTGCGGGGAGCAGGTGGACAGGGCTTTGGCCCGGCCTGCCCCCGACGGCAGCCGGAGCACGGCTGAGAAGATGCGGACGTAGGAGACGACCATGAGAACAGAGCAGCCCAGCACCAGGCACGAGCTCAAAGCCAGCGCCACGAATTCTACCAAGAACACCTCACAGGAAACCAGGGCCAGCACGTGAGGGATGTCGCAGAAGAACTGGTGGATGGTATTGGATCGACGAACAGGCTCCCAAAACATGTTGCCAGTGTGGACTGAGGCGTAGGAAAAGCAGCTCAGCCAGGCGACAGCTGCCATCTGGTGGCATCTTTCTGGTGTCATCTCAGCACCATACAGGAGCGGGTGGCAGATGGCCAGGTAGCGGTCGTAAGACATGACAGTGAGGAAGGCCAGCTCAGCGGAGGCGAAAGCAAAGAAGAAGTAGACCTGGGCCACACAACCCAGATACGAGATGGCGGTGCTGTGGGTCAGGGAGCTGTGGATCGCCTTGGGCACCGTGACAGAGATGTAGCACAAGTCCAGGGAGGAGAGGTGCTGCAGGAAGTAGTACATGGGTGACCGCAGATGCCGATCGAAAGTGACGGCCGTCACGATGAGCAGGTTCCCTGCCAGCGCCGCCAGGTAAACCAGCAGAAACAGCCCGGCGTGCAGGAGCTGCAGCTCGGGGGCCTCAGAAAAGCCGGTGAGCAGGAACTCTGTCACCACGGTGAGGTTCCCCTGTGAGGAAATGTGCGACAGTTTGACATGAGGTCATGAAACAGGAGTGCAGGACTGCAGAAACCACGTTCTCCTCCCGCAGATAAAGGCCACGGGTATGCTCCGCACCCTTATGCAGGTGGGGTGGCGGGTGGCAACTTCCATAGCATGCAAACAATTCTGAGATATGCCCAAGACAAAAATAGACTTGCGTATTTCCAGAACATTTTCATTTGTACTGCTCATTTGCCACCCAGCCCTTCATAAACATGAAGGTAAGACTTTTCCCTGGCAATATGGTGCACACCTGTGATCCCAGCAAGTTGGGAGCTGAGGTGGGAGGCTCACAAGTTTGAGCCTAGTCTGGACAACTTAAAGACTTCGGGAGACTCCATATCTAGGAAAAAAAAAAGATCTAGGGATGTAGACCATGTGAAGCCCCCAGGCTTGCTCCCCACTGTCAGAAAACAAAGATGAGAAAACAAAAACAAGAAACAAAAAGAATTTGTCCATCAAATAACCTAGGGTGCTTACTAAAATGTAGTCTCTTCCCTGGCAAGCATGAGGGCCTGAGTTCAATCCCCCGTTTAAAAAAAAAAAAAGAAATATAGATTCTCAGATCCAAGGCAAATACACTACATAAAAATTTATGGTATAAACCCCTCCCTCCCTTTTTGAGGGCCAGAAATCAAACTCAGGACCTCATGCTTGCCAGGCAGGCACTTGTGCTGCTGAGCTCTATCCCCACCATAGTGTCTAATCAACACTTTCCCTCATCCATGTCTCTGGCTGATTTTTGAGTACTGAGGTTTGTAGTTATAACTGGCTCCTCATTCTCAGGAGACTTGGACTCAGTCCTTGCTAGATAGCTATTGAACACCTTTGGTGGCAGAAATGTTAAAGAGGGTGCTTTCTCCTTAAGCAGTGGGGCGGAAGTGTACCAGGACTTTAAAGCATACCATGTCGGGCTCTATTTTGAAGAGGAAAGCTCATCTTGTCTGAATGCACAAGGCACCAGGACAGTGTTAACTACAAAGCCACAGCACTTACGTGACGCCTTGTCTGGGGTAGGTGTTGTCTTCTGGAACATAAGCAATTAATATTCATAACATTGTGATGAGTTGAATGTTTATAGAAGGAGGCGCTAACAGAGCAAGCTCAGATGTCTCGGTCAATGTGACCCCAAGAGCCGGAGCCCAAGCCCGAACCAGGACCAACACCTGGCGGGCTGTGTCCAAGAGGCGCCCCTAGTCCTGCGCCCCACTCCCTGTAGCACTTGGGGAGTAATCTGGACCAATGAATTTTAAAAAAAATGAATGAATATTTCTCTATGTTTGTCAGACTATTACATGTGCCTTTCCCCAGTAGTGTCGGTTGCGTACTTAAAATACGTGTGTCTTTATCAAAGTTCTCTGTGTGCTCTGCTCTGGTTCTGACTCTGAAATATTTCACTGAAATCAATGTGTGAAGTTGTTTCAAATGAGAGCCAATTTTAGAATCATTTTAAAATCAGGGTACTGATTTCAATCCACTTTACTTGGCCACTTCTTTCCACTAGTGACTGAGTCTAGGAAGCACACAGCTGCTCCGCTTTACAGCTGGGCAAGGGCATATGTTACCACTGGTTATAGACATGTGGAAACCTACGGCTTACGACAGATTTTGGAGACAGTCTTTCGAAAGGATATGAATAGGATGGCTTAAATATTTTGTCATACCCTTAATTGGAAAGAATCATACATCATGGTCAGCAGCTGGGTGCTAAGTACTTGCAATATGGGTAACAAAGGACCATCTTTCACAAAAATACTATAAAAACATAATATAAAAGAAAAATGTGAGCAAAACATGTGGACAAGCAGTTCATCAAATCGAAAATCTAATGACCAATTACCAATGTAAAAATAGATCCAAAGGACAGGCACAGCGACATGCTTGTGATCTCAGCAGTCGAGAGGCTGAGGTAGGAGAATTGCCATGCGTTCCAGGCCAGCCTGGGCTACACAGTAAGCTCAAGGCTAGCCTGGATTACACAGAGGAATCCTGTCTCAAAACAAAACAAAACAAAACAAAACAAAACAAAACAAAACAAAACAAAACAAAACAAAACAACAGCCTGATTTTACTTACAGAAGTATGAATGGAAAATTTGATTAGGTGCTGTTTGTGCTCACTGATTTAGAGAATATAATAAAGAATATGAAATACTATCACACAAGTGTACATGTCTACTGCACTGTAGCTAGACAAGGTGGTGAAGAAATGGAATTCCTTTCTTCTAGCTGTTGGGTGCTAGGTGCCACTTGGCAGTAGGGACACCACTGGGCATGCGCAGGTTTTGCTCTGCAATGCCACACATACAGACTCCAAGTTTAAAAAATGCCATATTCAGAAGTAATAGCAGAAAACTTCCCAAATATGGGGCAACAATCTGACATTCCTGTAACCGAAGCATATAGAACTCCAAATAGTATCAATCCAATGAAAACCACACCCAGACACATAATAATCAAGATTCCAGAAATTCAGCATAGGAATAGGATACTAAAAGCTGCTAAAGAAAAGAAACAGATCACATTTAAAGGAAAACCCATCAGAATAACAGCAGATTTTTCTTCACAAACCATCAAGTCAAGAAAAGCATGGAGCAAAGTACTTCAAGTCTTGCAAGAAAACAAATTCCAACCCAGACTGATATATCCTGCAAAACTATCTTTCAAATATAATGGAGAAGTGAAATATTTCCATGACAAAGAACAACTAAAGAATTTCATGATGACAAAGCCAAGCCTACACAGACTACTAAATGATGTTCTAGAGAGGGAGCAAATTGATCATAGCCCCATGAATGAGAGTGGAAAGAACCCGCCAAATAGGGCAAACAATTAAACACAGGAGAATAAGAGGTATACAATAGTAGTCTTTCAGTTTTTCTTTTGTGTTCAGCAGCACAATATTTTCATCAGCACACCCTACAAATGGACTTCTCGTCCATCCTATGAGTCATGATTCCACCTGAGTCTACAGGGTGGAATTCAAAGAAATAGCTGTAGCTCAGTTCCACAAGTGACGCCTAGCCACCAGTAGCTGTCACGGTCATTGTGCATGTCCACAACACACTAGAACTTTGTGCGATATCCTATCCTCAAACTGTTAGAAGTGCTGGTCATTTACTTGCCATTCCAGTATTTATCTTATGTTTTATTCTTAGTACTTCTTTGTTATCATGAAAACTTTTTCTTAGTTCAATTGTTTTGAAACATTTAATTTTCTGAATAGTGCATAATCTTAATTTTTGTTCTAAGATTTATACTGTATCTTTGACTTACAATTTATTTAAAAGACATTGTATGATATCTTCTAGCATTATAAACTTTAAAAGGTGTATTTCCATTTTCTGTTGACTTTAAAAAAAGATGTTTGTACCTATGTTGTTTGCTTATTATTTCTTGCCTATATCTTGTAATATGAGAAACTACTTTGGCAGTAACAATACACAATGTACTAACCATTGTTACTCTCTTAAAATCTTGTTTTGAGATTTTGTACCACTGTTTTTATTTTTTTCTTTAAAATAAAAATAACTGATGTCAACAAAAAAAAATAAAAAATAAAAAAAAAGTTTAAAAGAATGCCATATTTAACTAAGTTTGCAAGCTTAAACCTCTCCCTCATGCTAGCAGAAGAGGGGATGACTGCAGTACTCCGTAGCAGTTACGCAGGCTGTGGCAGTCCACACGTCTGAGTACAAAAATGTCAACATATTTAAGGAAAAGAAGTAAGCTGCAAAGTACAACATAGAATGTGTTTCTAGTCTTCAGAATATGAGCGTGGGTATTCTGACTGCAGTACGTTGTTCGTGGATACACACACATAAAACTAAAGGCAGTTGTGGGAGTAATGTACAGTGCCAACTGACGCACATGGAGTTTATACTGCCCCAATGAGGACAAAGCAAAAAACATTAACTGTATCTGCAGCACTTCAATATTCAAAGGCATTAAAACTGGCAGAAAAAATGTGAATAAGCAGTAAAACTTGGTATTGGCTACTAGCAATCAGTTGTTATCCTCAAAATATTTAGATTTAGGATATTTCATACTTTAAATATTTTGGAAATATTTATCAAGCATTTGGGACACCTATGTGTATTATACATTGCACTTACTTATTTACTTGTTTTTGTATTTATGACAGGGTCTACAGGGTCTACAGGGTCTACAGGGTCTCACTATGTACATTGGACTTGTAGTGATCCTCCTGTTTCCAGCCTCCCAAGTGCTGGGATTACAGGTATGTGCCACCACGCCCAGTCTCAATTGCCGTCTCAGTGTGCCCTGGGGATGGGGCTTGCACGGCAGTCCGGGGCTTGAACTGTGGCTGCTGTGCTCTGCCTACGCAGGTGCTTTAGTCACTGAGCCATCAGGCTGGCCCTGAACTTATTTTTAAAACTACTTGTGAAAATCTGTGAAAAGAGGTGAGACTTTCCTTCGGCATTGTGGCTGTGGTGTACAACCTCATATGTGAAAATAGCCGTAGAGAACACTATGGAGCATCATCTCTTTTAATGCAAGTGTCATGTTATATTTTATTAAGTTTGCATGTTTTATGCACGCTACATGATCTAACAATGCACAGGAACTTGAAGCGGAATTTGCTTCTGCCCTTTGTCTTACGAACATGACTTACTGAAACTAGTAGCAAAACCATCATTTATTAGTTTGAATTCAAGGTGTCCGAGTCAAATAAGCCGTATTTGTGTTTCCTTGTTAACTCAGGGCAAAAGCTTGTCCCCTCCCAGGCTGTGAGCTCTTGGGCATTTCCCGGGCTGGCTGGCGTGCCAGGGGCGGCGCCAGGTCCTGCACAACTGCTCAGGGGCAATCCGCGCACGCAGTCATCCTCAGGGGCAGAAATCTTTTTTTTTTTTTTTTTTTTTAGCTCAGATAGTCACATTTTCATGCTTCTTAAAGGAAAAAGTCCTATAACTTGCATGTAGTTTGGATATTTTTACTATTTATTGTTTTTTGAAAAGTTACTGTTAAATCAGCATCCTCGTTGAACTACAGGACAATTAAAACTGAGAAATAAGATAAAGTTATACAGATATAACATAAACATATCATCCTTAGCTATATAGTGATGCAAACATGAAACACATCCATTCACAGCTCTGGGTGTCCGGGTGCAGCGGTGCATGCCTGAAATCCCAGCACTCAGCGTGCCTGACACAGGAGGACTGCAAGTTCGAGACCAGTCTGGGCAGCTCAACAACTGAGCAAGACCCTGTTTCAAAAGAAAATATTTCAAAAATGGCTGGCAATGTAGGTCAGAGTGAAGGCCCTGGTATGCTCCATAATACCACAAAAACAGAAAAAGGAATGAAGAAAAGAGAAGAGAAAGAAAGGAAACAGACAAACCATAGTAGATAAAGTGGTCCATACGTTCACTAAATACTTGATAACTAATGCTCATATTAAAAAGCATGCTACTCTTGCACACATGCATATAACTGCTGTGAAATGTAACTTCTGAATTTCAAGCAGTTTTAACTGCAAGATACCTTGAGATAATATTTTTAAAAGTTTTAAGCCTTTTCTAGATTCGTGTACCCTCAGCACATGGTGGCACTGTGTAAGTTTCCAGCTCAGGACCAGAAATGACTGGGCAGGATCCCAGCCTGCTCTTGCACCACAGATAAAGGTGCCTTCCTCAGTGCTTCTGCCTTTGCCAGGGTGAGGGTCAGGCAAGGACTGCTGCACGGGCTTGAGGACCCCAGAATATGGGAGCGAGGGCCCTGACTTGACTCTTTCCCAAGATAGTCCAAAGTCAAAGGGACAGGAATGCAATGAGCTTTTGGAGCAACTTTAAGTTCGGGGACAATTAGAAAACCCCACCCCTATGGTACTCAGGAACATAGCGACATCAGGAAAATGGCAATTTAGCCATTGCTGATGCATGTGTACTTGAGACTGTCCTACTCATTGGGGTAATTTTGTCCTTCTGGTCACACTGTCTGCAAGTACCCAGCTGCCGGTTCTCCTCCTCCCTGTGCCTTAACCCTTTATAGTAAGTCAAATTCATTGAACTAATAAAACAATACATGCCTTATGGTAAGGGTAATTGGATTGGAAGAAACCTGAGTTATTGTTTGAGCTGTTTTATCTGAGGAAGCTACAAATAAATTTTAATTTCAATTACCTTAAATGCAAAATAGCATGAAATAAGATGGGCTTTGCTACCCACCATCTCTGAAACCATTTGTACGTGGTCTGCATGACGAGCCAGTGTGGCCCTGTCTGAGTAGTCAACCCCCAAGCGATGCCCTCCCTTCTACTCACAACTGGGAGCAGACAGAAATGCCGGGGGTGCACTTGATTTGCATCTTGTACCATGAGCTGTTTCCTCCTTAGTTCCATGAAAAAAATAGACCCATAGAAAACTGATAGAAATAACAAGAACTCAATTTGCCGAATTTGTTTGGTTTCATCATTAAAAAATGAAACACAGTTATCAAGAATACCATCAAATCACCTTACTCAAACATGTCTTAATTTATTTCTCATAAAGAGTTGGAAATTATTGCTAGCATATGCTATGTGCATGGAAGTTCAGTCTCCTTAATGCATAGAAGTGGGAGAAAAATAAGAGCAACAATACCTCAGTGGAAGAGCATGTATCTTCGCTTTCTGAAGCAGTGAGAAAGGAATTACGAAGCCTCTCTCCGTTGTCGCTGGAAGTCATGACCAGATTCCGTGTGGGAACTCGGTGCTTGGAAGGCTGCTGTGCGGTATTGCAGGAAGAGACGTCTCTGCAGCTTCCCGGGGAGAGTGCCCTGGAGTCGGGAGCGCACTGGCTGCCGGAGGGAAGCCTGGCCTCGCGTGGCTGCAGACCTTCTGCAGGTGAGACGCCGTCTCACCCGCTGAGACACAGCTGGGATATGAGGCACACGGGGATTGAGTCCAAGGCCCTCGGGGAGGCGGGGAGCAAGAGGACACAGGCACTAATGAAGACAGCAAAGTCGACGGTGAAAAAAGGTCAAGGGGTGGCAGTTTCATAGGACACTGATGAAATAAAAATCCAGACCTTAAATAAGCTTAGAAAAAAATAGTTTCTTTGCTTCTTTATTATGCCTCATCATGTCCAGTGTGCGCCACCGGTACGACAGTCTGTCTCGGCAATGCACCTGACTCCAGAGAAGTTTTATCTTGGTAAGGACACCACAGCACTTCTTATCTTGTGCAAAACCCGTTTTCTCAAAATAGATGTGTGTTTCATGGTAATAAGTCAAGATGATGCTTGAATAATGCGTCCCAGCAAATATGATAATTTGAACTTTCAAGTCTGCAGAATGACCTCTCACACATTTCAGAGATAAATCTTTTATTCTTTTTCTCAGCTGAGGAAAACAGTGTCAGAAGAAAACTGTCAGACAAGCCACACCTCTGGGATCCTCGATGGAAGGGCGACTTTTGGTGGACGCAGAGCCGGCAGAGGCTCCAGGTCTCGGCCTCCCGCCCTAGGGTGAGCCCGTGCAGCTCAGAGGCAGGAGCCGGCAGAGTGAGAACTGGGCATCTGCCCGGCCGGTGTGACTTGGGAGGGCCTTGGCCTGTGCTCTCCTCTCTTCCTGTGGCTCTCTAGTGCCAGAAACTTGGCTACTTTTAACACTTTTGAGTTACTTTTAATTTGCTTTCATACTAAGTTAGACTGCCACGTGCTACCTGGCTGCTGGAAGATGACCTGGGGAAACCTGTAATGAACAACACTTTTCCCCTTTAGCGAACCTCTTAATTTAGAAAAATTGATCAAAATCTTGTGCGTTGCTGTCGCTTTCTGTCACCATCATGATGTACTTACTTGGTCTCACTAGAGAAGTCGCAGGAATGACATCAGGGCAGCCAGAGAGCTCTTTATGTTTGGGTTGACCTAGTCCTGGTGAAACAGTCCCACATGGGGTAGGAGTCAGCAGAGGAGCACGTAGGACTCGGGGACATGCAGTGCACCAAGGGGCCAGCTGTGCAGGCGGCTCGCAGAGGGGGGCTGAGAGCCAACCGGATGCCTTAATGTGAGGGCTCGGGCTGCACTGTGCAGATACACTTATGCTTAACAGAAGTCCACATCAAATGAGAGCTCATAGCTTCCCCTGTAGTTTGGGCGCGTTAAGCGTGGCATCTCCAGCCCCTCCCTCGCGCCCCTCAGGCATTTTCTGTCATTCACTTCCCTTCTCTTCTCAGTGAGCTATCCTTGACACTCTGATGCTATCGCTTAGTGGAGAATGTGCATTTAAAATTAAACTGTAACATATTCATCTTTTCCGTTTGGAATTTTTTAATGTATTTTCTATCTTGGACATATGTTATTTTCTTTTTCACCAAAGAATATATTTTATCATTTAAAAAATGCAAGTCTACTGGCAACGGAATCCTTCATCATTGTTGGAGATCTCTTTTAGTTGTTTTTCAATTTGATTTTTGCTGAATATTGAATTCTAACTTGATGTCTGTCTCTTTTGACACTAACAATTCTATTTCATGCTTTACTTGCTTGAATTTTGAAAAAAAAAGTAGCACATCCCTTACGCGTGCTCCTGTCTCGGTGGGTTGCCTCTCTTCTGTCTGACTTCTCCCAGTACTTCTCCTGGTCTTTGATCTTCTGAGGATGGAAGATAATAGGACTTGGTGTAGGTTATCATCATATTTGTAATCTCCATTCTACTATTGTTTTTATTCAAAAATTTTTTGAATATAGTAATAGTAAAATCTTAATATTGGCGGGAGATTAGTTCCAAACTTCTTGCAGATGCCGTGGCCCCCAGATGCTCACGCCTCGCTCATAAATGATGCATTCTCTTCAGGTGCTGTGCTTGCCCTGCCCCCCCCCTTTTTTTTCGGTACTGGGATCAAACTCAGGACCTTGCTCTTTCCAGGCAGGTGTTTAGCAGCTGAGCTGTCTCCCAGGCTGCCCACACACTTTGTATCACCATTGCCTCACTTATAGACCCTGGTGCAGGCGCAGCACCAGCATGCCAAGGGAATAAGCAGGTCACTCATTACTCCCCACAAAAACTTAACTTTGGCCCAAAAGGAATGTTGTGTCAATTTGGGATAGAAGAAGGTATGAGTTCTGAAGAGAGCAGCAGAACCATGTAAAAGAAATCAAATATTTGTATAAGGACAGCAAGTAATATGGCTTGAGGGTATCCCGAAAGGCAGCAAGAGCCAGCCCTTCGCAGTCTTGACACTGCAAGTGTCAAGCTTTTGTGAGGACCTGGGACTGCTGCTGGAGAAGGACTGTCCGTAGCGCTGGGTCCCCATGATGAATTTCCTGCTGATCAGGCCCTCAGAGGCTGCTGCAGCCACAGTCCCCGGGGCCTGGCTGTGGCCTGCGCTGGTGGAAGACCGCGGCATCATGCACATGAGGCTCATTTTACTGCATGCAGAATATGAGTTTTGCGGTCAGAAAATCTTCCACCCTGTTTTGAAAGGAAGATGTGGAAGGCCAGGCAAGGAGACCCTGCAATGGCAGTGGGTGAGGCTATGGGAATGAAGCTAGAGCTTAGAAACCAGGGGGGAGCCCTCTCTCTGTGTGTTTGTGTGTCTGTGTGTCTGTCTGTCTGTTTGTCTCTCATCTATCTCCTAAATATTGATTACATCTCTGATTCATTTTGCATAGTGATACAAAAATCTGGGGTTAAAGATATTTCTGTGAATGATCTCTACTCTAAAAATCATGAAAGATCTATGAAAGAAACTGGAGGCATGTGAATGATAAGATGTCCTGTTTTCATGGACTGGGAGAGCCAGTACAGTTAAAATGCCTGTACTACCCAAAGAAATCTAGAGATTCACTGTAATTTCTACTATAATACTAATGAAATTCTTTATGGGAAAAGAAAAAGTAATCCTAAAATTTGTACGGGCTTCTGAATACTGAGTGGCCAAACCAACTGTAAGCAATAAATATGAAACTAGAGCCTCCATGCCACTTGATTTCAAGAGGTTCTATGAAGCTGAAGTAGCAAAAACTTCATGGAATCATCATACCAACAGATTCGCACAGCATAAGAAAAAGAATAGACAGTACCAAAATGCACAAATCAATAGGCAATTGATTTTCCACATATGTCCCAGAACACACAGTAGGGAAGAATGGTCTCCTTCCAAAGTTAAGATAACTGGATCCCCCTGCAGGAGCGCGAGGGTCACTACGTGCCTCTCATAATACGAAAGCCATTACAAGATCCGACGTAAAATCAAGCCTACAAAACTAGTATGAGATGGCACAGGGCAAAATCTTCTTTGCATCAATCTGGAAAATTACTTTTTAGAAATGACTTCAAAAGCACAGCAGGGGGAAAGGAAAAAGAGCTCATGCAGAATATCATCAGAAAAAGGGAACAGGTGTTTGCAGATAGATAAAGAGGGCCTAAACTGTAAGGAAAAATAGAAGTCACTCACATAGTTAAAGATCGGGAATTCTTAAAACAACAAGCATAGAAAGTCTGTAAAATGAACTAAAAATTTGTTTTATGAAAAATAAAACTTATTAGTATGTTACAGATTGGTTGTTGCAATTCAGCACTATATACTCTATGTAGAAACTGGCATTTTTATACTTTGTTGATGGGAACATAAATCAGTTAGTCCTCCAGTATACAAACATTTTTATCTTGCACTTCCAAACCTCAATCCTGAAGACAAACACACATATGTTTACTCTGGGATATACACATTATTGCTTGTCCAACTATGCGAGTGTCAGATATTTGAAGAGAAAATATCTGTCAATAAGAGATAGGCAGATATTACTGATTAAAATTCTGCTTAAGCAGATATAAAAATAATTAGCAAGACGAACGAACAACAGCATCTAAAACAGTCACACCAACTCAATATGTATAGTAATGTATGGAACTCATGTATACAAAATGCAGCTGTATGCAAAACTTACGTACACAAAACTGCAAATAGTGAGCTGCTGAATGGTCAAGTGAACACAGCTTAGAATCTCTCCAAGAGTCTCGTAATGGCTTCAGTATGTAACAGATTCACGAGACATCAATGATGCGGTTTCTACTGTGGCTCTAAGCTAAGTGTGTTCTTTGGGAACCTGTTTCTACATCACATTTTTTGGTTGACTGCACTATATTTTATTCAGTGGGATTTCATAGGTTCTGAACAGCCCAGCCGTTCCTTGTTGTAATCTGAACTGACTGCACCGTTTTCAGAAGCCCAGCTTTGGGGAAGTGCTGCCTGGCTCTGCCAATTAACTCTGTGGTGTGGGGTCAGCTTCTTCTTGTTCCTTCTGCAACAACAAAAGCGCCATCTAAACGTGCTTGGTGATGATGGGACAGTTCCTCTATAGCATCTCCAGAACAGGCTCCGTACCTGCCACAGCATTTTAAAATAATCTGAGTATGTCCCATGGCTAGCACAATCCTGTGGCTTTTGTGACCTCAGTTTTATACCTAGTTTCTGTGTCACTTTCCTGATACCTCTTACGGCCAGATAATTCCATGCTCCTAAAGTCTCCAGAGAGCTAGAATCAGCATCCTGGAAAGTCCTTCTACGTAATGGAAACCTTACACAAAAATTTCATATTTTCTTTTATGTCTTGAAAAATGAAACCATAAAGTGAAGTTGCTTGAGAGAATGTTCTTAAGAGATGCAGGTAGAGAACAGAGTGATTTGGAGACAATATAACTTTCTTTAAATTAAAAAGCACAAATTTCCACTGAAAAGAGACTAAATTTAAATCAATGTGACTGAGATTACATATATTTAATCTCAAACATTAGGTAATCTGGTTACTAGCTAGTTTTACAAATATCAGTATCATTGGGTGACTCATTTTCAAAACAACAAGTAATTGTCTTGCTGTCTGTTGGAGAAACACACGCAAACACACATATACACAAACATCAAACACACACCTTCTGTGGTGGATTAACAGCCAATTTGTGTCAGCCAGCTGAACCCAATCAGGTGGTGCCGGGTGTGGAGGACCCACCTGAGGGCTGCTGCCAACAGCATAAAAGGAGAGCTGCAGGGAAAGGTGGAGCTGTTGGGTCTCCTGGAGGAGCCTGCTGTGCTGGCTTTCCTGATAGGAGCTCAGCCGTTCTCGTCCTCGGCAGAGCTCAGCTCATTGCTGCAGCTAATGTCACTTTGTGGCTCCAGTGCAGGCCCCTCAGCCTGCTGGCACAGAGCTTTCATTCTGCTGATGTGGACTTTCTAGCTTCCACCCTGACCTTTGGGCCTTCCCAGTGCAGATCCCCGATTAAGGCCTGAGCAAGACATTGTCATGGGCTCTGGGCCTCCATTTGGACTTGTGGGGGCCTTGTGATGGGCTCTGTCTTCAGCTGCACTCATGTAGGACACTGCTGAGGGTCCCAGCCCTCAGCTGGGCCTCTAGTGTCAGATAGATCTCCT
Source organism: Octodon degus (assembly GCF_000260255.1). Lineage (NCBI taxonomy): Eukaryota > Metazoa > Chordata > Mammalia > Rodentia > Octodontidae > Octodon > Octodon degus. The sequence goes on along the minus strand of NW_004524705.1, from coordinate 310,275 downwards.
GCACTCTTAGATTTTATTGTTTGGGGAAATATTATAAAACAATCCTAGGAACTGCATGTCCTGTATTAAATAAACTCATTTATAAACACTACAATACGGAGACCCAGTCCTAGCCCAGGTCCGGAATTTCTGCCGAGCTCCAGGAATGCCCAGACCCAGTCCTAGCCCAGGTCCGCAGCGGGAAGGAGCTGAGCACAGCAGCCAGACCTAAGCCAGAC
>NW_004524705.1:301526-302602 GCF_000260255.1 Octodon degus | reverse complement strand
TCTCTCCTTTGCATTATTTTTATATTTTTAAAAAATAATTTCACTGAGAAACAAATATCAATGAGACAGTTTCACAACTGATTACTGGCACATTTTCAATAGTTAATACATTGCAAGAAATTAATACACCACATATTGTATTGTAGTCTTCTTAGTGGTTATTCATTGTACAAGATGCAGACATGATATCCTGTCTCAGACACTATTATGACAAACCTCTCTATTCAATGAATTAAGAGGATGGAGCGCTATGTCTATCCTGACTATTTTGAGTACACAAATACAAAAGGGTCGTTCATTTCCATCCCACCGCTGTCTTGGTCGGTTTTGTCAGAGATGCTCGCCCAGTCCGAGCTGCCGCCTCCGCGCCCGCCCGGGGATCGGGGCAGGGAGCCCGGCCCTGTGCCCGGCCCTGCACCTGCGGCGGGCAGGCGTCCCCCACACGCCCGGAGTGTCCTTTGGCCGAGTGTGCAGCGGCGGCGTTTCTGCGTCACGTGGGAGTCCTAGTTTCAGTTCCTCGCTGCGGCTCCGCGTGCCTGCCCGCGTTCCTGCTCCCCGACCCCTCAGGACTTGCCTTTCTCCGCACGCTCACCCATCACCTGTCGCTGTGTGTTTTCGTCAGACTAAGTGGTGATTAGAGTGAATATCCATTTTATTTTTGCTTTGACTTTTGTTTCTTTGGGAATGATCTGACTGTTTTTCAGATACTAACTGGCCATTCGTGCACTTATTTTAAAACTTACCTATTCAGATGATGCACCCACTTTTGATGGGATCGTTCCTATTTTGTTGCGAGATGTTTAGCTCCTCGTAGGCGGGACACGGATGCCCTGCCGGAAGCCGCCGGCCGGCCGCAGCTCCCTCGTCTCGGGCGCTGTCCTGGCGGGTGCGCACGTCCTCCGCGGGGCGTCTGGGCTCGGCGGGAAGCGCCGTGTGTGCTGCGGCGTCGTCGTTCTCCTCCGCAGGATCCCGCGCGGGCCGACGCGGCGTCCGTCCCTTCCCTGGGGGACGACGCCACCTCCTGGCGCTAGGGGGCGCGCGGAGCGCACGTGCGCCGGCGCCTCGGGATCGCGGAA
>NW_004524705.1:297128-298811 GCF_000260255.1 Octodon degus | reverse complement strand
AGTGTGAGCTAAATAAACCTTTCCTTCCTTCATTTTGGGTGTTGGGTATTTGCCCCAGCAATGAGAGAAGGGTAACTGAGACATTCTCTTCTACCCGAGACTGCCTACTCTATGTTGTGCTGCTCCTCGGGTTACAGTAAGTATAGGTTCAGCAAAAATGATTTGTCTTTTGTCTCCTCTGAAACTTCATGTAGATTGTTGTAGCTTCTTAGACCCTATGGTGTAGAGCAGACAGGAAGAGACTTGCACATGGAGACACACTCACAAGCAGCGCACATCGCACAGGAAGGGATGCATTCTAAAAGTGACTTCCAGAAAACTTTGCAGGGGGCAAACTTCCCAACTTGGATGCAATCTCAACACAGGAACACAACTATAATGACAACACAAGGCAAAGGGATGTCTCTAAATATTTCACATTTCTCAAAAACCCATTCCAGAAGGGACTGACGCAGATGAAATTCCAGATAACAGCTTTTAAAAACTCACAGTTAAAATGATCAAAGATGAGACAAGGACCTGAATGACATACACAAGACAGTGTTAGATATGAAAGACCACTTCAGTAAAGAGTTTCTAAAAATGAATTAAGTGGACTTTGGCGAGCTGCAATCCATTGGTTCAGGGCATGCATGCAGTTGTAGAGCTTTCCTAGCCCTGGTCCAACCATTTATAAATATTGGAGGAGTCTAGGCATCCCACAGGACTCTGGTAAGCTGTGTCCTGTGGTCCCCCAGGCACGGACCTTGTGCTGGCACTGGTAAAATCTTTTAAAAATTTAGGAGGAATCTGGGTGGCCCCTGGACTCTGGCAAGCTGCAACCTGTGGGCCCAGTGCATGCAGGCATAGAGCTTTCCTGGTGCCTGGTCCAACCATTTAAGAACCTAGGAGGATTCTGGGCAGCCTGCAGGACACTGTCAAGCTGCAACCCATAGGCCCCGAGCTTGCAGGCACAGAGCTTGTGTTGGTAATCCCCAAACTTTTAAGAACATAGGAGGACTCAGGGTGGCCTGTGGGATCCTGGTGAATCTTTCTCACCCACACTACCTGCACTGAAGCTTTGTTGAGCGTCAGCCAGTCTCTCCACTAGTAGCAATAGCCTTGATGAGGCCTACCCTGCTCCCCACTGTAGCAGGAATCACGCCCCATCCCTCTCCTACCAGTGAGAAGTCTGGGTGATAATTGGGAGCTTCAGAAATGCCAAAATGCAGGAGCAAAAGACAATCTCAGTCCTCCAGTCCACCCAGAATAAATCCAGGAGACAAGGACATACAAGAACTTGGAAATCACAAACTAGAAATTTCTGAAATGATATCACATGAGGGCCAGGGAGATAGCTCAATAGAATAAGTGCTTGCCTGGCAAGTGCAGGGTCCTGAGTTCAATCCCTGGTAAAAAAAAAAGAAAAGAAAGAAAATAAAAAGCACATGAAGTAAAGAAACAAGTCCATCAGGCTATAGAAGAAATCAGATCAGAAATAATTTCTCAGGTCAAAAAAGAAATGACAACAACTGTAAAAGCATTTCTCAGCACAACTAAAGAAGACAGATTTTAAAAAAGAGGAGAATAGAAAAATGATGGAAACACTAAATGAAGAATACAGGAAAGGATTAGAATGTGTGAAACAGATTCAAACAGATATCCAAAAAATTCAGAATTCCATTCAAAGCTGTCAAAACCACT
>NW_004524705.1:277684-296818 GCF_000260255.1 Octodon degus | reverse complement strand
TTTTCAAACATGAGAAAAGAATCTGACATATAGTTAAGTGAGACATGCAGAACTCCAAATAGCCATAATCAAAATAAATTTACACCTAGATGAATAAAAGTCAATATCTCAGAAATTCAATAAAAGAAATGGATCACTTATAGTGAAAAACCCATCAGAATCACAGAAGATTTCTCAACACAAACCATCAAATCAAGAAGAGCATGGAGTGAAGTATTTCAGGTCCTAAAAGAAAATAACTTCCAACTCAGATTGATAAACCCTGCAAAACTATCTATCAAATTCAATGGAAAGATACTTCCATGACAAGTAACAATAGAAAAAATTCATGACCACCATATCAATGTTACAAAGAGTACTGCAGATATCATAGAAAAAACAACAACAGCAACCACAGATTCAAGAACAACAGAAGAGAGTGACCATCAAACAGCTTGTAGTTAAAAAGAGGGAAAAAGTACAGAACCTATAGCAGGAAAATAACATGACAAAGACAAACCAGTATATATTGGTTATAACCATCAATGTAAATGACCTCAATTCACCAATCAAAAGAAACAGACTAGCAGAGTGGATTAAGAAACAAAATTCAACAATATGTTGTATATAAGAAACACATTTAACTCAAAGAAAATTTACGGACTAAAAGTCAAAAGATGGAAAACAATTCTGTATGCTATAGGAAGCCAGAAAAAGCAGGGGTAGCTATTTTGGTTGCTGACAATATCAACTTGAAAAATCATTCAAAGAGATAAAGAAGGTCACCACATACTTGTTAAGGGAAAACTGCAAAAGGAAGAGATAACAATTATAAATATATGTGCACCCATCATAGGAGCACCCACCTATCCAAGACAAATTTTAACAGACATGAAAAATCAAATGAGCAATAATACAGTTGTAACGGGGAATTTAACAAACCACTTCCACAAAGAGATAGATAAACCGGGCAAAGAATCAACAAGGAGATAACAGAACTAAAGCAAACCTTTGAAAAAATGGGCTGAGTAGACATTTAAAGAATGTTTCACCCAGCAACAATAGAATACACATGCTTCTCAGCTGCACGTGGGACACTGTCCAGAACAGACCACATACTAGCACGCAGAGCATGCTGAAGTAAGTACAGATGAATTGAAATCATCCCATGCATTATATCTGGCCATAGTGCAATGAAACTGCGAATTATTGATAAAAGAAACCAGAAAGACATCTTAAACACATGGAAATTAAGTAACAACCCTTTAAACAACTAGTGAGTGGGTCACAGATGAAATTATTATTATTGTTTTTTACTTTTTTTACCTCTTATGCATGTATGTATGTATTTATTTTTATTAATTTTATTGAGAAAGAAGTAGCAATGAGACAGGTTCAAACAGGTTAGTACGACAGTTACAACAATTAGTACATTGTATATTGTTATCTTTGTAGTAGTTATTCATAGTACAAGATGCAGACATGATATCTTGTCAAAACACTATTGGTTCAAAACTTTCTTCTCACTGAACTAAGAGAAAGTAGCTGTATATCTATGCTATGTTATATATATAATATATATACATATATAATATATATATATATATATATATATATATATAATTTTCACTACAAAATGGTCCTTCATTTATATCCTCCTTTCTTGTTTAGTTTTGTCAGAGATGGGTATTCCATTGCCATTCATATACTGTAGGTGTGTGAATTCAGCAAAGTAATCCAATATAGTCCAGTAGTCTATAATAGTAGTGGGTTATTCTGGCAATGTCAGAAGTTGACTTGAGCCTTTTACAGCTCTGCCTATTCATATGGCTTCATTTTTTTATACCTCATTATTATACCTTTCTGCTGGATGGTTAAGACCAAGATAAAGCAGATCTATATAACAAGAAATGTAACTTTTGTACACAGATGAAATTAAAGAAGAAATTAAAAAATTACAATCAAACAAAAATGCAGATACAATTTACTGGAATCTGTGGGATGCAATGAAAGATATCTATGTATTTTGCACAAGGTCTCACCACGCAGCTCAGAATCATAGTGATCCTCCTGTTTTCAGCATCCCCAGCACTGGGATTACAGGTGTGCACCACCACACCCAGGCTTGGTTGCCAGCTCAGTGACCAGGGGGTGGGACTAGTGCAGTATGTGTTGCCAGGGATCAAACCCTGGTCTCTGTGCTTGCATAAGCAGGTGATTAGTCTGCTAAGCTATCTAGCAGGCCCTCACTGACAGGTATCAAAAGAGGGAAATTAATGGCAGTAGGTTGTTGGGAAAGACTCTTGGGCACCAGCTGCTAACAAAGATACATGGACACTTAATGCAAAAAAAGCAAGAGTTAGAGCAAAAAGGCTGCTGCCCTGTCTTTGGTCTTTATTTTTATATAACTTGAGTTTCAGCCTTTGGGTTACTTTAGGTGAACATAACAGGATCCCATTGCATGTGTTCAAGATTAATGTTTAGGCTATGCTATATGTGAGACCCTGCTAGATATCTGGGGGCAAGGACACAAAAACAGGACGTCCTTGAGTACCAAGAGTTCTTGGTTACTCCCGCAGCTGTTGCTGCCTTGTTTTTTGTTCCTCGTCCCACATGCGCTGCAGGTTATTTAGATGTCTCTATATTAACTCTTTCTTATCCCAACAGTAATTCTCACACCAGGAAAACAGATCAAGTCCAAATGAATAATCTTATGCTGAACCTCAAGCTACAAGAAAAAGAAGAGCAAGTCAAGCCAAAAGCCCAAACAAGGCAAGAAATTATAAAGATTAGAGAAGTTAATGCAATAAAGATTAAGAAAAGAATACAAATAATAAAGGAATCAAAGAGTTGGTTCTTCAAAAGAATAAATAAAATTAATGAATCCCTAGCCATCCTTATCAAAAAGAAAAGAAAGAAAGAAAGAAAGGAAAAAACCCCACAAATTCATTTAATAAGGAATGAAAAGAGAGAATCACCACAGACCATATATAAATTCAGAAGACCATCAATATCTACTTCCAAAATCTTTATTCTCATAGGATGGAAAACACAGAGGAAAAGGACAGTTTCTCAGATACATATGAAATGCTAAAGCTGAGTCAAGAAGATATACAAACTCTAAATAACCCAGTGACAGGAAACAAAATTGTAATATAAAAACTACCAAAAAAGAAAAGCCCAGGTCCTGATAGATTGACAGCTGGATATTACCAGAACATTTTTTTTAAAAAAATGTTTTTTATCCTTTTTTTTTTTGTGGTACTGGGGATTGAACTCAAGATCTTGCACTTGCCAGGCAAGCACTTATTCCACTGAGCTATCGCCCCAGCCCTACTACAAGAAATTTGGAAAACATTTAATGTCAACTTTTTTCAAACTCTTCAATTCAGTTGAAAAGGAAGCAATTCTGCTAACCTCATTCCTGGAGGCAAATATTTATTCTGATACCAAAACCAGAGAAAGACTCAAACAAAGATCAGAACTACAGGCTGATCTCTTACTGAACACAGATGCAAAAATAGTCAATAAGATACTAATAAGGAGAATGCAACTAATCTTCAAGAAGATTATATGTCATGACCAAATAGGATTCGTCCCAGGAATGCAGGGATGGTTCAACATATGCAAATCCATAAATGTAATACACCACATCAGTAGAGCCAAGAACAAAAATCACAAGATCATCTTAATAGATGCAGAAAAAGCTTTTGACAAAGTCCAACATTCATTCATGATTAAAAAAATCTGATTTTATTCAGAAAATCAGAATAGATGGTCTATATCTCAATCTGATAAAAGTCGTATATGAGAAACCAACAGTGAACATCATACTAAATGGACCAAGACTGAAAGCCTTCATTTTAAAATCAGGAAAAAGATAAGGATATCCACTGTCCCCACTTTTCATCAGTATAATTCTGGAAACATTAGCCAGAGCAATTAGACAAGAGAAAGAAATAGAAGGAATAATGATTGGAAAAGAGGAAGTGAAATTGTCCCTATCTGCAGATGACATGATTCTCTATATAGAAGACCACTAAAACTAAAGGTCTCGTAAATTTAATAACAAAATTCAGTAATATGACAAATACAAAGTGAAAACTCACAAATCATTAGCATTTCTGTACAAAAACAGTGAATGTATTGGGAGAAAAATTAGGGAAAACATGCCTTTCACAATAACACCCCCAAAATTGAAATACTTAGAAATCAGTCTCACAACGGAAGTAAAAGATTTATACAGTGAAAATTGTGGTACTCTGAGAGAAAGATTGAAGAGGATTTGAAAATGGAAACACATTTTTTTTCCTGGATAGGAAGAACCAATATTATAAAAATGATCATACTTCCAAAGTTGGTACACAGATTCAATGTAATCCTTATTAAAATACCATTAGTATGCCTCACAGAGGTAGGAAAACTTTCCTAAAATTTATCTGGAACCAGAAGAGATCCAGAATATCAGAAGAAATCATGAGAAACAAAGGGAAGGCAGGAAACATCCCAATCCCTGACCTGAAATTATGTTACAAAGCTACCATGATAAAATCTGCATGATTCTGGTATAAAAACAGACCTGAGGATCAGTGGAACAAATTATAAGATGCAGACACAACTACCACACAGTCAGCATCAGCTACTTTATCTTTTATAAAAGTGGCCAAACATGTTCACTGGAAGAAAGATAGCCACTTTAATAAATGGTGCTGGAAAAACTGGCTTTGAACACATCAAAGCTGAAATTAGACTCATGTTTATCACCATGCAATAAACTACAGTCAAAATAGATAAAAGATTTAAACACCAATACAGAGAAGCACTAGATCTCCTGGAGGAAAATGTAGGTAGAAATCTTAAAGACATAGTGGTAGGTAGAGAGTCCATGAAGGAAAACCAAACTGCATGGGGCATCCTTGAAAGAATCAACTATTGGGATTTCATATTTTTGAAAAGCCTCTATACTTCAAAAGAAGTATCCAAGGGAGTAAAAAGAAAACCAACAAATTGGAAAAAAATTATAGCTGCCTGTCCCTCAAAGAAAGGCCTTATATCTAGAACATATAAAGAATTCTAAAAGATCAGGCCCCCAGATTCAAAGACCCAATCCAAGTAAGAATAAAGAATCTAACTGATGCAATAACTAAAGAAAAACACCACCAAGTAAGAAAAACCAGGACTTAATGGATTTACTGATGAATTTGACCGAACTTTTAGATGAGTAACTCCAGTGCTGCTCAAACTTTGTCATGTACTAGACAATGAAGGAATGCTTTCAAACTCAGTTTCTGAATCCACCATCACCCTGGTATTTAAAAACTGGATAAGAAGTCAAGAAAAATAGGTGAATATTGATAAAAATAAATGTTAAAATAGATTTAATATTATTACAAACAGAGTTCAACAGCAGTAAAAATGTCATACAGTATGGACAAGTTAGTTTCATACAGTGATACAAAGATGATTCAATATAAGTAGGTCAGTAAATGTGCTATACTACACAAGTAGACTCTAATGTGGAAGCCACATCATCATCTCAATACATACAGCAAATGACTCCTACAGCTTCTAAAAATGACAAAACATGACATAATTTCATGAAAAAAAAACATGAAGATGGGTATAAAATGATGTTATCTTATACTGGTAAAATCATATGTGATGAACACTGTTGCTGACATGATAGGGAATAGGGAAAAAATGAAAGCTTTTACTCTGAAATTAGAAATAAGAAAAGGATGTTCATCACATCACTCCTATTCGGTATGGTATTTGAAACTTTAGCCAGAATCATCAGGCAAGAGAACAACAAAAAAGGAATATGCATATGAAGGTGAAAATTCAAGTTGTCTGCAGGAACCATAGAACACTGATAAATTCAGCAAATGGTCAGGATACAAAATAAACACAGAAAATTCATATTTCTGTAATCAATACTGAAAACATTGGGAAAACAAGGAATTCATAATAGCTTCAAAATAATTATAAACATAGGAACTAAGGAGGAGAGATCAAGGAAGGGAAAGACTTGTAATGAAAATTATTGAAATCTAGCAAAAGAGTTGAAGGGGTTATTAGAGAAAGGAATTCCTTGTTCATGGATCACAACTAAAATTGCTAAAATGACTCTACTATAGATTCAATGCAATCCATATTAAATTTCCAACATCGTTCTTCACAGAACTAGGGGAAAAAATCCCCAAATTCATATGAAATAAGCAACATCCAGAGTAGACAAAGTAATCCCAGGCAAAAAGAGCAATGCTAGAGACATCATAATACTGCATTTTAAGTTATACTGCAGAGACAGGAGAAGAAAAACCAGTAAGAAGCAACCACCACAAAAACAAAATGAAGACAAAATGGAAAAAAAACCCAAGACATACAAATGGCCACTTGCACCTATAGCTACCTGGATTTTAATTGGTGAATCGAATCCATTTACATTGATGGTTAGAATTGAGATGTATTGACTTACAATTGACATGTTATTTACCTGCTGTTGTTTAGTCCTTTTTCTCCTGCATTTAATTGTTTGCCATATTTAGTAGATTCCTTCTGTTCTCGTTCCTGGAGTCCTGATCATTTTGGTCCCTCTCTAGAACATCTTTTAGTAGTCTGTGTAGGGTTGGCTTTGTCATCATGAAATTCTTTAGTTGTTCTTTGTCATGGAAGTATTTCACTTCTCCATCAAACTTGAAAGAGTTTTTCAGGGTATAGTAGTCTGGGCTGGAATTTGTTTTCATAGAGGACTTGAAGTCCTCTGCTCCATGCTCTTCTTGCCTTCATTGTTTGTGAAGAGAAGTCTGCCATTATTCTGATGGGTTTTTCTTTAGATGTGATCTGTTTTTTTTTCTCTAGTGACTTTCAGTATATTGTTTTTGTGCTGGATTTCTGGGATCTTGACTATTATATGTCTTGGAGTGTTTTTAATTGGGTTGATGTTCTTTGGAGTTCTGTATGCTTTGGTTACTTGAATGTCAGATTGTTTCCCCATATTTGGGAAGTTTTCTGCTATTACTTCTGCTCATATTTTTTTAATGTCATTTGTATTGACTCCTTCTTTCTTATTGATGCCTATTAGTCTCACGTTGTTCATCCTTGCATCATCTTTCAGATGATGAATTATTCTTTCCTGAATCCTAGTTGTTTTTAAGAGATCTTTTCTTATCTTTTCACTAGCTGCAGCCGTGTCTTCGGATCTGAAACTCCATCTTCACTTTCACTCAAATGGTTTTGCAAGCTTGTGATTGAGATTTTAGTTCCTCTATATGTCTTTGACTTTGCTTCACATAATCTATTTCTTTCCTATATTGCTCATTGAAGAATTCCATCATTTTTCTAATCTCTATATTTTTTATCAGTGTCTTCTTGAGAAGCAGTTATTAATTCTTTCATTATAGTTATCCTTTCTTTTTTTACTTTGGAGATTATTTCTAATCTGATTTCCTCTATATGTTTCTGCATTTGATTCTCTACTTCAGTGCTATTAATTCAGAGATTTCTTTTTTTTCCCCCAGAGGTTATTTCTGATCTGAGTTCCTCTATACCTTTCTGCAGTTGTTTCTTTACTTCAGATGCTATTAATTCAGACATTTCAGCTGTGTGATTCCCAATTTTTTGTGCTGATGTCTTCTGCACTTATTCTGGGTGGGCTCTGGGCCTGAGATTACATTTTGCTCCTTTTCTTTGTCATTTTGTATAGCACTGTCCTCTGACCTTTGCTATAGAGCTTTGGTATATTTATAACCTTAACATCTATTGATGTTCAGTTGCAGATCTATGAAGTTTGAATTCATCTAGTTATGCCTGGCTTGGGTCTGGCTGCTGTGCTTAGCTTCTTTCTGCTGAAGCTCTTGGAAGTGAACCTGTTGTTCCCTTCTGGCAAGATGTTCTGCTCCTTGATTAGCTGGTTGGTTCTGGCCCCTACTGTCCCTGCAGGGATTTCAGCTGCAGAGTTTCACCCCAGGCCTGTATGTCAGGCCTGGGCTGGGTCTGGTTCTGGAGGGGTCCTGAGAGCACCATGGAAATTGTCACTCACAGGCTGGGCTTGGGCTGGGTCTGGAAGGGTCCTGTGGGTGCAGTGGTATGCAGCAGCCCTCCCACACACTGGCTGGGTCTGGGCTTGGATCAGGTGTGAAGGGGTACCGAGAGCACGATGGAAGTTGTCACTCACAAGCCAGCCTTTAGGTAGGTCTGGAGGGGTCCTAAGAACACAGCAGAAGTTGTCATTCACAAGCTGGGCTTGGGCTGGATCTGGTGGGGTCCTGAGAGCAGGGTGGAAATTGTTACTCACAGGCTGGGCTTGGGCTGGGTCCGGAGGGGTTCAGCAGGCACAGGAGAGCACAGAAGCTCTCCCACACACTCACCACTTCTGGGCTTGGGCTGGGTCTGGAGGGGTCCTGAGAATGCAGCAGAAGTTGTCACTCATAGGCCGGGCTTGAGCTGGGTCCACAGGGGTCCAGCAGGCGCAAGGAAGAGCAGAAGCCCTCCTCCACACTCACCTGGCCTGGGCTTGGGCTGGGTCTGAGCCACCTGGATTTTGATAAAAGAGCCTAAAACCACAGTGGAGCAAGACAGCTTCTTTAAGAAATGATGTTGAGAAAACTCGAGAGTCATATGCAGAAAAATGAAGATAGATCCCTGTCTCCTGTCCTATACTAAAGTCAAATGGATTAGTAATCCAATATAAAATAAGAAACTTTGAAATCCTGGAAGGTAAACACAGAAAACACTTGAAGCTATAGGCACAGGCAAAGACTTACTGAAGAAAACTTCAATAGCACAGAAAATGATACTGAAAATGCACAGATAGGATTACATAAATTTACAGGCTTCTGAGCAGCTAAAGGAAAAACTAAGAGTGGAAGAACCACTCGTCAGTTCATGGACATTTAGTTTTTTCCAAGATCTAGCTATGACAAATTGTGCTGCTATAAACATGGGTGCATGTATATTGTTGTGGTATGATATTTTCAGTTCTTCTGACAACATATCTAGAAGGAGACTATCTGGGTCAAATGGGATTTCTCATCTCAGTGTTTTGAGGAATGTTCACATTAATTTCCACAACAGTTATACCATAGTCTCCACTCCCATCAACAGTTGAGAAGTGTTTCTTTTTTCCCCACAACTCCTCCAGCATTTGTTATCCATTGATTTGTTGATGGCAGCTATTCTTTCTGGAATGGAATGCCAGTGTTGTTTTAATTTGTATCTGTTGAATGACAATGATTTTGAACATTTTTTCATGTAAGTGTATATTAATCTCTAATACCAAGTCTTACATTAGGCCTTTGAATTTGAGGCATCTGATTTATTTTCAATTTTCTATGTGTTCTAGATATAAGTCCTTTGTCTGAAGGAAACTGGATACAATGTTTTTTCACTAGAAGTTTTCTTTTTTCACTGTGCTGGTGATTTCTTTTCCTCTGCAAAATATTTTTAATAAGGTGAAGTCCAATTTGTTGATTTTTTGTGACATTACCTTTATAGTCTCTGTTTTTTTCCATGAAGTCTCTGTCTACAGAATATTTAACACCCAAAATTTGGTAACCATATCTTTGAGATTTCTACCTATTTTCTCTTCCAATAAGTTTAGTGTTTCTGTTTTAATATTTAGATCTTTCATCAATTTACACTTTAATTTAGTGCATGGGGATAGATATGGGTCAAGTTTTAGTCTTTGGAATGTAGAGAGCCAGTTTCCCTAGCACCACATATTAAAGAGGCTATCTTTCTTCCAGTGAACATGTTCGACCCATTTGTCAAAGATAAGATAGCTGTGTTTGGGTTTGAGTCTGCATCTTCTATTCTCTTCCACTGATCCTCAAGCCTGGTTTTGTTTTTTCTCTGTGTTTTCCCATTTCTAAATAGAAACATCACATCTCATTTCTCATTGTACTCCAACAACACACTGCATTTGTATCAGTTGATTGTACCATCCTTCTGAGCTACTTTGTTGTCTGTCTGAGCATGGTCTTACCTCATCAAACTCATCACCTGCCCTTTTAATTCCCGCTTGGCCCCAGTTGCTTGAAGATGGTCTGGAACATTTTCTAGTAAGTAAATGATCTCAACTAACTTTCAAAGTCCCCCTAGTTGAACCAAGTCTGTGTCTTTGTAGCATATTTACACCCGGGAGACTACTAAATGCCTTCCTGGAGTTTAGAACTCTAATCTAGACTCCATTTGACTGGATATATGATTGTACATTAATAGGGCTTTAATAATTACCTTGACAACAAAGCAATTCTTAATAAGCAATTTCTCTTGTCAAGCACTGCAAAAATCTCCAAGACTTCAGGAAATAGATCTGTATTGTCCACTTACTTAAACAAAAAGTGAATGGATTTCCCTATCTATCTCTGACCAAACTCCTCTTTGGTCTCCACTCCACTCCAGTTTCTCTTCTAGCATTCATAGAAGAGAAACAGTTGTTTCCTGTTTTTTCTCTGCCTCCCCATGGCATAGAGAGGGATTCCTTAATTATGTGCATCTTATCATGCCCCATCTCTACAGAGCGCTCTATGGCAGTTCTTCCCACCACACTCAGAATGGATGCACAGAACCTCCCTGTGCTCTTGTCTCACATGGAACTGGGGAACTTGAAGTTTCTGGGCTTGGGTGCATATCTTGTTGTTGTCAGACCCTCAAGGAAGGATGCAGTAGGTTTTTTAGGATGTTAAACATTACAACCTATTCCCCCCTGTGCATTTGTGGAACTTGATGCTCATTCATAGTTGGCTCCATTCAGCACTGCTTATTATGGCTGAGTATTTGTTGGCAGCGGCTGTACAGATTCCAAAGTGATCAGAGAATGACAGTTCATTACTATCAATTCCTAATAAAAAGATGATCAAATTGTGTGATTCCCCTCTTTTGTCCTTTACTTTGTTCATATAAAGTGACCACAGAATATTTAGCACCCAAAATTTGGTAACTGTTTATTACTTTTTTGTTGTTGATTTGTTCAACAGAGAATAACTTTGAGGGAGACCTAGTTACTGGGGAAACGGTTGCTGTGAATTCTGCTAGTTGAGTTTTTCCTTTAGAAACAGGAGCCAAGAGCTGATGAATAGTTCAACTTAGTAATAAACTGTTTTTGATAATTTGCTCTCGGTCTATATGCAGCTACTGAGACATTCTTCCACCTTTAAGAGAAAGAATCCAAATGAAATGAGTCCTCTTAATAGCCCACAGACAGCTGACCAAATGGCCTCAGGTGGGCCAGAAGTCCCTGAGAGCCTCTTGGGAAGACTATCCTGTTGTAGAATCTCTAGCTGCTGCCTGTTCCTACTTTCTGAGCTGAAGAGCACCGTGCAAATACCCTCCTCAGTGCACCCATGACATCCTTGTTTCTAAGGCTGTAGATGAGTGGGTTAAGCATGGGAGTGACAATGGTATAGAAGGCTGACACCACCTTGTCCTGCTCGGGAGTGTGGAATGACTGGGGAAGCACATATGTGTAGAAAGCAGCCCCGTAGAAAATGCTGACAACAGTCAGGTGGGATGAGCAAGTGGTGAAGGCCTTCTTGCGGCCCTCCGCAGAGCGCATGCGGTGGACAGTCAACAAGATGAGGGAGTAAGAGGTGGAGATGATGGAGATGGGGATGAGCAGCATGAGCACACAGCAGATGTACATCAGGGTCTTGTACAAGGCCGTGTCTGCGCAGGCAAGCTTGAGCACTGCGGGGATCTCACAGAAGAAGTGGTTGATACTGCGGGAGCCACAGTAGGGGACATTCATGGTGATGGGGGTGAGCAGAAAACCGTCAAGAGAGCCACCAAACCAGGCACCAGAGGCCAGCAGAAGGCACACCTTGCGGTTCATCAGAACCGGATACCTGAGAGGGTTGCAGACAGCCACGTAGCGGTCGTAGGCCATGAGCCCCAGCAGGAAGAACTCTGACCCAATCATGGTCAGGTAGAGGAAGATTTGGATGCCACAGGCCACAAAAGAAATGGTCTTCTCTGTGGACACCATGTCCACCAGGAGCTTTGGGACAGTGGTGCAAATGAAGAGGGTGTCCATGACAGAGAGCTGGCTGAGCAGGAAGTACATGGGGGTATGGAGCTGGGGGTCCACCTGAATCAGGAATATCATGACCAAGTTTGCTGTTATGGCCACTATGAAGATAGCAAAGATGACTGTGAATACAACACCAATAGCTTCACCGCTCACCAAAAGCCCCAGAAGTGTGAAGTCGGAGGAAGAAGTTGTGTTTCTCACTGACATGGCTAGTGGAAGCTTCAGGGTGCAGGGATGTAGAAGAAAAGTGAGACCTGGCACAATCAGTGGGGCGAAGATCCTGCTGTGGAGATGAGACTGCACAGCATTACTGGTTGCAGTGAAAATTTCCAGGCTAGAATATGAGATAAAAGCAAAAGGAATTATGTCATTTCCAGAATTCCAGGCCATGATCTGTAGTGGTTTAGGGCTTTTCTATGATGCACAAGCAAGAGGTACAAAGGGGAGGCAGAGAAGTCTGAAAGTATTTCTGATTAGCTACCAGGGTGAGATCATTTGTCACAAGGCTAGATTAATGACCACCAGTTTATTTAGCTTGGTAAGATGGTACAATCAGGCATCCTGCATGTTTGGTTATGCTCTCATGGCTATAAGGGTCCAGAAAGTAACTACAAAGCCATTACAAAAGCACAATTTCTCCTTACATTTTCCCCCTTTCATGTCCCTTCACCATTTCTCAGAGTCCTAGGAGACCTAAGTGAATTCCGGCTGGAGCAGAGGTTGGTTGCTTCTCTAATTAAATGGCTGAAGATGAGTAAAATGAACAACTCCGGCAGTGAAGGGCTAGGATACTCACAGGTGCTCGTGCACTGAACCTTCCCTGGTTTTCCCTTTTTGTTTCTGGGTGCTGGTATCTAGGTTGGTACCATAGCATTACCTGATAATTTATCTCATAGTTTATTTATTCTCTAGATGTTTCTGCAGACAGCTGCTAGAATTAAACTATACAAAGCAGCTCTGACAATGCTGGGATGATTCCCTTAGTGCTCCTCATTAGTGCTATGGATTTGGACATCAGGTGAAGGAAGGAAAAGGTACTGGTGTCTTGGATCCAAGTCACCAAGAGATGTGTAGGAGGAAGCATTCAGCCACTGTAGATGTTACCTTGGATCTGTGTCCCCTCGAGACAGTAAAGGAATGTAGTGCATCACCTCTGGTGTCAGCCTAGAGCTATGTCACCACGGGACCAAGAGCAAAGAGTTTAGCATGCCACATGGCTGCGCCGCACACCACACCTTTCCCTAAGTGAGGCCAGGACTCAGCTCAGCACAGTGGGCTGGTGTACAGGAGCAAGAGAGAAACTGGCTGCATGTAGGAAGGGGCATTCCTTTCTTACTCTTACAAAGTGGATTAAAGATTTTTAAAGAGGAAAGGAAAAACAAACGTACCTGTAGAAAAATGTTCTCCTGCAACAGTGGCCCTTGTGACTTGGAATCAAATGTCTGCTTACTTCAGAATCAGAGTCCAGAACATAGGAAGTCCAGGCACAGGCTGTGATTTTTGCTTCTCCATCACAGGCTTAAGGCCTTAACCTCACCAGTTAGGGCTACCTGAATCAGGAAACAGAAACACAGGATGCTCAGCACTCTTGCCTTTCAGACAAACATTTAAAATTTATTTAACATGAGTTGGTGAGACTCTTACTCTCAAACATACGATTATGTGAGACTGGAGTCTAGCTGGTTGTCCTTTATCATGACTCTCATACTAAACTTCGTAAAATTCAAGAATCGCAATGACAATAAGTTAAAGAGTCAGTAAAGCCTAATCAACAGAATTGAATACAAAAGTGAGATTCTAGCACCAGTTTATTGGTCTTCCTCTAAACTTCGCTGGTGATAGGTCTTGGTTACCGTGAGGGCAGCTCCCAGCAGGGCCTCCCTCACTGTCTCCCAATACGGAGCTCAGCTGCCCATTCACTCTTGTGAGTTCTCTCCCACCTCCCCAGGATGAGTGGAACTAAATCTTATCTAATACACATTTTTGTTAATGTCTATGAATAAAAATGGCATTCTATTTTAGACTTAAAAATCTTAACAAAGCTAATCTGTACTAAGGGTGCCCCATGCAGCTCTCCACTTTGGGACATCTGGTTCTGGGCTCTTTACCTCTCCAGGCTGCTTCAGTGCCCTTTGCATCCCAAACACAGCATCAGGGAAGCTCACAAAAAGCTCAGAGACCTGAGATGAATTCTAGGTGGAAAGCCACATTCACACCGAGGAAACATTTGCAGTTCTAATCGGAAGTTGTGAGCAGATTAAGTCCACTTTTCTTTTTCCTCTAGGAACTAAATTGTCTCTTTTCATTCCTTGGACACCTCATGTGAATGCCCAGCTTTATAATGATGTCCAGGAAAAAAAGCCTCATTCAATTCAGCTTGAAGAAGGTCTTGAAATGCCAATCTCACAAATCTCATGGTTGACTGTGCACCACTACGGGCTACTTCTTATCTCCAAGCAGGCATAATACATGGTAACAACCTCTGCTACACACACATGCACACACATGCACATGCACACGCATGCACATGCACACAGAGGATGCTCCCAGTCTGCCCAGCACCACCGCACTAGGTAACAGCACCACAGTGACTCCTGCTCTTTGGGGGATCTGAGACTTGACGGCGAGTCTCGGCAATGTGTGGCAGGACGAGGCGGCAGGGTCCTCACGGACACAGAGAACCCCTGGGGATGTGGCCATTCCTCACAACTGAGAGAAGGAAAAACAAGAAAGCCATCTAAAAATTCTGCATGCAAGTACTGACCTGATGGAAGTGTTTGTGGAACAACTTGAAATGTTACTGGAGAAATCCTGTCAGGGACTTACTGAGTGAAAACTACGAGTTATTGTAATTCTGTTTATATGGTTGGCTTTAATTATGAGATTTTCCTGGGAGCAAATGACCCCCAAATAGGGAGGAGAAGGATTTCTTGAATAGCATTTTGAAAATAACTTAAAAAGAAAGTGGTATCTCTGTCATCCAACTCCGGTATTCTCATAGCAATATCTAATCTTGCTGTGACCCAGATTTCCCTCTCTGCACAGAAGCTTGCCTAGCGGTGGTCTGTAAGTTACAGTGAGCCAAGTTTCCCCACCACAGACCAGAAAGGATGGCAGTTACACAGGACCAGAGCTCCTCAAGCAGCTCGTGTCCTCTAGAGTCCTTTGCAAAGCAGGTGGTCTCCTGCGTAGTCACATAAAAGCAACTGCCCTTCTGTCCTCTTACCACACCCCTATCCCTGACCCCTGATGCCCTGTTCCTCTCATCCTTGGGCATCATGAGCAATGGGGCATGACCCAGTGCAGAGGTGTTAGTGTGACTCTGCTCCTCTGGGTTGGGATGGCCAGTGGCGGGAGATGGGACCAGGGCTAGTTTTCCCAAACCACAGGCACATTGCCCGTCTTGAGACAGATGCTGGAAGGCACTGGAGCCTTTCTCTTCTGATGAAAAGGCTAAAGGGGGCGGGAGGCTGTGTGCATGAAAGGGATTTCAGCCACACTTCTTCAACTTGACCCTCCAGCTGAATGCTGGTGGAGTGAGCACCAGGGTGCACAGTGGCTCCCCTAAGTTGCTATTTGAACAGCAGTGAGGTGGATTTTTGGAGACCGTCTGTGCACTGTCAAGAGTGTGGCACATTTTGGGTGCAAGTTTCTATGCCTTTATTATCACAATGATCAGATGCATGGTCAGTTTGTTCTATAAAAGATCATCTTAAGAATCATAAGGTAGATTTATTTGGCCTGAGATAAATAAAAGAACAGTACACAAGGAATCCACAGCTTTCCACTTTCCAGGATAATGAATAACAGAAAGTGGCTCCATTGAAAAGTAAAGCCAATTGCATCCACCTAGCCAGCAAAAGTACACTTTGTTTGTTTGTTTTGAGACAGGATCTCACTACGTAGGACAGGCTGGCCCTGAATTCACTTACATAGCCCAGGCTAGCCCCAAATTTGTTGTGATCCTCTTGTCTCAGCCTCTCAGTGCTGTGATTAAGTGTACCACTATACCCAGCCAGCAAAGGTACTAATAAAAATAAAACTAAGGCCAGCAAGATAGCTCAGCATACTAAGTCCCTGCTTAGGCAAGCACAGGGACTGGGGTTTGCTCCCTGGCACCTCATGCTGTGCAGGCCAATGAGACTAGGCATGGTGACGCAGACCTGCAAACCCAGCACTAGGGAGGTAGAGACAGGAGGACCACTATGAGCCTGAGATGCGCAGTGAGAGTTGTATGAGGATGCCCTGATCTGTCCTGCTGGCCCAGGGGACTTCTACTGCCAGCAATCTGTGCGCTTCCAGATAATCTGTCGTGGTCATTGAAAGGTTCCTTTAAGAGTACCAGTTTTCTCCTTCTGTAAAGAGAAAGGTAGGATTCTGGCTAAAATCTGTAGAGAGAAGATTTATTGCACTTTACTAGGGTTGCATTTGTAGAAATCGAAATTAGCTTTTACCCAAAGTGCCTTAAGTAGACTTTTGATTTACTTTTCTAGTAATTGTTTAAATATTATTTGTTGTACATTTTTAAGATTTTATTCAAAATGATACATTATATTGGCAAAGATAACTGGATATCTGGTTATTTTCTTTTTGACTATATCAATAAAACTTTTATCTAAAAAATTAAACAAAAGATCATCTTGATGCTGTTTCCAATGATAAGGCAGCAGAGGTAATGGGAGTGCTTGGTAAACGCAGCCTCACTATGTTACGTATTAGCCTGTAGTAGAATTCCAAATAGCCGTGGGCATCTACATCCATATTCCTGTAGGACAGTTCTATGTATTTATAAGCAATAAAGTTAGCATATTAATAATTCCCTTAATTTTGGTGAATATATACATTTTTCAGATATTTAAGAATATATATTTTTAACGCTATTTTTTTCTTCAGATTGAAAACATTTAATGCATTCACAGCATGCATTATAATTTTGCTATTAAAAATACTCAAAGGTTAAGCTTTACAATCTTCTAAATTAGAAAGAGTTATTGATCACTCATGCCGGAAATCACACGATATTACCTTTTCTCCCATTGAGGTCGTTTCCTGCAGTTTCCTCAGGAGGTAGAAGGGTTCTTTCTGCTAAGCCTTGATTTACCCAGTTGTCAGAAGCTGAGGCCCAAAGGACATGGCGTTACCTGCGCTGAAACAAGTATTCCGACTTCTGCCCTTTGCAACGTGTAGTCCACTTCAACTCTGTCATGGCTCACTTCAGTGGCGTCCTTGGGAATTCAGGCAAAGACACTTCTGACGATGCTGCTGACACAGGCCGTTCTGCACCTCGTTCTCTGCTTCTGGTGAGCACAGGATGGGCCCGTCCCAGCCCCACCCGTGGGCAATGTCTCCAGTGTGACCTTTCAGCTTCTGAGGGGGAAGCTTCTGTAAAGAATCGGGAAAGAGCCAAAGAGGGCTCTTTTCATGAGCCACAACTAAACTAAACTAAACTAAAACAAAACAAAATAAAATACAAAATACTTAATTGAAATCACTGGGGATCAGCAAAGTTGGAACGATTTTCACTACAGTTCTGCTTTCAACTTCATTGTTAACATCCAATTCCATGTGAGTTTGTGAAATTCACTTAATTCCATTGACCTGTTTCCACTGAAATTCTCCCAACCTGCAAAAAACAGAAAAGTTTTTAAAAGTTAAAGTTTGTACTTTAGAATGCTAAGCCTTCAAGAATGGACTGGCTGTCTTTTCTCGTTACCTGATAGTTACCGACAACGAATTTGATATCAGAGAAGTGCCCAGGTGTTGACAAGCCTCCCTGTGCAAAAACGAAGATCTTTTTCTCTTATGTGATGAATAAGACTAAGTAAGATAGAATCAGCTTGAAAATGAGCAAAAAACGGGAAGGCAAGGAAGGTGGTACAATCAGCGTCGATGCTACGTGCACCTACTTGTCACCCTGGTGCTCTTAGCAGTTGCTAAAAGCGCCAGGCCAGACTGCAGCCGCCAGTGCCACATTGTAGTCTGGGCACTTCCGCATGAAGCACCTGATGGGATGCTGCAGAATGACAGTGGTGGTCATGTGGTTTGAAGAAACTCTGCCTCCGCATTCTAGCTCAAGTGACAAAACACTAAAAATTCATCTCCTTTAGCTTAATATTCATGTATCAAGCAGCCGTTGGTTCTAGGTAAGTAACCTTCAATGCTCTGAAATTATCGGTTGTTCCAATTACGCTGACTCTTGTATTTATCAATTTAGTAGAGTCAGATCTAATAGCTCAGCGACTTTGTACTCCTGCAGTCATCAGCTTCTCAGAGAATGCAGGTAAACGCTTTTGTGGGCACCGGAGGTCTGCACCATCTTCACACTAAACCTTTGTCTATGTATTTTCAGCTTCTTGGGTGACTCTTCTTGTGTTCAATCTGCCCATATGTTAAGAGATTAGTTAGGAGGGAAATTCTATGATTTTCACTATTAGGCTTTTACATTACAGAGATATATAAATGTCTACTTAAATGTGCAGAAGGGAAGATTTGCTGGCTTCATACCCACCCCCATTACCTGCAGCAACAGCCCAGGGCGTCTCATGGCCTCTAAGGTGAGCCACCAGGCTCTTGGAAGTCCGGCTCCGCTGGCACCGAGCAGCGTATAAACATGGGTTTTACCTGGGCGTTGCTCCCAGGGGCCCTTCTCCCCAGCATGACCAGCGGCATCCAAACTAGAGGCTGCATTTTGGGACGTGTACTTCTCTCCTCTGGGAGTTGCCTATCCATTAATCAAGGGCCACTGCAAAGCACCAGCCCCTTGGGTTGCAGTGTGGTCTGCGTCAGCCTGAGTGACTCAGTGATTCGCTCTGACTGTGCCTTCTCTACCTCCCCTGGGCTCAGCCGCCATCTGACTGCTTCAGAGAAGTTTGTAAAGATCAGGATCAAAATTCAATGTTGTAGTGGATATTTTAAAAAAGAAAACTTTTGTCTTTAACTTTTATTCGTTAGCTGGGCCAGTTCATGAGACAGTGAAAGCGTGAAACAGATGGTGTTAAGATTAATATTGAGTGTTTTAATTCATAATTTTCATTTCCACATCAATATATTATTTTTAACAAAGATGATGACCTGGTGGCCACAAATTACTTTGTGTATATATTTGGTAAAAAGACTGAGGAAAA
>NW_004524705.1:274662-276994 GCF_000260255.1 Octodon degus | reverse complement strand
TCTATCAATGTAGGAGATGATATGTTCTTCTTATTTGTAGAAAGAGCTGAGCTTGGACATGTAAGACCAAAAGCCCTCCCAGGTATTAGTACATAGCATCCCAGATCCTAGCAAGGGCCTGTGGAAAAGGGGAAGGAGGCACACAAGCCCAGGTGGGGGAGAACTGGGCTGTGGGAGATGCAGTGACTGTGTAGATGGAAGGACTGAAGAGGGGTCTGGCTTAGGCAGGAGGAGGAGAAGGCCGAGAGTGCTGGTGCAGAGGTGCCAGGACTTAGAGGGGATCCGAGCTCCTGAAATGCCACCGAAGGCAGTTCACGGATGACATAGCTGTGTTTCTGTGCACGAAGGCATCCATCCCTCCACACCATCCTGCAATCTCCTTTCTATTTGTTTTATTTCAACTCAAAGATAAAATTATTAGAAATCTCCTGAGGCAAAACCAGGCAATATTCTTTATCTGCACTTTCACTGGGGGAGGAAAAATTTTCCCCTCTATCTCTAAATCAATGCCAAAGACAGCCTAAGATTGAGTGACATTTTCTCGATGTATGACTTCTAAAAAGTTTGTCCAACATTCTCTAAACCTTCTGTATTGATAGACAAAATAGATTCACTGGGTGAATTGGTACTATATTTGCTGACATTGGTCTTTTAGGCCCTTAGTACATGAGGAAGTAAAAGCTAAATAAGTAGATGACCAAAGGCCCACTGAAGTCTTTTGGTTAAGATTCAGCCCCTTAGTCCACCTATTAAAACACTGCCTCTAACTGCAAGTCCTGAAAAAAGAGAATTAACCCAAGACAGCTAAGTTAGGTCATGAACTCTCTTGAACTATTCATGCTATATTTGTCTGTCATCATGTCACTAAAGCATGCATGGAAGTTTTGTAGGTTTGTAGCAATGCTATACTCTTCATGTAGAATAAAATTTCCATTAGCCAATAGACCAATACATATTTATTAATTTCTAGGCTTATATTACACTTTGATAAAGTTGTGGTAAGAATTCACAATGCAAAAACCTGATGGAAACTCTTAGGAATATTGCTTTATCTATCTTGTAAATATGCATGTATGTTTTTTGAAAATAGCAGTTAATGGCAGAATCCTCACTGTGACTAGCTCCATATGCTGACACCTGTGAATTAAGCAACTACTCTGAGGACAGCAATTCATAATACCAAAACCATGCTTGAAATACCTGTCATCTTTGTCTTCTATTTTTTTTTAATAAAAAAATTGTATTTACTTAGAAGCATTCAGAAAGTCCACAAAACAGTTGCAACTCTTTTGCAATTACAGAGTGGTATTCAGTTAACAGAACAACAAGTATTTCGTATGAGCTGCATCAGAGACAACTGAAGATGAAAAACTACCGTCTCCTGTATAACTAATTTGTGCTGTGCACCAACAAGAACCTGCTTTACATTCCCATGCCAATTTACAACCCCCAGACTGTACCAGGCGAGGTTAGTGGCTACTGAAAATACCACCAGGACAGGGCTATCTAAAGACACATTCGGTAGTATGTTAACTGTACAAAAAAAAAAAGACACTGTACAGTTTAAAAACAAATCTTACACAGCCTTACATTTCAGGTTTTTTTTTCTTCAAAAGGAGTGAGTTGTGTATAGGGGGGTTAAATGCTTTATAGACAAGAAAAAAAAACTGCGCTAGAACCAACTTATTCATCATCATCCTCTTCTTCATCCTCCTCATCCTCTTCTTCATCTTCTGCCTCCTCTTCATCCTCATCTTCCTCCTCCTCCTCCTCTTCCTTCTTTTTCTTGCTTTTTTCAGCCTTGACAACTCCCTTTTTTGCTGTGTCAGGTTTTCCTTTAGCCCGGTAGGCAGCGAGGTCCTTTGCATACTTCTCCTTCAGCTTAGCAGCCTTCTTCTCATATGGCTGCTTGTCGTCTGCTGCAGTATTAGTCCACATTTCTCCAGCTTTCTTTGCGACATCACCAACGGAGAGGCCAGGAGGTTCTCCTTTGATTTTTGGGCGATACTCAGAACAGAACAAGAAGAAGACTGAAGGAGCCCTCTTGGGCTGTTGGGATCCTGGAACTTCTTTTCTGTTTCTCCTTTAGGAGGAATTTAAGTTTTCATTTCTCTTTCATAACGAGCCTTGTCTGCCTTTGCCATATCTTCAAATTTTCCATTTTCTTTAGCAGACATGGTCTTCCACCTCTCTGAGCACTTCTTAGAAAACTCTGAGAAGTTAACGGAAGCATCTGGGTGCTTCTTCTTGTGCTCCTCTCGGCAAGTTTGCACAAAGAATGCATAGGATGACCTCTTGCCTCTCGGCTTCTTAGGATCTCCTTTGCCCATGT
>NW_004524705.1:266863-274562 GCF_000260255.1 Octodon degus | reverse complement strand
CTCTCACTTGCCCCGGCGCTGTCTCTCATCTTTGTCTTCTAAATGTGTACCATTTCTAATGTCATATCAATTGTTACTATACTCTCTTTTAGGTAAATTTTTTAGAAAGTTAATAAAAGAAAATGAGAGACAAAATAAAACAAGAAAAGAATTCATTATGCAGTTTTTTAGGTTAAAAAAAGACATTTATGCAATGAACATAGACTAGGCATAGGATGAACATAAAACCCAAAATACAAACCTATCATCTTCACAAAAACTTCCTAAATAAAATTTCTACATTATGAGCATTGGAGAATATTTTCCTTATTGGATATTTGAAATTAAATCATTGAGCTTGTGGATGTGCAATGGGTCTGTTTTCATTTGAAAACTTGGTCAGGAGGGGCTGAGGGTGGAACTCAGTGGTACAGCACGGGCTTAGCATGCAGACCTGAATCCTGGGTTCAGTTCTGAGCACTGCACTGCAACCCCCCCCCCCAATTTGGCCAGCAGTACAACACAACAGACACATGACCATATGTTTCTCATAGGTGTGTCTGTGCTCCATCGACCTCGAATGGTTTGCAAGGCTGCTTAGCTGAAAGACCTGTGCAGAAACAGTGGTGAATCTGGGCAAGCCAGTGGGGTAAAGCCCAGACTAAGTCCACCTTCAGCGACAGTCTGAAAAGGATGCTTTCATGGGGGGATTTTGCCGACTGATACCTCATAGTCAACATGACACTGAGCAGTTCCATCACCAAGAACACACACTCTGAGGGGACCGTATCACTGGCCCCTCCATCAGCCCAGCTGCTGTCAACCACCAGCTCTTCCTAGGCATGTCCCTGGCCCTGACTCTGGGCGAGGCCCACCTCCCGAGCACTCTCCTCAGAGCTGTGGTCACATCCCTGTTCCTCAGGCTGTAGATGAGCGGGTTGAGCATGGGCGTGAGCATGGTGTAGAAGGCAGAAACCACCTTGTCCTTCTCGGGGGTGTGGTAGGAGTAGGGCAGCACATTGGTGTAGAAGGCTGCCCCATAGAAAATGCTCACCACCAGGACGTGCGAGGAGCAGGTGGTCCAGGCTTTACGCCTGCCATCGGCTGAGGTCAGGTGGTGCACAGTGACTAGGATGCGCGTGTAGGAGACTGCGATGATGGAGATGGGGACCAGCAGCATCAACACGCAGCATGCATACATTAGCATCTTGTACAGTGAGGTGTCCACGCACGACAGCCTCAACACGGCTGGGATCTCACAGAAGAAATGATTGATCTCCCGGGATGCACAGTAGGGGAAGCTCATGGTGATGGGTGTCAGCAGAAAGCCATCCAGAGAGCCCCCCAGCCAGGAGCCTAGTACCATGCCCACACAGACCCTGCGGCTCATGAGCACTGGGTAGCGCAGTGGACTGCACACGGCCACATAGCGGTCATAGGCCATGAAGCCCAGCAGGAAGAACTCTGCTCCAATCAGAGTGAGGTAGAAGAAGATCTGGAATGCACAGCCCAGGAAGGAGATGGTCCTCCCCTCAGACAGCAGGTCCTGGAGCATCTTGGGGACAGTGACACAGATGTAGATAGTGTCTATGACAGAGAGCTGGCTGAGCAGGAAGTACATGGGTGTGTGGAGGCGGGAGTCTGCACGGATGAGCAGAACCATGGCCACATTGGCGGTAACAGCCACTACGAAGATGAAGAAGACTACCACGAAGATCAGCCCTGGCAGGGCCGGGTGGACAATGAGGCCCAAGAGGATGAAGTCGGTGGTGTTCTGGGGAGTGGCCTCCATCTCCACATCACGTGGTCACTTCCTGGGATGGGGGCAGAGAGTGGATGGGTTAGGAACTATGCCATATCTGACAAGCACCCACCAGGAATGGCATGCAAGAGCAAGGTGGGTAGCAGAGGCAGTGTCCCCTTCAGAGTTCCTATGAGGCCCGCTCTGGTACTAACGAATCACGTGACCCTGCAGACACAATTGTCTCTACACTAAATCGTCACTGTCGGTCAGCACCCTGTAGGGAGGGAGGGAGAAGTGAGTGCGGTGACCCATGCAGTACCTTTTAGCACGTGCATCGGCTTTATTCAGAGCCATCTTCTGTGTACATCTTCCAATCTTGTCATGTTAGGTTGGAAGTTTCTTGAGGATGGCCCTGTGTCTGATTTTCTATATTGCATCATAAGCAACGTCCTTAAATGGCTCTTGCCACGAGGATGATTACCTCGTGAAGGTCGCATGTGGACATGCACTTGTGACTTGGGAAACTGATGTGAAATGAACTCACGTTTTCTCATAAACCCTATGATTTCAGTGACGTTATTACTAAACAGGCCTTGAAAGTTTGAGCATCAGGGGACAAAAAGGAAGAAGCAAGGGACAAGGTGTGTCTGCATATATGCAGGACAGCTTGGATAACTGTACTGCCAATTTCTGCTGGTCTGTTGAAAGGAGCAGTTAATGCTTAATTTTTTTCTCCTTTTAATTTCCTATGACTTTTTAAAATCCAATTTTGCATGCTGATCTCTGGTACTCTGAATAACTACTTTGAAGACAACATTATGCACCATAACAACCATTATGCACTATAAGAACCATTGTTGAATTCCTGTTATTTTGTTTAGTTGAAATTGTGTATTGTTTCTACTTTTTCTCAGGAAAAAAAAAAAAAAAAAAAAAAGGAGGCCAGGCCCAAGGTGCCTGTGCCCAGCTCTGTGGAGAATTAAGTTTATGCTCTAGGACTGAGTGTTTTAAGAGCTTGGATCTGTTTGTTTTCACAGGACAATATGGGGTCAGAGGGGCCGGGGAGATGGCTCAGTAGAATAAACACTTCCCTGGCAAGCACAAGGGTCTGAGTTCAATCCCTGGTTCCGCAAAAAGAAAAAAAAAATATTGGGTCAGAAATCTCAAGCAGGGCTCCTCTGCACTCTGCTTAGCCAGCTAGGGCTTGGGGTTCGCTCGTGGACGTGCTTTCTGGAGTCTGCTAAGACGCTCTGCAGTAGCGCTGCTGTGTAGGGTTCAGCGATGACGTGAGCGCCTCTCTGATCGCGGTTGCGCAGAACATCCGCAGACTTCCGGCATAGGGAGTGTGGCCGGTGCCTGTGGGGTGCGTGTGACTAGGAGTCCTTGCTAGCGAGGGTTTCTTGTCTAGGTTTATTATCTGTTTTACTATTTTTATTATGGAGAGTACAAACTAGTAAAAATAAACAACGAAACCCAAAACATGAGAAATGATACAGAACTTCAACACAGAAATCAATAGGAATTCAACAAGCCTGCTGTATTGCATTGTGTTGTCTTTAAATAAGTTGTTCAGATTATCAGTTATAAGCATGCAAAATTGAAAAAAAATTACAAGAAATTTAAAAGGATAAGAAAAAAGAGAGAAAATGTAAGCATCGATTGCTCCCCTCTGTTTTCCAGCAGAAATCAGCAGTGCAATGATCCAAGCCATCCTACATAGAGACACGAATGCATCTTCCTCCCCTTATAGCTCCTCTCCTGTCCTTTTCCTCATCTCAGCTCTTTCTTCTCTTCAACAGATTCTTCCCATTTCACGGTATCTATTGTACTTTTCAGGTTTTATTTACTCTGCCAGATTCTCACACTAGCAAGACTATATGATGATGTTTGCATGTGCAGGTCTGATTTATTTCCCCTACAAGTACAATCTCTACTTGCATCTGTTTACCTGTAAAAGCCTTAAATTTACCTTTCTTTATAGTTGAGTAATACTCCATTGTGTAAAAATGCCACATCTTTTTAATCTATTCCTTAGGTGATGGTCACTTGGGTTTTCCCAAAATTTACTATTATATCATCAATCCCTCATGTTTATCAGTTAAAAATAACCACAGATGGTAAAGAAATTCTTTAAGTTAGAGGGAACAAAATAAAATAATATGAAAGTTTTCTTGAGTTAAATAGAAATAATTCCTATTTTTCTGTGTTAGTCTGGAGTAAAGCAGGTGCACATCTCAGGGACATATTCGGGGTTATTCAATTTTCATCATTGAATCATGGGCGCCTTGCTCCTCCTCAGTGACAGAATGATAGAAGAGGTGCACTTCTGGAGAATGAGCCATCCACCAAAATTATGGGTGTGCCTTGTGGTCCATGGCGGTCAGACACATCATTTCTGAGGCCTCAGAAAGGAATTAATACCCCAGAAGTTGAAGAAAATAACAGAAGCAACATAAGCACCATTTCTTCTTAGTACTCGTCCAAGATAGAGATTTGTTATGGGCAATATTCCAGATAAGGGAGGAAAATTACAAAGGGAGAAAACACAAAATTCGGTGGTGAAACTTAAATCTGTCATAGATAATCAGTTAATGAGGAGAAATCCAACAACCCTGGGCATGAGATATTAATTCTTGAGTAGGCCAGTAGTGTTGAGCTCCTTTCGCCTTCCGTAGGAAGTGAGACAGTCTCGATAGTCACAGCTCTGGATGACGGGCAAAGAATCTGCACTTCCAGTCCTCACATCTAAGCTTCCTGCTGGTGGGAAATTAAAGTATTCATGCCAGCGGATAACTCACTTTGGCCACAACTGTGCCTCCTTTCTCTCAGTTCCATTTTTTTTTTTTTCAGAAGCTTGGCTTTATACCACTAATTGACAGTACAATGTAGCTCTAAAAGTAAGGTATCATTTTTTTCTTTTCCTAAATGAAGACTTCTGTGGCACAGACAAAACGTGTTGGTAAAGTGTTGTATATACACACAACTAAAGATGTGGAAGACACCGGCAGATGTAAGGAGAGAAACAGGAAGTTATCCTGTCCCCACACCAGTCGTCTCGCAAGGTGCGCAGCCCTTGAGCCGCAGCTAATCTGATGCTATGTGTCAGCGCTAGTAACGCCCGCCAAAGGGCTCTACCTGGACTGCAGGCTGAAACACCCCCAAGTCACGAGGCGTTCTGTGAGCTTGAGTGCAATGGCTGCCTTTGAAAACTTAGAGTCCCTTATGAGCGAAAAGACATTGGGGTCCATTTAGGGCAGACGAAGGCACCAGAGGTGGAAATCCTTGTGAATTAAAATTTTGAGACTTAAAAAATGTAAAACTTACTAGAGTGCTAAAAAATTCAAGGAAAATACCAGCGTCACAGTTGGCACGGTTAATGTCAGGAAAGGATCGGAAGCATGCACTGGAGGTTGTGTGGCGGGAGGGGAGGGATGGGAGGAGAGGACCCAGCACAGCCCCAGCTAAAACCACCTTGGAGGGCCCGGGGGTGTGAAGCCGGAGTTGCAAGGGGAGGGCTTGGTGTTTACAGCTGAAAATATCCAGCAATATGTCATAAGTATGAGTTGTTAAGCAGGAAAGCACACAATAAGATAGTCATTTAAGAAAGATATATCTAGGAGTTTCATAGGTTTGAAATCAGCATTGCTATTAATCACTACTAATAAATTTCTACGCCATAGCTGGCTGTGATTACTGACTTTGTCTATGTATGCCTAATTTCCCTGTGCTTTTCTGTCTATGTCTATAAATTAAGAACCATTGGTTCAGATACTGACTAGCCAGACTTCCTTACCTCCCTTCCAAGGCAGCTTGGTGCCCAGTGATGAGTTTCCCCCTTACCTTCAGCTTATCTGCAGTGCTTGTGGCCATTCTTTCCAGAGATGTCCCCTCCAACGCTCAGCCCACTAAGTGCTGACTGACATTCTGTCAGCTGTGGAGATGTAACAGTAGTGTCCCTATTATGGGGAACCGACCTTCCGCTTCCCCTGGCCACCCTCACAGTCACCTGAGAAATTTGCATTGACAAAATCAAGAGGCTAGAAGAGCCTCTCCTTATTTCAAAAAACTTGTAATGTAATGATGATCACCGAAAATCCACTAACTCAGGAGTTAGCTCAGGAGGAGAATTATGTGTTTTAGTGCCGGGTGCCAATGTATCTAAAAAATATTTTCAGGGTTACCAGCAATGAACCAGAGAAAACAAGTACATCGGGGGCTCTTGGAGCTGTACAGAGGCTGCTGGCTGCCATGGCCGGAGGAGGCTGCTGCTCTCCCACAGAGCTGTCTCAGAACAGTGGGGCAGGCGTGGGTGGCAGCGATGGAAGCTGCAGCATCCAGCACACTTGGGGCCCATCTATTCCACCCCATTGGTGGCACAGAGGAGGAAATATAGGACAGGAGAGAAAGAAAACTGATTCAAGAGCAGCAGCGATGGAGCAATGTGAGGAGCAGAGACCAACGGCTCCAAGCTCACGTGCTCGGCTCTGCGCTCCAGCTTCTAGGTTTCCAACAGGAGACAGCACTACCTCTTGCTTTAACCGCTCAGCCTGACTGTCTCTCATACAGCTTACGTGGCTGCCAGGGCATTTCTTTATGGACTACTACCTCTTCATAAGAAGTTGTCACAAGCACAGGTGTATGTTTATGAAGACAGAAAAAGAGGGGTGGTTAGAAAACAACAAAGGAGAAAAGACAGCACTCGACACTTCAGTCTCTTCCCAAGCATGCGGGAAACCTTCACCTGCGCCGGATTACATACAGAGTGCATGTCGTGCCCGCAGTATTCAGGGGCAGCAATCCGTGCTGCACCTGCCCACCAGCATCTGGACGTCCCTCGTAACGTATGCTGCTGCACACTTTTCCTCTGCTATAAGTTCACTACTGATAGATCCCCCAACACCTGCAATTTCAGCTAATGCATCTATTTTCAGTGATCTGCTTGCAAAAGAGTGAACAGATGTATAATTATTCTCAATCCAGAAAAGATCAGGACATAGTTGTTATCTGGCAAAGTGACTCCAGGGTGGCCTTCCCAACGTTGCAGAGGAATTGCCAGAGAAAACTTCCCAAAATCTGGGCAGTCTCCTCTCTGATCCCATGAAAGTTGAAGTTCCTACCTCCCAGCAGCTGAGTCCACGGCTCAGTAAGTCAGAAGTGGGATGGCAGGTGTGGAATACCTGGCAAAGCCGGCCAGCCTAAGCCTGAACAAAGCAGATTAATAATGGCTTTTCACAGTCCTCTGGGGCCATCCCTGGGACGTCAGTCAGCTCAGCTCTCTTGGCTCCCCCAGGCAGCAGTGGTGGCCCAGTCCCCCTGGCCAGACAGAAGCTGTGTTATTCTTTTCCCAAGTGAAAGGTCAGAATTATTTCTTGATACTTTATCGCAGAATTTATCTAATCTCGGCTCCCTCTGGAGTAATGACAAACAGTGACATGGTCACTACAGGTTGCATTGTCCAAGTCATTGGCTTATTTTGGTTAAAGAAAATTATAATAAAAACATACCTTTTAAATCTTTCTGCAGTGCCAGAAAGCACTGCAGATTAAAGCATCTGCTTGGGCAGTCTCAGGGACCAGGCTTGATCCCTGGCATGTGGCACTGGCCCCACCCCTGGGGCGCGCTGAGAGGGCCACTGAGACTGGGCGTGGTGGCGCATGCCTGTAATCCCAGCTCTTGGGATGCTGAAAACAGGAGGATCACTACAAGTCCGATCTACAGACTAAATATATAAACAAACAAACAAAAAACCTGTAAAAAAGTCTTACAGTGAGACGAGTGAGAGCTGCGGGATCCTGAATAGACCCAGAGCACAGGCACGGCAAGTGAGTGAGATGACCCGGGACCTGCGGATCCTCATTCGACACAGGTTGCTGGCCCAGCCAGGAACCCTTCAGCAGAACTCCCTGCAAAGAGGCTAGAGGCAAGACCCACCCAGCTGATTCAGGAGCAGAACATCTTGCCAGAGAGACACAAAGG
>NW_004524705.1:264200-265005 GCF_000260255.1 Octodon degus | reverse complement strand
AAACAAACAAACAAAACCGAAACCAAAAAAACACACAAAAAATAGATAAAAAATAAAATAATACAAAATGATAAAAAAGTCTTAGAAACATTCAGTGGTTTTTAGAATTATTCATCCATCATGTGCATTGTGAAAATAAGGAGACGTGAAAAACAGAAGGGAAAATGAAGTGAGAGAACAATAAAGGAAAGGAGGCAAGGGAAAGGAGAGGGGAAGGAGGAAGGAAGTGACAGTGATGGAGGGACAGCAAGGCTCTTGTGCGTCCAAACTCTTCACAGGAGACTATTAGACATTTCCTTAGGGAAGCTGAAATTTGTCTCACTTTATTCTCCAGGGAGAAGAATTTAAAGAAGCAAAGCGATCTTGTTTGGGAAGCGGGAAGTCAGTGGTGCTGGTGATAAGGACCACGGCTGAGGGCTTTTCGGGCACCGAAGCCGCGTGCTGGGTGCGTTACGTATACGATTTGGACGCGTCCCAGACCTCCACCTTGTGATTCCCACCTGCAGACGGCGCAAAGCTTAGCGGCCATTGCGATACTGCTCACTAAGGGCTTCTTCCTGCAGAGCGTTTCCTCTGTTCTTCAGTCAGTGATTGCAGCACACACTTCCACGCTGCAGAGCCACACACGAGCTGGAACAGAGCTGATCCGCGCACAGGGCAGGCGCAGAGGGCAGGCGCAGAGGGCGGGCGATCAGGGAGAGTGCAGAGGGCGGGCGCAGAGGGCGGGTGCAGAGGGCGGGCGATCAGGGCAGGCGCACAGGGCAGGCGCAGAGGGCAGGTGCAGAGGGCAGGCGCAGAGGGCAGG
>NW_004524705.1:260209-264100 GCF_000260255.1 Octodon degus | reverse complement strand
GGCGCAGAGGGCGGGTGCAGAGGGCGGGCGATCAGGGCAGGCGCACAGGGCAGGCGCAGAGGGCAGGTGCAGAGGGCAGGCGCAGAGGGCAGGTGCAGAGGGCGGGCGCACAGGGCGGGCGATCAGGGCAGGCGCACAGGGCGCAGGTGAGGCAGCTGGTGAAAAGCGTAGTGAAAGAGGGCTAGAAATCAGTACAGAGGAGAGAAAGTGAGAGCGGGCTGATATTGACGAGAGTATGCTACAGGAAAATCGTTCACTCAGTGTGTGAAATTCCTGGGTCAGCACTGTGTCACAATCCAGGCAGAAGAAATACACTTGGAGGAAGGCCTCTGCGATTTACCGGCTTGAGAAGCGGGGGAGGTAAGCCCTACAAATTTGGCTAAGTTATTTCCTTCCAAGAATAAATTTCCTCATATTTGGGTGTTTTGTCTCTTTTTGCTCCGAAAGTCTGTGGAAATCTGTGTCAATCACGAGCACCTCAGGTACTCCTCATGCCCTGGAGGCGTGGCTGTCATTTATCTCAGGCCTTGAGATGCCCAGCCAGACACGATGATGTCAGGCATGTTCCACCTGTTTCATTAAAGATCTCCTGCTAGAAAGCTTCCATCACCCCTGTAGCCTCTTCTCTGAAGAAGGAATCCTGCCGTGAGGGCAGTGCTGTGGCACAAGACCATGTCTGGGCAGGAGCGGGGTCAGGCTTCACTTTTCCCTGGAGAATGATGGAGTACTTTTAAGAACACCTCAAGGTTCTGAGCTGCATCCTCAGCCAAAACGGCTTGCACTGGTGGCCCAGTTTTCCCTCAGTACTACTTGTGAAGTAAGAGCTGGGTTAGAGCCACCTAGTTCAAAACATTGACAATCAGGGATACAATAAGACAAACGAACATATCCAACTTGGTTCAATAAACATCTGATGAGAGGCTGCATCTGGAGTGGGCAGCTGCTCTACTAGGAGAGCGCGGCGCCTTCACACCACCCACTTTTCCTGTCTCTGCAGGAGGCACACCTATCTTTGCCACATCATCGAGTAGCTCCAGCTTCCGAGTCCCACCTAGAGCGTTCTCTTCATGGCTCAGGTGGAGAAAATAAGACTCGAAGTGAGAAGACCCAGGGCTATGGAATCCCAGGAGGTCAGGTCAGGGCGCACTCTCAGAGTCATGTCCAACTTCTAGTTCTAAGCTGGGCGTCCCTGACAAAAATGCGACACTTAGGGATAAGAGAAAATGTTGTCCTCCACCCCATCCTCTGTGGAAATGCAGTAGAGAAATTCAGGAGTTTCTTTTCTAAGAGGAGAAGCTTAGCATTTTCTAGAATATATTTCAAATTTGAGATAACTCTTCTACATATATTTAGATAACAAAATTTAGTTTCAAGATGAAGATTTAGGGAGGTGCATTTGTTCTCTGCAATGATTTCCTTCTCAGGCACTGAATATATGATCAGAAATCCAGAAGATACAGGAAAATGGGAACAGAGAAATCAGATTAAGGTGAGCTCAGTCATGTGAGAACAAGTAATGGAAAGAGAAATAAACATAATTTTCTCCACTTTATCAGAGGAATGATGTTTAATACAAAAGAGAAAAATGTTAGAATAATAAGATATACTAAGCTAAATTAAAATATAAAAAAATATAAAAAAGTGACCAATCTACATTGTTTTCCCAAGAGAACAAACATTTAACCCTCACAAGAGTTCCATAACTGGGCACTAGGATCCAAAGTGAAACATACCAGTTCACCAAACAACTTAAATGTGGGGATGTGACTTACACTTCCCCATCGTTTCACTATGGAGCTGTTGCGCTAGGAATCGCCACATGGGCAGTAGAAAATGATGGAGCCACCCATCTTTCCAAGATCACAAATCACATTTTAGAGGCAGAATACATTGTTCTGGAAAGATTGTAGCAAAGCTCTACAGCAAAAGAATCAATGCAAGTCTCGAAATGCTGGTGGCTTCCAAAATGGGACACACACCTTTGTGTCCACAAGCAGTGTTGACAGTCGAGTCCAGTCGAGAACACACAGAGCCACAACAATTTTTTTTTTTTTGATGGCCTGATGGAAGGAAATAGTTCTAAAAATGACAAAAGTCATGTGGGGAAATGTCAGTGTGACCCTAAAATAAAAGGTGGAAAAGTCAAAATCACATGGGAAGAGCTGGGTCTTCCTAGCATCAGATGCTAGAGGGAGAGGCCAAGGGGCAGCCCTGAGGGACAGCGGGGCGTCTTCTCCGCAGTGACCGCTGCAGCCCCAACAGGCTGCCAGGGCCGGGCCTTGGTGAAGGCGAGAGCCCCACTTCGTTCTCTACCCGCGATGACCAGTGTTGTGATCCCTTAGGTGTTTCCAGAAACGCGGCTCCAATCCCTTGAAGCCCAGCCCTTCGCACTCCAAGCTTGCCCTCTGGAGCTGGCCCCAGGACAGGCGCAGGCTCCCCGCAGAGAGACAGCTGAACACAGACGAGCGACCAGGCCCGTGTCCTCGAGTGAGCGCCATGCTTGGCGGGAAGCAGCCGTCCTCAGAAAGCGGTCACCCGCCCGGCACACAGGCCCCGCTCCCGGGCCCTCCGCAGCGCGCCCGCGACGTCCCTGTTCCTCAGGCTGTAGATGAGCGGATTGAGCATGGGCGTGAGGATGGTGTAGAAGGCCGACACCGCCTTGTCCTGCTCGGGCGTGTGGTAGGAGTGGGGCAGCACGTAGGTGTACATGGCGGCCCCGTAGAAGAGGCTGACCACCACCATGTGCGAGGAGCAGGTGGCCACCGCCTTCTGCCGGGCGTCGGCCTGGCGCATGGCGCACACGGCCAGCAGGATGCGGGCGTAGGAGGCCGCGATGACGGAGAAGGGGATGAGCAGCATGAGGATGCAGCAGGCGTACATGGCCGTCTCGTAGGCCGAGGTGTCGGCGCAGGACAGCTTCAGCAGCGCAGGCACCTCGCAGAAGAAGTGGTTGATCTCCCGCGAGGCGCAGAAGGGGAACTGCATGGTGACCGGGGTCAGCAGGAAGCCGTCCAGGGAGCCCCCCAGCCAGGCCGCCGCCGCGATCAGCAGGCAGACCCTGCGGCTCATGAGCACCGGGTAGCGCAGCGGGCTGCACACGGCCACGTAGCGGTCGTAGGACATGAGGCCCAGCAGGAAGAACTCGGCCCCCGCCAAGGTCAGGTAGAGGAAGTGCTGGGCCGTGCAGCCCGCGAAGGAGATGGCTCGCCGGCCCGTCGCCTGGTCCAGCAGCATCTTGGGCACGATGGTGGAGATGTACAGGATGTCCATGAGGGAGAGCTGGCTGAGCAGGAAGTACATGGGCGTGCGCAGCCGGGGGTCCGCGCGGATGAGCACGATCATGGTGGCGTTGCTGGCTATGGAGACGAGGAAGACCAGCAGGATGAGGGCGAAGAGCAGCCAGGGCGCGCGCGAGCTGCGGAACAGCCCCAGCAGGACGAAGTCGGCGAACGCGGAGTAATTGCCCCACGCGGCAGTTCTGCAGGTCACAGGGCAGAGAGATGGCGTGAGGGGATGTTGGGGAAAGCGGTACCTTGGGAACGTGAGAATGCGCTCACGGATAATTCGAGAGACCTGTTCTCGCCTCAGGAAGCTCGGATTCTCACTTCCCAGATGGGCACCCTGGGCGGGACTGTGTCGTGTTAGGTCGCACCGCCGGCCGCTCAAGAATGGGCTCAAGAACGACGTGCTACTTGCTGACCACTGCTGGCTGGCTAAGGAGTCTCGAGGAAAAATGTTTATGTCTGTTGTTCATGGCCCTCTCTCGCATGATATCACCTTGAAGTGTCCACACAGAAAAGAGTAAGAATGAACCAACCCAAAAAAGAGGGATGGAACAGCAGACGAGGCCCAGACCGTGCCCCTGCCCTGCCCCTGCCCCTGCCCCTGCCC
>NW_004524705.1:256340-259952 GCF_000260255.1 Octodon degus | reverse complement strand
CCCCTGCCCTGCCCCCACGTTACACTCTAGTTTGTATGCTTAGAATCCTGAGTCAGAACGCCCATCAAGATCATGCATTTTGCCCGTGGAAAGATACTCACATGGATTTTACTAGTTTATGTCATTCACGACAACTTTCTAAGTCATAAAGTTCAATTGCTTCACTTATTTCCTACGTGCCCGCTGCTTGAAGACAAGGATCCTATGCTGAAGAATAAACGCCAGGACTATGAGGTGTGAGGAAACAAAGCGCCCTCCACACGAGCACAAATAGTTAAAATTATACCTATTGTAAAGGAGATTCATTTTCCTTCTTTTACCAAGAATCCTACTGCTTACTAAGATAGCTTAACGTGATTAAGTGAAATGAGAATAATAAATAATATATAAAGTTTAATTAAAAAGGAGAATTAACCGATTTGAATAATACTAGAGGACACTGTCAACAGAGAGGTCTTACTCTTAGCCCCCAGGTTACGAACGCGCAGCCGGCTCAGCAGTTGCGTTTGGCGCATCTGTGGGCTGCTCGGACAGTCTCTCTGGGTGCCGTGCGGATTTATCCGGTCCACTGTGGTAGCTGGGAGCCCTGCAGAGCTGCTGAGCGGAGAGACATGACTTGAAGCCCAAGATGTGCTACAGATGTAAATCATGTTAAGGATTCAAAGACGTGAGAAAAAGGTGTGCTGATTATCCTATAAAAATTCTTATAATGCCACACACTGGCTCATAGTATTTTGCTAGATAACATTAAAATTAATTTGACCTCTGTCTGTTGCATTTTATTTATTAATTATATTTATTTATAGTGTATTTGACTGTTATAGCGTCTCACTACACAGCTTGGACTCTTGGTGATTCTCCTGCTTTCAGCTTCCCCAGAGGTGGGATTGCAGGTGTTTGCCAGTATGCCAGGACTCTGGCCAGCTCAGCCCTGGGGATGGGGCTGGCACAGCAGGTGGTGCCAGGGATTGAACTGCAGTCCCTGCACTTGCCTAAGCTTGCCTATGCAGGTGCTTTCGTCCACTGAGCTATCTCGCCTGCCCCCTTATGGCATTTTTAATGTAGCCACTAAGGTAATTTATAATTACCTCTGTGGTTCCCAGAAGGTTCTATGGAAAACTTCTGGTCTAGGGGCTTCTTTCCCAAAACATGATGATGCAAATACCTTCATCCAAACAAGTTCCCCAGAACTGAACATTCCTGTAATTACTGGAATTTGAGCAAAAAATTATATGTGATGCCACATTACAAAAAGCAACACTATCATGTGGGTTTGCACTCAGCTGTGAGAAGTAAGAACACATTTACTACCGAGTGTGGTGTGATTCATGGATATTATTTAAATTGCTTTTCTCAACACCCTTGTGAAGTCCTGGTGCCTTGCTTTCTCCACTCCACAGATGAAAAGCAGGCTTAAGGGCCTAGCACGGGCAGTGGATCCTGATAACTGGCCTGTTTGCTCTGTCTGGTTTTCTAGCGACTCAATGTGAACATAAACTCACTCATTCCACAATTATTTCCTGAGCCTCATGGGGTGAATCAGAAATTGAAGTTCTGAAGGAGCCCCAAATGGCACACGATCCTTGTTTCCAAGAGGCCAGGAAGTGAACCCTGCATGGCCAGAGGTGCCCACTAGGAGAGGCTTGCAAGGGGAATTCCAGGGCTTGGACCTCTCTCTAGCTGGCGAGTAACAGCATGCACAGCAGACAGAGGTCATGGGAGCTGCAGCCAGGGGCTGGCCCATGAGAAATTCCCCCAGGGCCCGCTGTACATTTCGCACAATAATGATGGATGTGCACAGGCAAGAGGGAAATTCTCAGCCGGACTTTCATGGACGGAATCTGTGCTATGTCCGCTTTGCAGCGTCCTCCTTCTTGGCACATTGCCGGCTCTGCAGCAAGCTTTCGCCAGCTGTGTTCCTGATGTGCATCTTGCTTTAATTCTGCTCCTTGCCCTCCACTTGCAGTGTTAAGCCACCGGGGAAATTAAAACCAAACATCAGGCAGCAGCCCACAAGACGGGGAGAGCTGAGCACCCCTCCAGCCCTGCCCTCCCTGATGTCATGGGGTTTGCTGTCGCTTCCTCATTCTGAGGGTGACGGATGGTCAGTGGAGACAAGCACAGGGACAGGCACAGGCTGTGGCAATGCTAAAGCCCCAGCAGGACCAACCAGGATGTGGATGTCCCTGGGCCTGACCATGAATAGCCGGAGGCCGAGGCTTGCTAATGAGACCCTGGAGACCCCCAGTGCTCCTCACAGAGGGCGAGCCTCAGATCTAAGGGCAGCTTGCTTTCACTGCTGCTGCTAAATTTTATTCTGTATTTTAAAAGTTATGGGTAGGGTGACCAAAGCATCCATGGAAAATAATTAAAAATAATCCAACCGAATGCACTACAGCCCTGTATTAAAATGATTATGTCTATGAATATTTTTATTAATTAAGTGGTGCCCGCAACCAGAGACCTCGGTGGTGCCGTGCAAGTGGCTCCCACTGAGCAGCCCCCAGCACCGTGTGAGGCCTCAGACTCCAGGGCACGCTCAATTGCACATCCACATCGGAGTACTTAGCAACAGTCTCCATGCGTGTGCGGGGCCTACCCAGAGTGCTGCTATGGTTGACGATGCTCCACACTCTCTTAGCTTTTCCTCTGTTGATTCATATGCACATGCTCATGAAATGCAGTACTGTCAGGTCAGTTCTCTGGGATGGACTGTGGAAAGGAGGTCCCCAGCTGTAGCAACACCTCACCGAACTGCTAGACCAAGTTGGTGGCCAGCGATCCCCACCAGCCACCAGGCACCCCGAGGGTCTGTGCTTCCTCCTGCGTTCAGCAGCAGCAGCATCTAACCTTGTGTGTGATTCCTTAATAACTGAGAAATTTGAGCACACACGCATATATGTTAGCATTACTTACTTTGAGATTTGCTTATTCATGGCATCTACTCTTTGGTATATTCAGGATGTCTATAAATTAACATATTTTTTCTTTAGGGAACAAAGATATTCTTTTGTAATATCTATTACAACTATTTTACAATAAACTTTGCCTATAATTGTGAATTTGATTTCTAGGCCAGAAAACATTTAAATATCTAGGTAGTTAAGATGCTTAATTTTACATTTTGTACTCTGAGTTCATTTGAGAAATTATTCCTCATCAAGGGATATGATTAATTTTTTAATTCAGTCATCCTATGTTTAAGGATATGCAATATTTTAGTACATTTGGAATTTATTGTGCCTTTTGGGAAAGTATAAAATGATGGATTTTGGGCCAAGGAGATAGCTTGTTGGTCTAAGCACCTGCCTGGTAGGCACAAGGAGCAGCGTTTGAGCCCTGGCACTGCATGCTGGGCCTGCCCTGTGCCACGCTGGCCACTGCAACCAGGCCTGGTGGTGCACAGCGTAATCCCAGCACGGGGCGGCTAAGACAGGAGGATCACTAGGAATCCACGCTGCGTAGTGAGGCCCTGCGCCTAATGCATAAATAATTTAAAAAAATGATAGATTTCTCTGAATGGCCAAGAATATGATGAACTTGTTGCCAAACTCTAGTTCTGTTGAAAAAGGAAGGATTCCAGTCTAGGTGATGAGTGGGAGGACCTGTTCC
>NW_004524705.1:255509-255945 GCF_000260255.1 Octodon degus | reverse complement strand
CCCCAGGCCTGGCCCACCTGCCTATTGACGTGCTGGTGCTGATCCCTGAGGAGGAGGAGAGCATCAAGCACCATCTCCCTGAGACAGTCTGATCCCCTCCCAAGAAACCGGGCACCAAAGGGGCAGAGGAAGCAGACTCAAGTGCCTGGAGCAGGCTGGGCACCTGGAACTGGCCGTGCAGTGGCATCTGTACAGAGTGCTCCTTCAGCACTTAGGCCAAAGACAGCTGTTCCTTGGGATGCTGAGCAAACAAAGAGACAAAGTGAGCCAAGGACGCGCAGCTCTCCCAGCATGGAAAACCCCTGGCTCTGCAGTGACAAGGTGCAGCGTGCACCTGCCAGCCAGCACCCTGGCCCTGTGCTGTCAGCGTGTCTCAGTAACCCTGCACCTTGCACACTGTCCTCACACATCGTCTTGGGCTTGTCAGCACCTCAGG
>NW_004524705.1:253738-255224 GCF_000260255.1 Octodon degus | reverse complement strand
TTTCTTTCTTTCTTTCTTTCTTTCTTTCTTTCTTTCTTTCTTTCTTTCTTTTTTGTATTTTAGGGAAGGGTCTACAGGGTGTTTAAGGTCTCACTACTAGATTGGACTTGTAGCAATCCACCTGTTTACAGCCGCCCAAGAGTTGGGACTACAAGCATGTGCCACCACACCCAGTCAGTCTCATTGGTCATCTTAGCATGCCTCACGGGGGCGGCCGGCATGGCAGGCCCGGGGATCAAACTCCTAGCCCACGTGCCTGCTTGCAGGCACTTTAATCTGCTGAGCTATTTGGCTGGCGCAACAAACCAGCTTTTATCCAAGTAGTATGTGCAGATTGTAGTGGGAAACATATGCACTAAAACTGGAGCATCGAATCAGTCCCAAGAAAAGTTAAAATAGAAGTAGAACTAAGCTGTTGGAATCTTACCCTGCATTTTCCATAATTACTTCCTTCAGTAGGAGCAGATCCAAGAGCCAGGAGTCAGTTTTCTTTTTAATGCTGTGATTTTTCTGTCAAATGCTGCTTTGTGTCAGGAACTGGCATTCACCTTGGTGACCATCAGACTTGGAAGTTTGTGAGTCTAAAATTGACATGAACAGGGACTGCCCTGGAAAGATGAGATTAAACAGTGTACATCACTAAAAGCTGCTTGATCCTATATATAATATGATATAACATGATATCAAATAAGGCAAATATAAGGTAATATATTTTCTTCACAGCAGTGTTATCATTTAAAGTCTCACGTTTAATTGCACAAAGGAAGACAGCTTCTACGTGAAACCGCTTGGACAACCTTTAGAGTGACGGAGCTATTTTGCTAAGCACGGATTGTCCTTCATCTGGAAAATGAGTGAGCTGTGAGCACCCTCCCTGTTAATTAACATTGTCTTTAGAGACAGTTTTTAGTTACCCGGACAGGATGAAAAGTATAGAGTAGATACACTCTTCTTCCTAAGAACATTTTTAAATGACATAAGTGAATATCCCATTCTAATGATGCAAGCTTTGCTAAATCTTTATATTGAAGCAAGCCTGAGCAGGAAATGATCTGCATCCTGATACAAATCAGATGTAAGTGAGGGCAGCAGCTGATAGAATAGTTAAAAGATAAAATTTACAAGGGCATCTGGGATTCGTAGGTAACTGTCAGTGGAGTGCTGAGGCATATTTACAGCACTTCCTTGTTTTGAGCCAGTTTTCCAGGAAGCTCAAATTTCATTTAAAACACCCCGTGACTGGTAACTACAGCATCCTCCACGCTGCTTACCTTGCACGGCCGCTTCACCAGATCTGATAGCCTGAATCTTCAGAGAAACGTCTTGCATAAGTAAAGCAGTAAGTGCACTTGTTCACCATCTCTTTTCATTTGTAAGCATGACTGATAAGGGGCATGACAACAAGGCTGTCCAGCCGGAGGACTCCTGTGTTATGGAGTGAAGCAAGGAGGTATGAGAAAGGACAAGTGGGAGAAGCTCTGGGTCA
>NW_004524705.1:238016-251628 GCF_000260255.1 Octodon degus | reverse complement strand
TTTTTTTTTCAACAATGTTTTCCTACACGCTCCATACTTTATACAGAAATGTAATTTTCCATACAGAAGAGACAGTTCAGTCCTTTTAGAATACTTGGGAAAATTTTTAAAGAGCTTTGCTACAGTAGAAAATGTTTCTGGAGAGAAGGTGTTCCCCAGGTGGAGATCTGTCTCCAGGCCATCCAGAGCCTGCCAAGGAGCCCCTCTCCCAGAATGGCCAATGAGCACAGCACCTTGGAAGAAATGGAAGGGGAAGTTCAGCTTAAGAAGAGCAAAAGCTGAAGAAATGTGGACAAAGAGCCTGTGAAGGAAGATGTAGAAAAAGCTAAGAAGAGGTGAGGCCGCTCTCCAGCTGAGAAGCTGTCACCAAGTCCCCCCAAACTGACAAAACAGAGGAAGGCCATCATTGATACTGTGATCCACTACAAGGATAGTTCAGGGCGGCAGCTCAGTGATGCCTTCATTCAGGTACCTTCCAGGAAAGAGTTCCCAGGATACTATGACTTAGTTAGGAAGCCAGCGGATTAAAAAAAAAAAGGATATAATTCATAATCGTAAGTACCAGAGCCTGGGTGACCCGGAGAAAGATGTCATGCTGTCATGCTTCTGTGTCACAATGCTCAGACTTTCAACATGGAGGGATCCCAGATCTATGAAGACTCCATTGTCTTGCAGTCGGTGTTTTAGAGTGTGTGGCAGAAAACTGCCAAAGAGGAAGAAAGTGAGGAGGAAAGGAGCGAGGAGGAGGATGATGAGGAGTCTGAGTCTGAGACAAAATCTGCTAAGGTGAAAACCCAGCTCAACAAGAAAAGGCCAGGACAAAGGGAAAGGCAAGGAAAGGGCAAACTGAGGGAAAACAAAGCCAGTGGTGAGTGATTTCCACAGCAACGAAGAGCAGGATGAAAGTGACCAGTCAGAAGCAAGAGGGACTCATGGGGATAGTATATTGCTACGGCTGGTCTATATGTATTAGCCTGATCAAATACTGCGTAAGTACTCTGAATGGATCACAGATTTGTGCACATGATGCACTACATTCTGGCCTCTTAGTTGGACCTATTCAAATTTTAATTTTTGAATATTATTTTGAAATATTTAATTTAATTTTAAATTAATTAATATTTAATTTTCTTGTTTTTAGTTTATTTTTCTTTTTATATTAATTTTATTGAGAAAGGAATAACATTGAGACAGTTTCAAAACAGCTTAGTAGGACAGTTACAATAATTAATACATTGCATATTGTTGTCTGAATATTGTTTAATTTTAATTTTTGTTTTATGATTTATACTGTTTCTTTTACTTACAATCTCCTTATAAGACATGGTATGATATTTTCTTCTAGTATTAGAAACTTTAAAAAGTATATTGTCATTTTCCATTGACTTTATATTAGTTCTTCCTTGTCTGTTACACACACACACACATACACACACACACACACACACATTTATGAAAAGATATGTATATAACCTGACATAAGATTGATACTGTTTTGTGGAAATCTTCAAAGACCTTTTAAATAGGTTCATCCAATATTGTATTTTACATGGTCCTGCATGACTACCAGTTTTTAGGGCTCTTTATTCTTTACCCAGGACCGCACAGCTACTTCTCTTGTCTTCTGGATTATGGTCTTTGTTATTTTCTATATGCTACATCTGGAGGGATTAGAATATTTTGAGTTTGTATAATAGGAAAATATTTTATTTTTAGTTCTCAAAGGTTTGTTTGCTTACTACAGAATTCAAAAAGGACAGGTCTTTTTAAAATTTTTTTCAGTCCTTTGAATAAACAAGTCTAGTTTCTTACCCACTTACTCTTTTTTTCCTAACGTGTAATAAAATGTTATTTAATTTTGTTCTTCCATAGCTAGTATTTGTTTTCTATGTACATGCTTTAATGATTTTTTTCTTTACAATTAGTTTTGGACAATTTCAGTTTTGTGTATCTTGGTATGATTTTATTCATATTTCTTGTGCAAAAGGTTCATTTTTCTTGGTAATGTGGTGTTATAATTTTAACTAAATTCAGAAGTTTTGAATCTATAAATATTTAGTGCCTAATCCCTTCTACTTTGAGAATTCTAATTATAAATATAGGTTTCTTGATTTAGGCACAGAGAGAACTACTATATGACTGATCTTTAAACTCTTCTTCATGTTTATTTTACACGGTTTTCATTGTAATAGTCATTTAAATTTGTAAATAATTTTTACATTGTGCAATCTATTATCAATCTCATGTTATGTATTCATTTCAGAAATATTTTTCTAAAATTCACTCTGCCTATATCTTATATCTTTCACATTTCAATATTTATCATACTTTTTGATTTGTTATATAATTATTAATCTTCAGTAAGGTTAATAATTGGAAAAAATAAAGTAAATATATGTTAAAAAAGTTAATAAAAGTAAATGAGGGAAAAGAAAAACAAAGTGTAGCAGGATTGTGCTGCTACAATGTTGAATATAGTTCGATTTCTAAATATCTGTGTA
This sequence comes from Octodon degus, assembly GCF_000260255.1. NCBI lineage: Eukaryota > Metazoa > Chordata > Mammalia > Rodentia > Octodontidae > Octodon > Octodon degus. The sequence continues at coordinate 249,127 of NW_004524705.1, read as the reverse complement.
AAAAATGTGTAATTGTTTTTTAAAATTTTGTAGGGATTTAGATTTTAGAACATCCATGGTTGTTGGAAAATAGCAGGTTCATTTTATGTCTAAGGTATGTGACATGCAAGTGGACAGTGATGTTCAGCTTAACCATCTCCGTTATACAATAATAATATCAGTGAGCTTCTCTTCTGGACATTTAACAACTAAAGTTTGCAGACCAAAAATTAGACAGATTGATGGGCTAAAAAGGTAGCCAACACTTTGTCCCTAGCCCTTCACAGTCAGTGAGGACTCAGGACATAAGGGAACCTCTGCTGTGACATCTGCTCATTTATTTTAGATCAGCGACCGTGCCCAGCATCTGCATTGACATGCCTGTTCCACACACGGACACCTGTTGTGCTTCCCACTTGGGGGGTTCTGTGCTGCATCTTCCTATCCCCTGCTTTTTAAAAAATATTTAATTTTTTTATTTGGTACAGGGTGTCACTATGCAGTTTAGATTTGCAGTGCTCCTCCTGTCTCAGCCGTCCCAGCTTTCCCAGCACCACAACACCCACTTTCAGGCCCACATGGCCGGCAGCACAGCATGCAGTACTGGAGACAAACGCAGGTGCTTGGGTTTTCCAGGCAGGCGCTAAGCCTGCCAAACTGTCTCCCAGCTCCTTTGGACCTGCCTTTTCTCAAGCTGCACATTTTGGGGGCCTTCCTGAGCATCCCAGATAAGCAGCCCCCACGCACCCCAGCATCGCAGTGTGCCTGTATTTCTTGTGTTACATCACGCACAGGTCATATCCTGAGCCTTATTTTTAGCATTTTCTTAAAGTACAAGTTCAACATATTTTAGGTGTACAAAAATTTTGAGCTTGTTTGATTATGTATAATTGAGCCCTGGGTGTGTGATAAGTGTGCACAAGAAGAAACAAAGCAGCAGCACCCAGAGCCTGTCCACACACATGCCCAGCAACAGATCTCCCGAGAGCATGAGTTCGTCTTGCTGGATCTGTGCTTCATAGACATTACTTCTGTGGCTTCCCTAGCACGAGATGGTGTTTGTAGGAGGAGCACAAGGGGTGCGGGTCGTGGTGGAACATCTACTCTGATGGCATGAGTATGTCACCGTGCATTCATCCCTTTCACGAAGAGCACAGAGACCAGTCACAACTCTTCTGAGAGGCTCTCAGGAAGATAGCATTCCCATCTCTTTAGATCGTGAGTGGGATATGTACACCAGTGGGATAAATCCCGTCTTGCCTCCTGCAACCCTTGATACTGTCCATGATATTTGAAGTTTTGAAGACTTCTTATACCTACGAGAGGCAGAAGTCCTGGACAAATATTTCTCTGTGTTTCTGGAAGCCACTGAGTATTTATTTTGAACACACATGAACAAGGTAGGAAGAAGGAAAGATTGAAGAGAGGAAAGAAGGAATCGATACAGTGTCTTACAGTGTGACGTGGGTACCCTGGCTCAGTGTTCCTGTCCCCACACCCATGAGGTGAAGTCAATCCTCACAAGGCCTCGCCAGGCCCTCTCTGGGAAGACCCCATCCTCCCCAGGGCCCTCCTCAGCGCCCCAGCCACGTCCTTGTTTCTCAGGCTATAGATGAGCGGGTTCAGCATGGGTGTGAGGATGGTGTAGAAGGCGGAGAAGACCATGTCCTGGGACGGTGTGTGGTAGGAGGGTGGCAGCATGTAGGTGTATATGGCGGCCCCATAGAACAGGGTCACCACGAGCATGTGCGATGAGCAGGTGGCAAACGCCTTCCTTCTCCCCTCCACGGAGCGCATGTGGTGGACGGTGGTCAGGATGCGGGCATAGGAAGTGATCACCACAGAGAAGGGCACAAGTAGCATCAGCACACAGCACACGTACATCACTGTCTCAAACAGGGCTGTGTCCGCGCAGGCCAAGCTCAACACAGCGGGCACCTCACAGAAGAAATGGTGGATCTCCCGGGAGCTACAGAAGGGAAAGCTCATGGTGATGGGCGTGAGGAGGAAGCCGTCCAGAGAGCCCCCGAGCCAGGAGCCTGCCACTATCAGCCAGCACACCCGGCGGCTCATGAGGACGGGGTACCTCAGGGGGTGGCAGATGGCCACGTAGCGGTCATAGGCCATGAGACCCAGTAGGAAGAACTCGGCCCCCACGAGGGTGAGGTAGAGGAAGTGCTGAGCTGTGCACCCCACAAAAGAGATGGTTCTCTGGCCCAGCAGATAGTCTACCAACGTCTTGGGCACAATGGTGGAGATGTACAGCATGTCGATTAAGGAAAGGTGGCTGAGGAGGAAGTACATGGGGGTGTGGAGGCGCGAATCAGTGTGGATGAGGAAGATCATCATCCCATTAGCTACCAGTGCCGTGAGGAAGATGGTGGAGATGGTGGCAAAGAGCAGACCTGAGGTGTCCTGTCTGGTGAACAGCCCCAGGAGGGTGAAGTCCCTAGAGGACGTGTTGTGCCCTTCCATTGGCCCTCCAGTGGCCCTGACGCAGCCTCCAGTCTTCCCAAGTTTAGTGGTAGGTGGTGTCCCTGGGAAATAAAACGACAACGCACAAATCAGTTGTTGAGCATAGAAATTCTAAAAGGTGAAAGAAAACACTGAAAAATATTTTGTATTCTGCTATGTAACAATTTATCTCGGACTGCTAATCTTTATGCATTTTAAGTAAAACTGATGATCAATACTCAAAAGATTGTTGGTCATTTGGGCAGGATGCTAGGTATTGTTGGTCATTTGGGCAGGATGCTAGGTGTTACTGTACTATCTCAATATTCCCAACAGCAGCCACACCATGTCATAGGTGTGTGTATGTCTGTGAACATATTACTGTAGGTAGATTTAAAGTGATGCCATTGTTTAAATGCACCATTGTTATGGGAAGAATAAACACAACCCTTCAAACATCTTGGAAAGCCAGGTGTGTTGGTGCACGCCTGTAATCCCAGCACTTGGGGGGCTGAGGCAGGAGGATGGTCGCAGGTTAGAGACCAGCCTGGGCTATAAAGTGAGCTGAAATGAACTGTATAGCAAGACCCTATCTTTAAAAGTAAAAACAACAACAACAACAAAACCCAGAACAGACAAACAGACAAGCATCTCTGATCCTGGTGTCTTGTTGGTGTCCGCCGCTCAGCTGCTGGGGAGCAGTGTGTGTGCCGGCGCAGCCTTCGGGTCCGCCTGTTCACGAGGGCACACTTCCTGCCCGTGCATCCAGACGGTGAGGGGTGACATGTGCTGGGCCACACACACTACTCTGGCAAGGTCAGACACGAAGGAATCATCCAGTAAAGAAGACATTAGTATTCAAAACTGTTTTTTGTTGAGTTTTAAGAGAAGATTTAATTTCAGGGTCACGGGGAATTATCTTTCATATCATGACTGGCATAATCACTAACAATCAGGTTTTGCAACGAGGACGCAGAGCAGACAGTGGGCTATCGGCCACCTATTGTTTTTGGGAACTGGAACTATGTTTGTAGTATTTATTAAGAAAAGCTCAAATGATATAATATAGGTCTGATATAATTTTAGGTTGTGATAAAGAAGAAAAATGCACATTATATGAAAGTCAAGATTGATTTCTTATGTTTTAAGGCTAAATATATACAAGCTATTTTACCAAACTGTGAGCTAAGTTTCCCAAGATAATTTAGTGCTCTCCTAAATATTTTAAAGTTGTGAGTGCCTGAGTCACTTTCACAGAGAAAATAACTGTTGAAAACAGCAGTGAGGCGTTGCTAAGAGCTTGCTTTGCACCTATGCTGTGCTGAGTGGTGCTGGGTGTCTGGTGGCTTTTGGTCCCCACAATAAAGCAGGAAGCAGCAAACTGCAAACCACTCCCTTCACAGTGCTGACCTGGGCACGGCGTGTTGGGGCGAGGCTGCTAGAGGGGCAGTATCTGGACCTGCAGTAGCAGCTCATCCGGTTCTACCCACGCCCAGGACAATAGCTACACCTTGACTGCACTTAACAAATAAAATATGCCAAACATGCAAATGTCTTTTTTTTTTTTTTTGGTGGAACTGGGGATTGAACTCAGGTCCTTGTATTTGCCAGGGAAGCGCTTATTCCACTAAGCCATCTCCCCAGCCCCCCATGCAAATGTCTTGAACCTCTACTGTGTGTAACCATTGCTTTAAGTAATGAAAAATATTCATAATTGAGAAATCACAAAGCTTATTATAATCTACACTGCTGTTTTTAATAGCGGTAAACAGTATTTACTGCTTTATTTCATTCTGTTAATTTCGGAATCTTTGGTGCCAGATTTTGTAAATTTTCTTAACACTATGTATAATTTTGCCTCATTTTCTGTGTCATGTGCATTATTATTCTTATTCTTATTCTTATTATTTGTAATGTTGAGAATCAAGTCAAGACCTGGTGTGTGGCAGGCACGCGTTCTCTTAGACCGTGCCTTAGAAAGAGAACACTGTGCACCTTGGGGAGCAGCCGGCACTCCAGTCCCATTTCTGTTGCTTCCACCTGCCTGCATTTTGGGCTTAGTGCTCCTAATCCTGCCCCAAGACCTCAGAGATAAGTGAGAGCGCACTGTTGTAGAGTTGCATACTTTTCTAGGCTCTCAGTCTAAACGCACACCTAAGTGTTTTTACAATTTGAAACATATGTTAAAATAAAACAAATTTCATAAGAAAATTATAAGAGAACAATAGTAGTTGCTACATTGTGTATCATTATCTCCAAAGTAGCATAAGACTTAGACATAAAAGAGTGTAAGAGGCAGACATGAAAGATTCTCTCTCACAAAAAGGAAACAAACAAATAACAGCACAAAACTTTCTTTTTAGAAAACAAATGGAAAACAGTGGTATAAATGAAAAAAATTAGCACATGTATTAAAATACTTTTGAAGCAGAGAGACCAATCTAGGGGATTATCTGGACTCCCAACCTCCTACATTTCTGCCCCCATTTTGCGCCTTATTTGCACATGTGTTTTGTAATCTCACACTGTCCCACCTTCTCCAGCTAGTGAATGGAAGAATGCTCACGTTTTCAGCTTACCATCCTTGCTCTTGCTCACAAAAGGCCCGACTTGCCAGGCACAGGCTTTCCTCATCATGAAAGCCAAATCTAAATAAACTATCTGGTTCAGAATAATGAGACATCTACCTGAGAGACAGCATAGCAGCCACTGGCATGTCATGACAAGCAGCACGTATTCAGAAAGGAGGGCCGCAAGGAAAGCCAACATCTTGGCCCTAGCCTTCCAAGGTCAATTAAGACTGAGGAGATATGAGACCTTGTACTGTAACATCATGTAACTCTGTAGTGTCCCAAATTTTCTGATCAAGGAGATTATGGGGTTGAAGAGGAAAGTGATCGATGATATAAAGTGTGCCTAAGGAGAGTCACATGGAGAGAAAACATTCTCTCAGGCTTTCAAAGAGAGCAAATAGCCCAAGCAATGGCCGTGACTCATCCACATGGCTGGCACTGAGAAAGGTTCTACCACCTGAGGTACAGGATCTCAGGATAAATCCTGAGGGGATTTCACTGACCTTATCAGACCCAAAAGCTACAACTCTTGTTGCATAGGTCCTGCTTTACCTTGGTCTTAACCATCCAGCAGAAAAATATGAAAATGAAGTACAAGAAATAAAGCCATGTTGTTATGTTGAGCTGTAGGGGACTCAGGTTAACAATTTCTAACACTGCCAGTCAAGTGGAAGACCCTGTACTATTATGGACTACTGGACTATTTTGGAATATTTTACTGAGTTCACACACCTATAATATTAAATGTGGAACTAAACAAAAAAAGGGGATACAGATGAATGACAATTTTGTATCTGTGTATTCCAAATGGTTAGGATAGATATATAGCTACATTCTCTTAATTCAAGGAATAGAGGGATTTGTTCTAATAGTGTTTGTAAATAGGACATTATGTCTGCATCTTGTACAACAAATAACCACTAGGAAGGCTGTATGCAAAGTGCTAATTATTGGAACTGTCCTACCAATTTGATTTGAAACTGTCTCATTGCTATTTATTTCTTAATAAAATTATGGAAAAAAAAGACTAATGAGACAGAACTATACATTTTTTCTGGGCCCAGATTTCACTCTGCTGTGGTGCGGCATGAAGTACGCGCTGAGAATGATGTAGAGTGTGCCTAAGGAGAGTCACATGATGTCCTGGAACGATGCTGCTCCTTTACACAGGCGTTTTTTCCCACAGTGGTAGAGTAGACGTACAGGAGGACAAAGCATGGGGTCAGGTGAACTTAGCTCTTCTCCTGCTTAATTGACACTAACCCATTCTGTGACCACGAATTCACTCAAATCCCCCAAGTCTGAGTCTCTGTTTATATTATGTTGAGGTAATAAATCACAAAAAACTGCTTTAAGGATCAAATAAAAATTTGGAGTTATAGGTGAAAATATTTTATACAATACAAATCCAAATGCCATTGTTATAGACATATGTGCAAGTTTTCATCACTATTAGTTAGTGTAAGAATTACTGGTCTCACTTTTAAACACTTGATATATTCCAATAAATCTGCATTTGAGTGGAAAATACCTTTTGATGCTCACCTCCGTAAAGCCCAGGAATCCCAGAATATTTCAGCAGTTCGAGTCTGACTCTTTTTCCTCAAGTATTTCTTGACTTGAAGCAAATGACAGTATAAATTCTGAGGGAGAAATATATGAGTTGCATATAAAGTTGCATAAAATCTACAAGCCTTTCAGGGGCATAAACATATTTGGCTTCCATACTGTGCATGGGAAACAAAAGTTATTAGATGGCATTGGCATGACTATTAATTAAAATTGTCTTTCAGGCTTAACTAAGTTACTTTTCGTTAGATGATGCCACACCCCAGCGGAAAGCAGAGCGTGCGTCCCAGGCAGACGCAAGCGCACGCCCCTCCTGTGCTCACTGGCGCAAGCCTGTGCAGTGCGCACGCTGCCTCGTTCCTTCTCCCACGTGGCTACAGTAGGAAGGCAGACGGAATCCCTGATCGGGTCTATGACCGTCACGACATCTATCACTTACATGCAGTGATGACCAGCTCTACCTTTATTTTGAAGCCGCTAGGTTACCACTGGTCAGGCCTCTGCCAAGTGGAAGAGCGTGCTCCGTATTCCTCTGTCACCACCGCCCTGTTGCAGGAGCTTCGGGGCTGCCTGCGCCAGGTCTGCTCTTGCTATCTTGCTGAGCTTTGTCAGTCTCTCCAAAGCAGTTTTGTCTCCTTTTGACATTCCACTCTTCACTATGTGAAGACACCTGCTGCTTCCCTTCATTCCTGTGTTTGCTGGGCTTTGCTTCCCAACTATCATGTATCTTCCTTAACGAGCTTCTAAAAATGCTCCAGTTTCAAGATTTGCATGGGATGATTTTTGCAATCTCTCTTGAAAACAGAGATTTCAGTGGGTATGGGTTGCCAGGGCCATGGGCTTTCTGGTGCAGGACATACTGGAATATTTTTGCGTGTGCATCAGATTGTTACTTCATCTCATTGTATACACATTAAAACTTATTTTCACATGAAAGGTTTTCAAACCAGCTCAATATAAAGAAGTTGTACAATGTTCAAAATAAATATAAAGATATATATTACCAAGTCTTGTCTGTGTTTCTAACTCTTTCTTAACATTTAATAATTAGAATTGTTAAAGTTAAAGTGAAACATGAAGCATAAGAATTAGACACCAAAATATTAATGTACTGAGACAATTTGGGAGTGATGTAGAGCCTCCCTGTGTGGCGCAGCGCGGAGCTCTGCCCCAGGGCACAGCCACGGGAAGGGTCCTGCTGAGGGGACCTGCTCTTTCTGCTGTGGCCATCCTGTGCCTTGGGGTGTGGGCATGGAAAGGTGCCTCGGAGCCTGAGAGTGCACCTGAGGAGGGCAGGGTCACGTGGGAGGTCCAGTTGCCCCTGGGACAGGGAGACAAAGAGCCTGGGTGTGATGGGCCTGGGAGAGCTGCCTTAGTAAGGTCCTGGACTCTAGAGCCAGCGTCTGCGGCTCTCTGGTCATCCATGTGCTCGTGTGGAATAGGACAAGAACATAAGGACCACGTGCCACACGGATAATACGAGGCAGCTTGTGGTCTGGACTTCAGAAACTGGAGCTAAGAGGACAGTCCCCGTGAAGCCTTTCTGTGTCTCCTAGATCGTACCATCCTGAACCTGTGCAGTTCATAAGGCTGAGGCTGGCCTAAAATTAAAAAAAATAAAAGGAATACAGGATTTACCAAACTTATACACACAAGTATGGTAGGGAGAAGGTGATTTGTGCTGCTGTGTTCAACTGTGCCCTCCCAGGGATCTGCTGGATGCACTCCAGATTACTGAACACACAATCTGCTTCTCAACACACCTGGCATCTGGGCTGGGGTGTGGCACAGTCTCCTCCACTGAACTTGAGCCTGAGCTGTGCAGCCCAGGTGCTGCAGACAGTCCTGCCTCGGGTTCCTTAGATGTGGCTTCTGCGGAGAGAGGACAAGAGATGGGGGGGAGAGGGAAGGGAAGGGCATGAGGAGGGGACTGCTGTGAGCGATGTGTGCGCACCAGCTCCTTACAGCGAGGGTCGCTCTATGTACTGCAGACGTGGACTAAGTCTAACATTTTAAAAAAGAATAAGTTCAGTCTGACCGCTCAGTGATGGGAAAGTCAGTTAAGTCCGCACAGAGCATTTAAAGATAATACTGTGAGGAATCAGCCTGGGGCTGCACTGGTGCAGCGCCTGCACTTCCCGTAGACCTGGGTTGGACAGGACAGCACCAGTTCTGGGTGATCACTGACATGCTTACGTTTCACCAAAGTTTTACACTGTTTGGACAAAACCTCAGCCTACTCGTGCATCAGTTTAAATTTCATAAGACACAGATAATTTACTCATTTTTGTATCACCTCTTACTTTTCCAATTTCTTCTCATGCATGTGGTCTACATGCTTGTTATTAAAATCATGCCGCACCCACACCTTCCTGGACCACAGGGATGTGAACACTCACCACCACATCCCGAGTCATCCAGTGCCCATGGTCACTCTAAACTGTGTCCCAGCTAAGGGAGAACCTGCCACCTACCTGGAGCCCACTCCTGCAGGCAGCTGGGGAGGAGTGTGCATCATCCAAAGCTGGTGACAGCTAGCAGTCACTTTGTAGGGCAAAAACTTACCAGAAATCTGCAAGAACTTCATGCAGAATTAACAGACTTAAAAAGTGTTGGTGCCATGTTTTTAGAGGGAAAATTGTGTATTAGTGAGCACAATTTCTCCATTTCTTACTAGAAAGGACACGAAGCAATTCCTGGGATCTGGGACAGGACAGCATTCCGGATGTGGCCCATCTGCAGGCAGCAGGCACTCCACAGGTGCAGGTGCACAGGTGGTTAACTTGCATTCATGGTCCTGACATGACTGAAGTAGAGGCCAGAGATAGTCCTGGCCTCCGACGACAGGGCTGGCCCAGAGCGAGCCTGGCCTGGCCCCCGATGACAGGGCTGGCACAGAGCGAGCCTGGCCTGGCCCCCGATGACAGGGCTGGCACAGAGCGAGCCTGGCCTGGCCCCCGATGACAGGGCTGGCACAGAGCGAGCCTGGCCAGCTATTTTGGGCCAGTGTGGTAATATGCCTGTGAAGATGGAGGTGACATTAGAACAAGCAAAACATGGACCCTGCTAATCCCTGAGACCTCATGCCTCACAGGACCGATCACACGAGTTCTCCAGACTCACAGGGGTGTAAGATAATGCTGGCTTCATCTTTCCAGTGTAATATCTGGCAAAGAAAGGAGAGATAGTGGTAAAATGGTGCAAAAGCAGAAAGCCCAGACCATTAAAGGCTGCTGAATGCCTGTGGATCCTGTGCACGTAGGGTCCCTGGCACGGCAGGGAGTGCTAGAGTTGAGGAGGCAGGCGTTTAAATGGTTTCCTGAGGAGGCAGGGACCCGAAGGAGCGGGCCTGACCCTCACCTCTCAGGGGACCTCGATGACACAGGTGGTGGTCACAGTAGTTAGAAGCGCTGTGCTGTGGGGATAGCCGTGAGCTGCTCAGTCACACGGGCTTTGAAAGAAGTCCCTGGCTGCTGGGCTCAAGGAGCTGCGGCTCTGATTTCCAGGGGGCTTCAGCGGCCACCTGGCTCCAGCAGCTCTTCCGCACAGAGCGGTGGAGGATAGATGTGAAAGCTATTTAAAAATTGACAACAAAACCCGAAGTGAACGTTTACTGCTGGAAACACCCCAAATTCATTGAGAAACATGAACCTACACATTCAAGAAGTATAATAAACTACATTCACACCACAGTAAAGTTATTGAAAATCAGGGTTGGAAACCTGAGGCTTTGTGAGAGGAGAGACCTCACCACGCGCCACACGAGAGAGAAGCCAGCGTGAGCATTTCACCCATAGCAAACCTCGGAGGCAGAGGCAGGGAGACACAGCAAGTATGTTCAAGATATAAAAACAATTTACACCTTGCCAAACAGTATTGCTGCACTGTAAACATGAGAGGCAAATAAACGGGCACAGGTAGGGACAGCATAGATGGTTAATGACTAGTAGGACTTGCATCATCCATTTTCATTTTTCTTTTGTAATATGTGTTTTTAGGGTTACAAATTTCTCTATGTTCTTGGCATAAGCTGAAACTTCCGTCTCTTTATCTCGAGCTATATTATCTATATGGATGATATCTACGCATATCACTTATATCTATATCTCGACATTCATATATGTATGATAGATGATAGATAGGCATACATGTATGTGCTAAACCTGCCATCTAACACTTACCTTTGATTAGAGACCAGTGTTTTCAGTGTCTGGCAAGCGGTGAGCTCCTCTGTGCTTGCCTTCCTGCCTGGACAGGGCTCCGAGGGCGGTGGTGCACGGTCCCACAGGCAGCCTCGCAGTTGCCTTCTGTGCTTTCATACACATCACCTGATATCTCCTTACAAGTTGGCAAGGCATGGTTGGCAGCTGGCATTAGTGATGCCTGGATTTACAGGGTACTTCCACATGCCCTCTCCTTTTAAAAATTCCTCTCTGATGACTTGTTAACTGTGAAGCTTCTCGGACATCTGGTACCACTGTCTCTGGAAGTTGCTTGGTTCTCTCCCCTGACACATGTGTGTCTCCACTTCCAGGT
>NW_004524705.1:209896-217531 GCF_000260255.1 Octodon degus | reverse complement strand
CCATACTTCTGCCTAGTGAGAATTCTGCAACCTATTCCATGTCAAGATTCAACAAAAAATGCTAAAACCAGATTCCAGTCACATCTTGTAAGGAAAACAAATGAGTAACAGGTCTTATATGAATTATACAGACAATGGTTGACAAATTCAGAATATTTGTTTATTACAGAAACTTCAGATCTATTAAAGAAATGATTTATCATGTAGGTTGGTAACACAGAACTGATGGGTTCAAATCAAGTGGGTTCCAGGCAAGGCTGTGAAGCAGGTGAATGAGCTAAAGGAGAGGGACAATAAGGCCCTGAGTTCCTAGAATATTGGCGTCTTACAGCGCTACTCTGAAGCAATTAAACTGAACCCCACAACCATGTGCTCTGTAGTAATCATTCTGTGGCCTGTGCCAAGAAAGGATACTACCAGAAGGCTTATGAGGATGACTGCAAAACTGTTGAACTGAAGCCTGACTGGGGCAAGGGCTATTTGAGAAAAGTATACACTCTTGAGTTCTTAAACAAATATGAAAAAACCAAATGAACCCATGAGGAGGGGTTTAAAACAGGAAGCAAGTAACTCTCAACTCGAAGAAGGTTTACAGAATATGGAGGACCTGTTGGCAGAGAGGAAATTCATGAACCCTTTCAACATGCCCAATCTGTATCAGAAACTAGAGAATGATCCCACGACAAGGACACCGCTCAGCGGCCCCATCTACCAAGAGCTGATTGAGCTACTATGAAGAAACAAGCCATCTGACTTGGGCATGAAACAAGACCCTCGGATTATGACAACACTCAGTATCCTGCTTGGGGTTGATCTGGGTAGCATGGATGAGGAGGAAGAGGCTGCAACTCCTCCTCCTCCTCCCAAAAAGGAGACCAAACCAGAGCCCAGGGAAGAGAATCTTCCAAGGAACAAGAAGCAGTCACTAAAAGAGAAAGAGCTGGGGAATGATGCCTACAAGAAGAAAGATTTTGACACAGCACTAAAGCGTTATGACAGAGCCCAGGACCTGGACCCCACCAACATGACATACATTACCAATCAAACAGTGGTATGCCTTGACAAGAGTGACCATAAAAATGCCGGGGGCTTTGTGAGAAGGCCATTGAAGTGGGGAGAGAAAACCAAGAAGACTATTGACAGATTGCCAAAGCTTATGCTCGAATTGGCAATTCTTACTTCAAAGAGGAAAAGTATAAGGATGCCATCCACTTCTACAGTAAGTCTTTGGCAGAACACCAAACTCCAGATGTACTGAAGAAGCGCCAGCAGGCAGAGAAAATCCTGAAGGAGCAAGAGCGGCTGGTCTACATCAACCCTGACCTGGCTTTGGAGGAAAAGAACAAGGGCAATGAGTGTTTTCAGAAAGGAGACTATTCTCAGGCCATGAAGCACTATATAGAAGCCATTAAGCAGAACCCATGAGATGCCAAACTGTGCAGCAATCGAGCTGCCTGCTATACCAAGCTCCTGGAATTCCAGCTGGTGATCAAGGACTAACTAAAGAGTGCATCCAGCTGGAGCCGACCTTCATCAAGGGTTACACCTGGAAAGCCACTGCACTGGAGGCCAAGAAGGACTGCACGAAGGCCATGGATGTGTACCAGAAGGCCCTGGACCTGGACACCGGCTGTAAGGAGGCTGCTGACGGCTACCAGCGCTGTACGATGGCTCAGTACAACAGGCACAGCAACCCTGAGGATGTGAAGCGACAGGCCATGGCTGATGCGGAGGTGCAGATAATGAGTGGCCCAGCCATGCGGCTCGTCCTGGAGCAGACGCACGAGGACCCGCAGGCGTGCAGCGAACACTTAGAGAACCCTGTAATAGGGGCCGGGAGATGGCTCAGTGGAATAAGTGCTTTGCTGGCAAGCGCAAGGGTCTGAGTTCAACCCATGGTTCAAAAAACAAACAAACAAACAAAAAAAAAAACCCTGTAATATCCAGGAGCTGATGGATGTGGGTCCGATCGCAATTCCGTGATGACTTGCTCATCTCTTCCCTTCGCCCTCCCATGTGGAAGGCTGCTGGGCTGGCGAGGAGCAGCACAGCAGAGGGAGAAAGGAGAGCCGGTCTTTACGTTTACACATGCCTACCTGGAGACACAGACTCCTACAGCCGCCTCCCCAGCACACGCATGCGCTCCTCACCGCTGCCCTCGAGTGTTGTGTCTCCTTCCCCGTGCCCTGGCTTGTCTCAGCTGCTCCCCAAGGCTGGTTACCTTTTATTTGAGGTGGTGGGCAATATGGGGAGGGGAGGGTCTTCTGCCCGACCCGCGGTCCCAGCTGTCTTCATATTGTGATTGCCGCGTCCTCACCTTCAAATAAGCCGGTTGCATGTGGTCATAAAAAAAAAGAAATTCTACTGTACTAGTTCTATAATAGAATCCAAAACAAGTTTCAATGATTAAGTATTAAAACTGTTAACCATAAAAAGACTGAAATACTTCTAAGGTTTTGTGGAATTGAAAATGTGTTGTGTTTGCTAAAACTGGCTTCACAACACTTTTCTCTACTGCAATATATTTACTATTATTTATCTTGTACATTGAGATTCCAATGAATATTTTAAAAGACTGACTCAGTATTAAAAATAGGAAGCTAGGGCCAGCCAGATAGCTTAGCAGACTAATATGTCTTCTTAGGCAGAGTGCTGTGGCCTGGGGTTCAATCCCCGATGCGCGGTGCTGGCCCCGCCCCTGGGGCGCCCTGAGGCGGCGATTAAGACTGGGCATGGTGGCGCGCACCTGTAATCCCAGCTGTTAGGAGGCTGAACACAGGCGGATCACTACGAGTCCGATCTGTGTAGCAGGACCCTGTAGACCTGCAGTAACACTCATTGCTTTTGATAAGGCCACGTAGAGACATAAGAGGCCTTACAGACCTGATTCAGAAAGTGGTAAAATAAAAAAAATTCATTTAGACCCTGTCCTAAGTTCATAAAAAGAGAAAAGTATGATGAACCTTGAATTTCCGAGATGCTAACTTAAAGGACTCATTGTCCTTAATTCCTCTCAAGTCCACCACTCATTCTGCACATATGCATCCCACCATTGCTGCCACTCTCTGAAGCAGCTCTACACGCCGTCGTCGTTCACGAATGCCTCTAGCTGTGTTGCCCTGATGATGCAAAATGTGTGCTTTACTTTGGGGAAGAATCACAAGTTGTCCTGTCCTAAATTCATAAAAAAAGAGAAATTCATTAAAAAGTAAATGGATTTTATGCTTTAAAAATGTGAGGTTTTTATTTACTTTAAATAAGTTCTTAAATATCCAACATACAATGTAGAATGGGAAGAAACTTTGACAAGGAAAGAGAAACAGGATTGAGGCAATGGAGAAAAGAAGAAGGGAAAAGCAAAAAGAATAGATAGATAGATAGATAGATAGATAGATAGATAGATAGAGTATTAATTTCTTAGTTCTTTGAAAAGAAAGGTGCACTAAAATTGTTGGAACAATTAAATGCTGGTATCTTGAATGCTGAGTAACTAAAGATAACAACACATAATGCATTAGCCACTGTTACCCTCCTGTCGTTGTTCTTTAGTTCGTTTCTTCTTTAAAATAAAATCATAGAAAATGTAAAAAAAATGCTTGAGATTTTTAAGGATGAGATGAAAACTATGCTCGTTAAAAAATAGATAACAAAAAACAGATAAGAAATCATACAAAAGAACCAACTGCTGATTATTATGCATAGAAATGATGTCTAATTAATTTGTCATTATTAATATAAATAGTAACTGGGGGTAAGCGTTTAGCTTGCTGAGGGTCTCAGGACATTTTGGTGATATAATTAAAGCTTGGACATGGGTCTTATGAAGTTTCCTCCAATGCGTTTCTCCAAAAAGCTTGAATCAAAGGCACGCAAACAGTAATATGGGGCTGAAGTAACACGATGATAGGAAATTACTAGCTGAGATAAATTTGGCCAGGAAAAATTAGGGGACTTCATGAGACTATAGATAGATTTAAAAATGCAGCTTCTCCACGATTTGAAGTCCACACACTGGAAAACAACTTGAGGAAGAAAGGAAAAGAGGAGGCAGATCCCAGGGACGATCTGCTGGGAAAACTGGAGCCTGCACAAAAATGGAAGAAGCACAGTATCATTCTGAAAAGGAAAGTCACAGTCTCCACTTTCTCCTCAGTCCCTGGCTTGTGGCTCATGAGAAAGGAAGATGGAAACTACAAAGCTCCAGAGTGGGCAGGCCACTCCAGAGGGAGCAGTGGGATTGGCCGGCTGGTCCTGTGCACCAGTGATGGGGCCGCAGAGACTGCATCTTCTTTGTGTAGCTCCATTTTAACAGAAACCACTTAAGTTCACTTAAATTGCAGATGGACTCACTCCCCCACACCCTCCTCTGTAATTAACCACAAAGCCACTGAGAAAAACAAGATATAAAAAGAAAACAAACAGAACAGCCTAAGAAATAGAGTAAATGTTAAACCGCAATTTCCTGTGATCAGCAGGTGGGTCGCAGTGTCTGGAGAATGCAAACGTTGTAACAATTGTGTGACAATTCTGCAAAATTCCTCTGAATGTGGCAACCTGATTGCTATGGATACCTGAAAAGTATCCAATTGAATAGTGAAGTTCAAGTCAATACTGCTATTTTATGAGTCCTGACTTGAGGGTCTAGGATGTTAATTTCTGGCCTGCTCACAATAAAAGCTTTCTTGTTTCTATGTTCTTGA
The DNA here is from genome assembly GCF_000260255.1 of Octodon degus. Lineage (NCBI taxonomy): Eukaryota > Metazoa > Chordata > Mammalia > Rodentia > Octodontidae > Octodon > Octodon degus. Next base: position 212,831 of record NW_004524705.1, on the reverse strand, counting down.
TCTCTCTCTCTCTCTCTCTCTCTCTCTCTCTCTCTCTCTCTCTCTCTCTCTCTCTTTTGTGGAACGGGGGATTGAACTCAGGCCCTTGTGCTTGCCAGGGAAATGCTTATTCCACTGAGCCATCTCCCTGGCCTGTCTTGGTCTCTTTTGTGGAGGTGTATTTTTACTCTCTGTTATCTGCCAAAACACCATGAAAGCCAGTGAGTGACTCCAGTCCAAGTGACCATTTTTTCCCCAGGAGAGGGCATGTGGTCAGATGCCATTCTAGAGAGAGATCAACGGAACTGGGACTCAGAGCAGCCATGGCTTGCCTTCATTTCAAGGCTCTCAGCATTAAGCTCCAACAGTGACGGGTGAGGAGTAACTGTGGGGGACTCCTATGGCCAGGGAGCTGTGGTCAGGCCCACAAGGGATGCTTGGACATTGCAAACTAAATGTTGCAGGTCCCTCCTCTTGTCATGGTCTGAATTTTGTTTCTTTTTTTATGTATTTAGTACAGGGTCTACAAGGTCTCACTACACAGATTGGACTTGTAGTGACTTTTCTGTTTTTAGCCTCCCAAGTGCTGGGATTACAGGCACTTGCCACCACACCCAGTCTCATTTGCCATCTCAGCTTGCCTGGGGTTAAGGCCAGCACAGCAGGCCAGGGATCGAACCCCTAGCCTCTGTGTCTGCCTAAGCAGGCAGTTTAATCTACTGAGCTACCTGGCCAGACCTTCATGGCCTGAATTTTCATGGATTTGAATGTCCCAGAACTGACATTCCATCCTAATCCACTGCCTGCTTGCTGGTGACTCTCTGCCTCCTTTGTGTCCCAGTGGGAGCAGGGGCACATGGTGGGCTTGTCACTGCCACAAATCTGTTGGTCTGGAAAATGGCCACAGGCTCAAAACCAGAGAGACTTCTTCTTCCTTCCATTCTGTCTTCTTTCCCAGTTTCCTGTGGCTTAGATAATTTTTATTTTTCCTTCAGCCTTGTTTCTTACAACTCTGGGTGGTCCTGTCCATCACTGAGTCCTGCACACACAGAGGTGCCCACTTGTCCTAGTTCCTTTTTTCTTATTGTGGAGATAAAATTCTCAGCAATCTAAGATGAAGGAAGAAAGAGTTACTTAGGTCACAGGATGTAGGTGTTGTAGTCTATAATCAGCTGCCTGTAAAGCAGAGTGGTGTCATTGAGGGGTAATCTTTCACAGTGACTGGAAGACAGCAGAAACAGCAAGACAGGAGCAGAGAGAGATATATAAATGTCTTCCTGTGTCTTATATTGTACTCAGGCTGCTCAGCCTAGGACAGGTGTAGCACTCTCACCTTTAATCTCAGCACTGGACCCAGAATCAAACCCTAGAAGCCTCCCCCATGATTGCATGGAACCTGAAGGAGACATTTGGATGCAAGTCATAGCACCACTGCGTGAACTTCTCAGAGGCTCAGGGACCAGCTTCCCTTTCCACAGCCACCTCAGGGACCGTCTTTCCCATGTCACTGTCCTAGGGGCAACTGAAGTGTGGCTGTTCTGACTTCAGACATCCATAATCACAGAGTCTTAGCAACAAACCTTTTCTCAAAATGAGTCTTGATTAAACCACTTCTAAATATGGCAGAGAAGTGGGAGATTGTGTGGAAGTGAGTCAACTGTACAGGGAAACATGACCAGTCACAGCCAGGACTCATGCACAGAATAGCTTCCAAGCCCTGCACCCATCTTCAATTCTGCTGGCCTGAGATCAAGAAGGTTTTTGATAGGATGGCCTAGATTTGCCACCACACTAGGGGTAAAAATGATGGGAGTCATTGGCTTTGTGGCCGCTGCCTTCTTTCTCTCAGTAGCTTGGTCTGCATTCAGGGTGGATATTCTTGTCCCAGAGTCATCTTGTAGAACATTTCTTTTCAGAAAACTACTTCAGCCTTCGCCCTAATCTTACCTTTAATAAATATAAAACCTCTATTTTCTTCGTTTGTCTTGTCCAAGTCTTTGAATAAGATAACAATTTGAAAGGGGCCCCTGTGGCCCTCTCACTTAACAGCAGGACTGCAGTTGATTTTTTATGCAAACGTAGACCTCTATGAGGAAGGAGACACTTTCAGAGAAAGACTACACTGTTTGGCAACTGATCATAAACACAGTCTTTGCTTGTGCTGGTGCTGTTGGTCTGATATTCACTGCTGGATCTGGGGCCCCTAATTCTAGGCTTACTTTCTGTTTGCAGACTTAGAACTTGGAAGGAATTGATTCAACTCACAAGGTCACACTTAACCTGAGGCCAAAGCAACAGGGACAACATAAGAGAAAATTGCCAGCCGACACATCTGAAGAACTTGGGCACACATGTGCTATATAACATGCTGTATAACACAATATATAACAAACTGAACTCAACTGTGCCTTACAAATCAGTTTTACCTTGATCTATGTCTATTTTGCTTTTTCCTGGGGAGTTGTCTCAGTTTTATCTCATTGCTGAGATAAAACACTCAACATCCAAAGTTAAAGGAGGACAGGTTTACTTAGGCCACAGATGCTAGAGTTTCAGTCCATAACCAACCGTCTCCAAGGCAGGGAGGGTGGCAGAGGGGCGCAGGTAATGGTGGCCAGAAGGCAGTAAAGTGATAAACAAGGAGAAGAACATCCCTTTTCTTCCCTTATATTATATGATGGCTTTCCACCCACCTTCGGGCAGTGTAGTACTAACACCCTAATCTCAGCATGAGCCAATGAACAAATCACAAACTCCAAATGCAGCACCTCTGAAAGGCTTGCCCCCATGAGGATTTAGGGTGACATCCATAACAAACCACAACAGGAGGCAAGTTTTATTGAATATATGCAAATCAATGTGTGGTGGTGATCTATGTGTCACTTCAAACTAAAACAATGAAGGCCAGATTCATAGACAATCTCAAAAATGTAGAAAATTATTTTAAAAATTCAAA
>NW_004524705.1:207036-209401 GCF_000260255.1 Octodon degus | reverse complement strand
ATTTATTAAAAGAAAAAGGATCTGAAATCAAAGGTAAGAAAGAAAAATAAAATTCAAGCAGAGGCTATTTAAAAGATAATTTTACATGAAAATTCAAAAAGCATGTTGAAAGTGGAGTTGACATGATAAGCAAAGGGAAATAAAAAAAGGAGGTGGTGGCTTTACTGTGAAAGTATAGCTCAAGCAAAATGAACTAAATGGGATATTCCATATTTATAAAAGTTTCATTCTGCCAAACAGATGTCAAAATTGTTGTGCATTAAAAAATCTAACCTCCAAATACATTAGGCAAAAATCTTTCACAAGCACAGTAAGAAATTGATAGGTGGGCCAGTCAGATAGGTCAGCAGACTGAAGTGCCTGCTTAGGCAGACACAGGGTTCGTCGCCCTCCTGCTGTGCCAGCCCTGCCCGCAGGGCGTGCTGAGCCATTGTTTGAGCCTGGGCGTGGTGGCACACACCTATAATCCCAGATTGGGAGGCTGAAAACAGGAGGATCACTACAAGTGCAGTCTGTGTAGTGAGACCCTGTACTATTTCCATTAAAAAAAAATTGGCATAAACTTAAATTTAGGGAGAAATGTAAAAAAAAAAATCTTTCTCAACATTTCTGCCCCCTTTCAGACTGTAACATATCAAGTAGATGAAACACTGACATGGTACTCAAATTTCACAATTAAAGAGTTCAATTTATTGAGGAGAAAAGTGGGAAAGAAAACATTGTACTTTGTAGGTGAAAAATACATATTCTTGTCGAATATTCCTGGGATGGTAATGATGCACAGTCGTGGAGGAAACCATGAAGAACACTTCAACTAACTCCCTAAAGAAGACTCACTTCGTTCTGGGCATCAGGATTCTGGAAATCTATGTGTCACTTCACTAAGGACTTTGAACAGGAATGAAATCACATCAGCATGGACTGAGAAAGCAATGGGGTAATATGATTATTGTAGAACAGTATTCTGAAATAGTAAATAAATTTTTAAAATCTTCAAAAAAAAAGCCCACAGCAAACACCAGAAATAAAGGACATCTGAATAAAAGGCAGGAGGAAGTCATACTCTATTTGTAGAAGACACCATTTTGAAGAGAAATCCTTAAGACGCCATAAAGATACTGTTCAAAATAACAAGGAAATTTTAGTGAAGTAGTAAAATAATCAGAAAAACCATCAGTAGAAGTTCTACACTAGGGGGCTTGCTGGTTAGCTCAGTTGTTTAAGTGCCTGCTTGGGCAAACCCAGTCAGGTGCAGGGACTGTAGTAGTTCAATCCCTAGCTCCATATGCTACACCAGACCTACCTTTAAGGCAGCCTGAGCCAGATCAAAAAAAAAAAAACAAACATCCTTCTCAATGTTTCTGTCCCCAGGCACACTGAGCTGGTGACAAAGTCTGGGTGTGGTGCTGCAAGTCTGTAATCCAAGCACAAGGGAGGCAGAAAACAGGAGGATTACTAGGAGTCCAAGCTGCACAGTGAGACCCTGCGCAAAGAAAAACTTAAAAAGTAATTCTACACTACCTACAAACTGTCTTATAACAAATTAGATATATTGTATCCTGTATTGCTCTTTTAAGGATTCCATCATTTTTCTATTCTCCTCAAGGTCCTTTACAGTTAACTTTTATTTTTATTATCAAGGTCCTTTAAAGACTTCTCCAAATACAACTTCTCTATTAGCAACGGAACACCCATCTCTGACAAAACAAAACAAAAAAGGGGATATAAATAAAGGAGTACACACAAGATAGGATAGACATGCAGCTACTTTCTCTTAGTTCAATGAGAAGAAAGGTTCATACTAACACTGTTTAGATGAGATGTCATGTCTGCATCTTGTCCTCTGAATAACTACTATGAAGACAGTAATACGCAATGCACTCATTATTGTAACTGTCTTACTAACCTGTTTTGAAACTGTTTGATTGCTATTTGCTATTTTATCTTTCTCATTAAAATAAATAAAAAATTAAAAAAACCAAAGCCAAGTTAAATATAAATTATGATGATAATAGCGTCAAATAAAACATTTTTATAAAAATTTAATCAAAATAATAAAAGATATGAATACTGAGAACAGTAAAATATTGATGAAAAATATTATAGGTGTCACAAGCAAGTGTACAGATATCCACCTTCCTGGGTTGGAAAAATCAGAACTGTTACAATAGCCACTCCTCGCAGCCATCTATAGATTTGAAGAACTTCTCTTCTAAATTTCAACACTATTTGTCAAAACACCAACTGTGAAATTTCTGTGTAACCTAAGGTGTTGTAGATACCCAAAGCAACCCTGAAGAAGGCCGCAGGGATGGATTCAGCGCAATGCCTGACTCCAGAGTGCAGCACACAGCTCCAGTCACAC
>NW_004524705.1:204280-206522 GCF_000260255.1 Octodon degus | reverse complement strand
GTCCAGCATAAATCCTTGAGCCAGCATAAATATCTATTAAATTGGGATCATCCAAATAAGTTCAGGTAGAATACTATTAGACTATAAAACATGATATGTATATAAGCGGTGTATTGTCACGTATCTGTGAAATTTTATAAATGCAGATTTTTTTCTTCTCTTTATCTACTTTTGAGAATGGAAGTGGTGGTGTGCACCTGTATTCTCAGTATTTGGGAGGCTGAAAATAGGAGGATCACTACTAGTCCAGTCTGTGTAAAGCAACCCTCTAGAGCCTGTATTAAATACATTAAAACAATCTTTTAAGAAAATTTATTTTTGTCATATATAAGGAATTTGCATTACAGATTGTTGCTAGTATAAAAATGATATTAAATCATTGTTGATCTGGTATTTTTAGTGTTAATTATAAGGTTCTTCTTTATTTCTATGACAAGAAAAGAAAAAATAAAATTAGAAGGCAGCAAGCATTAAGCAGCAAGTGCCAGGAGACCGCAGCAGCCTTCCTCCTATCCTTTACACTCAGGTTGGGTAGCTTCCACACTCAGGGACGGCCTTCCCGAAATCTGCCCGCAGAGCAGTGCCAGGCTAACGTAGTAATCACACACCCTTGATCGCCCCAGCATCCCCCACTGAACCCCAGCATCACACACTCTGGATCCAGCACCTCTGAGATGCCCCACTTGTGAGCAGACGAGGCTGTGGGGACATCTGGACACAAGCCACAGCACAGGTCATGCCCAATTTCCCAGATGCTGTGCTGTAAGGTGCTGCCTCACATGGCCAGAGAGAGGGAGGGAAGGGTGGGAGGGAAGGAGGGAAGGAGGGAAGGACTGGGGGAGAGATGGAGGGAGAGGAGGGGAGAGAGAGAGAGAGCGAGTGCAGAAATAAGCTCTCACTCAAAAGCAGTTGAACTACTGCAATGTACCAAGCACACAGACCAGAGAGTGGTATTGAAAAATGGATATTCACACCTAGAAAAAACAGGATGCTCATCTGATATCACATACAAAAATCAAAGTAAAATTATCATGTAAGACTTTGCTCTGTGTAACTGCTGGAGAGAACGCAGAGGAATTGCTCCCAGCATTCAGCTGGGCAAGCCTTCTTGGATGTGACTCCTAAGCTCAGACAATGCAGCACGCACACAGAAATCCACATGACTAAATAAACTACATTGTTTTTGAATGAGGAAAACAATTTACAGAGGGAAGAAACAACAGGCAGAGTAGGAGAACATAACCTTAAGGGGTTTCTGTCATACCTGGAAGAGATCCAGTCTGTTCGATGCGGTACTAATAGTACAAGTGAGCCCAAAAGCCTCAACCCCCGCTGCTGGTCCGCTGCAGCGCTGGGGTGGGAAGAGCCGATGGGGTCCTTCTGTGCGGGATCATGATCGCCTGCCTGGAACACAGCGAGGGGCTGGACGTCCCGAGAGTGCTGGGCATGCTTGGGCAGCAGAGAATGACGCTGGTGCAGACCCTCTGCCAGTACACGTTTGTGTACAAAGCGGTCATCCAGTTCCTGAAAAGCTCCAGGCTCATCTGCGCGTTCACACCTTCTTGTGGGGACCCAATCATGGGAAGCATTAACAGCTTAGAAAAGTGCTTGCCTGACTTACCCCTGACCCCACCAGACAGCCGCCGGGACAGGAGTGGCCGGTAGGAGGCGCAGCGCGCTGGAGGCAGCACACGGAGCCCAGGCGGGGGAGGAGCTGGCGGCGCGGAGCACGCGGCTTCCCGGGCGGTGTCCGGCCTGCGCCTGTCCAGTTTGCAGCACTTGCACAGAGTTTGGAGGTTGTACTTTCTAGACAGTTCTATTTTACTGAGGCTGTGCTGGACCGTTCTGGTAAGCATCCCAGTCTATAGGTTTCTATCTTTAGCTAGTTTTTGATGATGGAATTTTATGTAATGACTGAAATACTTAGGGGTGTTCTTACTGACAAAGTGAGCTTTCTGTGGGGTGATCCACAGATTGGGTTGTTCATGAATAACATGTTCAAAACCATGTTGTTATCCTCTGTTACTTTTTAAAAACAACTTTGGGTACTGAATGGTTTAGTTATCAAGCTCAGACTATAAGGAGAATCTGAAAGTGTTGTTTTGAAACAGCATTTTTATATTCAGAAATTTTTTTATCCTAAAAATTCTATATATTTGTACCTTCTGTATTTTCCAAACAGGGCTCAACTCATGAAGATACTGAATTGAGTCAGATAATGTAAATAAAAGTTGAGAATGAA
>NW_004524705.1:202667-203483 GCF_000260255.1 Octodon degus | reverse complement strand
TTGGAAGAGGGAGTTTGATGGAAATGGGGACAGTGTACGGAATTTCAATGAAACAGAAAGAGCAAGTGTTAGCGGTCTACTGTGCAGAATGATCACTACAAGGGTAATGTATTATGCTTTATTGGTTTATTTGTTTTGTATTTTAGGGAAGCATCTACAGAATGTTCAGCATCTCACTACTAGATCAGACTGGCAGTGATCCACCTGTTTACAGCCTCCCAAGAGTCGGATTACAGGCGTGTGCCACCATGCCCAGTCTCAATTGCCATCTCACCACGCCCTGGGGACTGTGCATCGAACCCCAGCTCCTGTGCCTGCTTGTCCATGCTTTAATCCTGAGCTTTTTGGCCAGCCCTATACATTTTTTAATTGTGGAAAAAAAAGTAGATTTTAAATTTTTCACACCTCAAAATGGTAAGCATAGTGGGTGACAGATTTTTTAATTTAATCTCACTTAAACACTCGACTTTGTGAAAACCATATCAAAGAGTTACACTATGCACTATAAGTACACACAATTGCTTCTTGTCAGTAAACAAATAAACAAATAAAATGATAAAAAAAGAGACACTTAAGAGTTACCTGGAAAAAGATTACATCTTAATAGTTCATGACCTGAAAATGTATGAACACAAATTTAATATGGAATTTTGATGATCCCTTAATTAAAGAATATATTCTAGGTAGAAAGTTAAAAGAAAGAAGAACTTGTGTGGCAAAATTTTATAAATTAACACTAGACATTAAAAATGACTCCACTTGTTCATTTAAATATTTGAAATTAGAAAACTTGAAAAGAAAATCTACATTTAAATT
>NW_004524705.1:200162-201156 GCF_000260255.1 Octodon degus | reverse complement strand
GAGGCTCGCAGGATCCTCCCGGGCGCCCGGATGCAGCGCCCGAGGTTCTCTCAACAGTGCACGTGGCTGTTACAGTTGGGCCACAGGAGGCAGCCCTGCTCCTTCTTGTGCTTAGCTTTGCTTTTAGCTCCAAATAATCCCAAATATTTTCAAAACATCTTGTCAGCCCAGATGAGACTTCTAGTGTTTCAGACAGCATGAAATACATAACAAATCAAGCATGAAAAGGAGAATATTTGTACTTCACCCTAACAATGCAGATAACAAAAATATAGAGACGTTAGCAATGTGGCAATTACTGTGACTTTCCTACTAAAGTGCTTTGCAACTGTTTCATTGCTCTGTTATTTTCTCACTAAAATGAAATAATCCACACTTTAGATCCCAGTTGTAAAAACATACATCAAGTATGAAGTAAACTTCTTGTAAATAAGAGATTGACATTTCCGTTTTATTCTAGAAAAGCTCTGCTAGGGAGCTGAGCACATCTGCTGAACATTCTGCCCAGGGCGGCGTTGATCTCCCTGTTGCGTAGACAGTAGATGACGGGGTTCAGGAATGGGGGCGCCATGGTGTAGAACATGGCAGTCAGCAGGTTCCTCAGGGAAGGCTGCTCTGCAGTGGGACCCAAGAAAGCTACTGACCCAGAAATAAGAAACAAAAGGAGGATGGCCAGCTGCGGGGTGCAGGTGGATACGGCTTTGCTTTGGGCTTCCACAGAAAGGATCTTAAGCACAGTTGAAAATATATTAATGTATGACATAAACATGAAGGCAAAACACACTAAAATGAAGCAAACACCTACTGCAATGAGCACAAATTCAGAAAGCTGGACATCTGGAGATGAAATCCGCAGAACTTGAGGAATGTCACAGAAATATTGCTGGATCACATTGGTCTTGGTGAAGGGCAGCCAGAACAGAGCCCCTGTGTGCACAGCAGAGTAGACCAGGCCAGAGGCCCAGGAGCCAGCTGCGGCCTGGGCGCACAGAGT
>NW_004524705.1:188187-195723 GCF_000260255.1 Octodon degus | reverse complement strand
AAACCTTAGAATTCAGAACCATCCGTCCATTCTATGTGTGCACATGCACGCGTCCTGTGGGGCTAAGAGGTAGTTGGCATGTGAATTGGAGTATTTCACAAGCATTTTTATATTGCTTATTATTAATGTTAAGAAAATGTATTAATTAATACATAAAAAGATACCTGAGAGTGAAGTAATCAGTCTAACTTCACTGATATGATTCTTGTTTTGCAAAGTGTTAAGAAACTTGAGGAAAGCCTTGCTCCTGCTTCATTCTTTAGTGAGTAAAAGACAAGCTTCTTTTTGCAGTGAGACCCCAAGGATGGGCCCCACATCAGCCCTGATTCTGAAATAGTTGGGAGGCAAGCAGGTCTTCACCAAGAACAAGCATGTGTGGGGTCACCTTTGTGCTGAGCTCTGAGGACCCACTGATCCAGCCTCCAGGAATCCATGTTTCCTCCAGCCTCTAATTGCCGAGGATTGTTTGGCTGCACCAGTGAGACTGATTAGATTTCCAGCAGTTTTTAAGAGGTAGTTTTAAGGTGTAACATTTAATAACAAAGGAGCATTAACAGGTTTAGACATCAGTAGGAACTCAACAAATGTTCACATTCATGTCTGATTATGAAAGTAATTTACTTATACTAGAATAAATACATTTGGAATTATGTAGTCAAAAATACGTGTTTGGGGAGGGTGGCTTTGCTCAGTAAGTTAGTATGTTCTGGAGAAATAAAATATGTTTCACCATCTGGGAAATTAAAAAAAATTAAGCCAGAGTCTGAGACGTTCATTAGTGTTCTTCATTTCCCAGTCTTTGCTTTATCTTTCATTAATTATTTTGAAAAGAATCAAAATTTCATTCTTTATAGCTGAGTAATACTCCATTGTATACAAATACCACATCTTTTTCATCCATTCTTCAGGTGATGGGCATTTTGATTTCTTCCAAGATTTAGCTATCACAAATTGTGCTGCTATAAAAATAGGTACACATATATTACTGTGATATAATGTTGTCAGTTCTTCTGGGAAAATTCCTGGTAAGGGGATAGCTGGGTTGAATGGGATTTCCAGTCCTAGTTTTTTAAGGAGTCTCCACATCGATTTCCATAAGGGTTGCACCTGTCTACATTCCCACCAGCAGTGGAGACGGGTTCCTTTTTCCCCACAGCCTCTCCAACATTTGTTGTTGGATACTTTCTTTATGATATTCATTCTTTATGGAGCGAGATGGTATCTCAGTGTTGCTTTAATTTGTATTTCATGGATGGCTAGTGATGTGGAGCATTTTTCATATCTTTATTTACCTCTATAATTTTGTCCTCTGAGAAGTGTGTTTTCATCTTGGATGCCCATTTCTGGGTTGGGTCTTTAAATTTTGGGGCCCTAATGTTTTTAATTCTTTATAAATTCTAGAGAGAAGACCTTTGTCTGAGTTAAGATTTTTTCCAAATTTGTGGGTTGAGGGGCCGGGAAAATTGCTCAGTGGAATAAGTGCTTCCCTGGAAAGTGCAAGGGCCTGAGTTCAATGCCCGGTTCCACCAAAAGAAAAAAAAAATGTTGGTTGTCTTTTCCCTTTGTTGGTAATTTCTTTTGACGTGCAAGAACTTCTCAATAAGAGGAGGTCCCAGTTGTTAATTCTTTCATGTATTACCCATGTGATTTGATTTTTGTTCATGAACTGTTTGCCTACCCCTATGTCTTCAAGAGCTCCTCCTATTTTGTCTTCTAGGAGACTTAGTGTTTCTGTTTTAATGTTTAGATCTTTATTTTTATTTATTTATTCATTTTTTAAAAAATAATTTTATTGAGAAACAAATAGCAGTGAGACAGTTTCAAAACCGATTGCTGGAAGTTTCTTTTTTTCTTTCTTTCTTTCTTTCTGGCAGAACCGGGGATTGAACTCAGGCCATTGTGCTTGCCAGGCAAGCACTTATTCTGCTGAGCTATCTCCCCAGCCCCTTAGCATAGTTTCTTTTTTTTGCATAATTTTATTGAGAAACAAATAGCAATGAGACAGTTTCAAACCAAATTGTTAGGACAGTTTCAATAATTAACACATTGCATACATTCTTCCTAGTGGTTAATGCTGTACAAGATGCGGACATGATATCTTATTGGATTATTTTGCTGAATTCACACACTTACAATATTTAAATTGCAATGGAATATCCATCTTTGAGATATATCTGTCTATACAGAATAGAACAGATATACAGCTACTTTTTAAAATTCAATGAGAAGCAAGATTTGTACTAATAGTGTTTGGACAGGATATTATGCTTACATCTTGTACTATGAATAACTACTATGAAGCCAAGAATATGCAATATATTAATTATTGAAACTGTCCTACTAGCTTGTTTTGAAACTGTCTCATTGTCATTTGTTTCTCAATAAAACTAATAATAAAAAAATCAAAGTGTCCCCTCATTTGCAGAGTTACTTAAATTTGTCAAATTAAGAATTGCTTGAGTAGCCTTGGTACTATTTTGTTACATATTCGACAGAGTCGTGTCTTGAAGCTGCCTGGCCCTGTGCTTCTGTTTGGTCAGATATTTTGGGTTGCTGATGCAGTCTTGGAACTCGTTATTTGTCTGTTCAGATCGTCCATGTGTTCCTCAGCGGAATCTCTGCTGACTACACGTTTGCAGGAAGATACCTGCTCCTTCCAACTTACCACGTGTTGGAGCACGATCCCCGGAGTATTATTCGCTTTGTACTTCTCTTCTCTCCCTCACAATATACTCTGGCTTTCATTTCTGACATCATTTATTTCACTGTTTTTCTAATTTGAGAATTATTTTGGATGAAAGTTTGATAAATTTTGTTTATCCTTCCAGAACTCTGCTCTCACTTGTATTCCTTTTTGTATTGCCTTCATATTCTCTGTTTCATGTATTTATGGCTTAGTCTTTCTATTTTTTAATATCTTTAACTTTTGGACTCTATTTCATCTTTCTAGCTGAGATACATGTTAATTTGCTTGATATACTTAATTTTGGATACAGGTGTTATGGAATTCTAGTATAGATTGTGTTTGCTGCATTCTCTAATTTTATTGCCAGACTTTTATTTTCATTGATTTATAGATACTTTAAAATTTCTCTTTTAAAATCTTCCTTGAAATTTTGTGTATTCAGGAACATATTTTTTAAATTTCCAAGTATTTGTGAGTATCTAAAAATTCATCCTGTTATTGATTTGTGGTTTCATTCTATTATATCAAGAAAAGATGCATTATTTTAATATTCCCAAAATTGTTAATTTTTTTGAGGACTAAAACATGATCCTTTTCAGAATCTTCCAGGCGGGACTGAGACCCATGTGTTCTGTGTCTGTTGGTCTAAACAGAGAGCAGGAGTTACAGAAACAGCAGAGGGCGAGAATGAGGAGGCGAGAGCACGGAGCCAAGCCCTGAGGGAGCGGGACACTCGGGCTGCGGCCTCACCGAGGGCTGCCCCGGACACCACACACACGGAAATTCTGCTCTCCTGACATCAGCGCCTGGCTAAAAATGGCAGCGAGACTGCATTGCATTTTCATGTGCCCAGTGGCAGCCCACTGGGGTCTGCACACTAGCCCCTGAGCGGGGGCCTCGGCGCCTCCTTCTCTAGAGCTCCTCGGAGAGGACCCGAGTTCTCCTTGCTTTCTCTCAGCAGCTCCACTTGCTGCATTCTCCACTCTATTGCCCTTTCATTGCTCCTCATAGTTGTGTTCTAAAGTACAGAAGTCCATGAGGATGAGACTCAGGCTTGCTTTAGGTCAGAGAACTCCCTCAGCTTTTGATGGTATTGTACTGCACTTGTCTCTTCATTTCTAAAAGAGGGCATTTGTTTCATGGTGGAAACTCTTTCACTTCAGCACTTTGAAGGTTTCATTCTGTTCTCTCTGGACTTGATAGGTTTCTAATCAGGAGTCTGTTGATAGCTTTTGGGAATGTTTTTACCTGTGAGGTCTTCTTTTCTCTTGACAATTTATAATGTTTTGTAGTCTCTCTCTCTCTCTCTCTCTCTCTCTCTCTCTCTCTCTCTCTCTCTCTCTCTCAGTTTGGTCTTGGTTGGAGTCTTTCTTCTTCCAGAATGGTTATAGCTGCATCCCTCCCACGAGTTGAAAAGCTTTGTCAGGGGAATCCCTGGGAAAAGTAAAAGATTTCAATATCCACTGTGACATTGGGAATGGGCTAAGGCACACATCCTAAGATTCACTCGCCACCTCAAGAGAAAGCAAGAGGAATCGGTGAGGTGTATTCAAATAAAAGTTCTAAATGTCCACAAAATCTCTAGAAGAGGGTCAGCTGGGCACATCCACTGCCTGGAGAAGGGAACTACATCAACTAAGGCAGCAGCACAAGGATCCAAGGAACACAAAGAGTCAGCGAACAAACAAAAACACAAAAGAAATAAAACAGCTCCTATAGTGACCTAAAAGAAAGAAAGGTCAGTGAATTTTCCATGGAAGATATAAATAAAAGCTTTTACAGAAGCACAAGACAAAACATTGCCAATCAATCCAAAGTAAGAAGAGGACATAGAAGGAAAACTGCATTATCTACTGAACCTATGGGAAAACAAAACCAATCAACATTCAGAGATGAAATATATTGAAATAACTTTGTTTTGCAATTATGAAGGAAATATGTTCCACTGTTTTCCATCCATAAGAGGAGAGCCAGTTATGTTGGTGGAATAGTTTGGCCTAATCATAAATGCCAATGACAAAGAGACGGAGGACATAAGTTCCCATCTAAGTCCAAGGCCATGACCCTTGAGCTCCCATGTCTCAGGGACAGGATGGATGGATGTCCAGTTTCGCAGACCACCCTTCCTTTCTGCCTTGGTTCTGTTTATCCCAGCCCTTACTGAGGGCAAAGGCACTCACTTGCATCAGTGAAGGCAAAGTTCTCTACCTGTCCTACTGGTTCATAAGCTCATATTCTCAAGAAATAGCCTCCGAGGCCTCTTCCTGTCTCTGCCAAGGCAGTGCATGGTCTATGCCGAGAGACTGAGGGATGATGAGCTGGAGGTAGCTGCACCAACGTGGCCGAGACCCCTAGCAAGCTCTTTGGAAGTGGGGCACTGATGACGTAGAGATCAGTGACATGTCCCTGCAGGATTACATTGCAGGGAAAGAGAAATGCATCAAGTACCTGCCCCACAGCGCTGGGCACTATGCTGCCAAGGGCTCCACAAGGCACTGTGCCCCATGGTGGAGCAGCTCACCAGCTGCATGATGATGCATAGCCACAGCAATGGCAAGAAGCTCATGACTGTGCATGTCATCAAGCGTGCCTTTGAGATCATCCACCTGTTCACCGGCAGGAATCCTCTGCAGGTCCTGGTGAATGCCATCATCAACAGTGGCCCTCGGGAGAACTCTGTGTGCATTGGGAGAGGAGGGACAGTGAGATGACAGGTGGTGGATGTGTCCCCACTGCACCAGGTGATCAGGCCACCTAGCTGCCGTGCACAGGTGCATGGGAGGCTGCCTTCCGGAACATGAAGAGTATTGCTGAGTGCCTGGAGGATGAGCTCATCAGTGCCGCCAAGGGTTCTTCCAATTCCTATGCCATCAAGAACGATGAATTAGAGCCTGTGGTCAAGTCCAAGCTCTGGGTTTTCAGCTGTTGCCCAATAAACTATGCCTGTGGGTGGCCATGCATTAAAAAAAGAAATACCCTCCGAGAATTTCTGTAACATTGTTTTGGCTGATGTCTGGGCTATAATGAGCCCAATGAACTTGATGCATAAAATTCATTATCACGAGAGATTATTGCTTACCTACTTTCTCTCAATATTGCTTTTGATCCAGGAAAGAAGAAATTTGTGTCCTAGTGTCATTTTAAATGTTCAGTTTCTGTTTCCTTAAGATTGCTTCTTGAGAGCAAATGTTGTCACAGTTACCTCTGTGTAAGGTGTCAAACACCTGTATCCCTTTGTTGTAAGCCAAGGCCACGCTTTGTAATCCTTCTGTAGCTCCACTAAATCACATCAGTCCTCCAAGTCCCAGACCTGGAACAATACCCGGAAATAAGCTGTGTAACTACTCTTTCCTCCTGCCCTTCAGGGTCAGGAGGATGCTCACTACTGCCTCCAGGAAACTTGCTTCTCTCTGCATCTAGCTTGTGCAGGTGACACAGTTAATTTTTTTTCATTTTAATGAGAAAAGAAAGATAAAATAGCAATGAAACAGTTTCAAAGCTGAAAGTAGGGCAGTTACAATAATTAATACATTGCATATTGTTATCTTCATAGTAGTTTTTCAGAGGACAGGATTGCAGACATAATATCTTGTCTAAACAATATTAGCACAAACTTTTATTCTCAATGAACTAAGAGAAAGTAGCTATATATCCCTCCTAACTCTCGTGTGTGTGTGTGTGTGTGTGTGTGTGTGTGTGTGTGTATTTTTTTTTACAACAGAATGGTCTTTTATCTATACTACTGTGAAGTCAGTGATGCATTCAGTAGGTTGCATAATAACTGCTAGCTAACCTTAACCAGACAAATGTTCATCTCAGGAGTGAGGTAGCTTCTTGTGACCTAAATAAGCACGTTTGTTCAACCTTTGGAGGACCCAGCGAGCTCCCCACTGATGGCCTCCTCAGGGAGGCACTCACCCAAACTCAGAATCTGTGACTGAGGAGGCCACTGCTCTTTGGCTGAGTTTAGCCAGTTGCCTGGAGCACGAGCTAGGGAGTGCGGTGAAGTGTCTCACGGTGCGAGACAACGAGGCTGCCCAACCTCACGTGGTAAGACTTGGTTTCAATTTTCACTCATCCAAAGGTTTTCTTTTCCCCAAGATTTTTTGTACTATTACTACTACTACTACTACTACTACTACTACTATTACTACTACTACTGTTATTATTATTATTAATTTGTTTTAGTAAGGGCCTATAAGGTCTCACCATGTAGATTGAACTCAAGGTGATCTTCCTGTTTTCAGCCTCCCAAGTGTTGGGATTACAGGTGCGCATCACTGTGCCTAGTATCAATCACCCTCTCAATGTGCTCTGGGGTAGGACGTGCACTCCACACAGGGGATCAAACCCCGGCCCCTGCATCTGCCTAAGCAGGCACTATAATCCACTGAGCTATTTGGCCAGCCCTTCCCCAAGTGCGTAATTGTGAAATTTGTGGGTCTGACATCCATATGTAGTCATCATTTGTCATTTTGTACTGACACCTCTGGCTCATGGTTTGGGAGGCTGTGGGAGTCCCAACAGGGATTCCAATGGCTATTTTTTCCCATAATTTTATTGAGAAATAAATAACAATGAGACAGTTTCAAATCAAATTGGTGAGACAGTTCCAATAATTAACACATTGCATACTGCCTTCCTAGTGGTTGTTTGTTATACAAGATGCAGACATGATATCCTATTTACAAATACTATTAGAACAAATCCCTCTGTTCCTTGAATTAAGAGAATGTAGCTATATCTCTATCCTAACCACTTTGAATGCACAGATACAAAATGGTCATTCATTTATATCCCCTTTTTTTGTTTAGTTCCATCATGTAAATATTATAGGTGTGTGAACTCAG
>NW_004524705.1:182726-187102 GCF_000260255.1 Octodon degus | reverse complement strand
GTGTATAGTTGTGCGGTCATGTGTCTCCCCTCACTCCCAGTGCCTGCAATTTCAGGTGTCTGCCAGCCCCATCCTTGGTGCCCCCAAGACCATGAGCACTGGGCTCTCGCCTAGCCTGCCTGGACATTTCTTCACTGTCAGTGGGACCACATGCCTTGGTAAAGATCAATCAGCAAAGCTGTTGCCAGCATTGTAGCTGTCTCCAATCTGCTGAGTTGGGGACTTCTGGTTGGATTTCATGTGAAATGGGCTTGGGAATGACTGAGGTCAGAGATACTTGATCTACAGTCCAGTTCGGATTGCCGATATGGGGCCACTGCCTCTAAGCCCACTGTATTAACATGTATGATTAAGAAATTTGAGACATTCAAAGATGATTATGGGGTAAAAATAAATCCAGAGAGGCTAAGGTATTGTGCAAGCTGGCTTGGCCTTGTCCTGGTACTGGGTGGCTGGCTGAAGGCACTCTAGACCCTCCTCAGCCAACTGCGCAAGTCTGGAATGTGGTTATAGGTAAGACCAGCCACCCTGGCCTGTATCCTTATATTGATTACTGGTTCTTGGTTGTGTGCAGTCTGAGCCCTTCCCTCTTGGTTCCAAATTTGTACATATGAGTCCTTTTAAAGGGAAAAGACCAGAGTGAAAAGCCACGGCCAGAAGTCTTCCCCTCAGCCCGAGAGAATGATGATTTCCTTGCCCATGTGCCCACCACTTGTGGTTCCACAACCCTCTCTGGTGACTTGCAGGCCTCCATGACAGCCATCACCAGGGGCAGGGCCAGTCTCCACCTCTGGGGACCCAATGTCTGCAGGTTCTGAGGACTCCCTTCCTTTGCGCCAGGTGCCAGCAGCTGGTAAAAAAGAGAGACATGTTGTGGAGTGGTTTATGTCCCCTTTGCACTTGTGACCTACACAACTGAACATCCCCAACCCACTCGCTATCATCCAAGCATGAAGGGTCTTCATTTCCTGCACAAGAAGGAAATGACAATTCTGCCCTGATTACTGAAGTCACAAATAAAGCTGAAGTAAATATTTTGGCTGAAAATATGCTCAAGCTCTGACAGCCGTGAAGATTTTATCACTTACATCTGTAATGGTGCAAGAAAAACTTATTCAAAAGTTTTATAATCTAATTAGTAAGGCCTTCACCTCATTCTAGAGTTAGAAATGTTAGAGGTGATCTTGAGCCCACCCTCTGGAGAGAGATTGGACCTCAAGAACTCCTATATTCCTGAGCCTTAAATATACTTAGTTTCAAATTTTCTTGGTTCCACGGTCTTGTGCAAGTCACTTCTAGCCTTACACCTGTAATTGAGTAAATGGTGTCTGTGTGAACGTGTGTATTTATTGCTCCTAAGAATTAGTCATGAGTCAGATAATTGCCCAGACTGAGGCTCTATACTGCTGAATATTGTGTATTAGAAACTTTTTTAAAATTACAATTAATTGGGCATCTTTCATGCATCATAAATATCATTGGTGGCTCCCAAATGCTTAGTACAAAAACGTTTTGACTACTTTTCTTTTGACAAATTTCACTGTGTGGAAGTTCAGTTGACCCAAACTTTGGTTAAAATATCCAAAGATTAAAAAAGCATGAGTTATCTACTAAAGTAAAAAAAAAATTGTTAGTAAGTTAGTTGAGTTTTAAAGACTTGTCCAAGATCTGGTGTCTTTTAGTCAAGCCTAATGTCTCCCTAGTACATCTTCAGAAGTGAGTTGTCAGGTGCTCTGGTTTGGCCATGTCAGACATGAGAGGGAGGACGCAGCTTGGGAGGTCCTGACCCAGGCTCTGGGACTTGGTGTGATCCTGTAGCATCCTTGTCCAAGAAGTCAGACCCAGTGACAGCAGGTTGGCCTCGTTGTCTCTGGGCCACTGCTGCCACCACCATCCTGGTAAGAGGCCGACAAGCCGACCTTTGGCCCCCCATGCAGTCAAGCCCCTGCTTAGGGGTCCTGATGACAAATGGCTGTTGAGGACCTGAATGGCCCAGTACCAGGGGCCTGTCTTGAGGTTTCCAGGTGAACCCTAAAAGCCTCTCAGGCCTTTATTGTGGCCTCATTGCTGCTCACATTCATGGAGCTGCTCAAACACGCCTGTGTCGAATCAGTCCAGATGGCCTACTCAGTGTGCCTGCACCTCTAGTATTTACACTGCTGTGGTCCTGACTTGACTCTGTTTTCAGATAACAACAGTGCAGTACTAGGTGATACGGAAGGTGGGAATGGCTGTTGTCATGACAGATCAAACTGTTCAATCTAAACCACTTTCCCCGGAACATCAGCCCAGATAACCAAGCTGATAGCAGTCACCTGGGCTTTGGAACTGGAAAGGACAACGGGTCAATGTCTATACAGAGTCTAGGCATGCTTTTGACATCCTCCACATGGATGGGCCGTACACAGGGAAAGAGGGCTGCTTATAACAGGTGAAAATGTTTACATCAAAAATTCTCAAGAAATAATTAGTGTTTCTACAAATTGACTACCAAAAAGGGGTGGCCATCCTAGAGTGTCCCTGCTGTCAGAGGAGAGGCTCTTTAGAGGCCCAAGAAAATACCACTCTAGACTTAGTAACAAAACAGGTGGCCAATCTGGAGACCCCTGTCACTGAGAAAGTACTTGTGACCCCCTATCTAAGGAGACCTTCCTATTTGGAGACCAAGTAAAATAGGCCAAGTCAGAGGGAGCCACAGATCAAAATGGGCAATAAGCACTGCCAGAAAGATTGCGTTGCTTCCTGAGTCTTTGGAAAATGCAGTCTTTGGACCTACATACCTGCACTCATTTGGAAAAAAGTAAAAAAAGCCCTACTAGGCCAGAGTTGCTTTGCTGTTCCCAGACTTTGGACATAGTGCTCCTCTGTGACCAAGAGATGCAAACTTTGCACCCACAACAACATTGCAGCTGGCATCAGGTGGTACAGGACCACTCCTATAAAGATGTTGAGGTCAACTTCACTGAGGTCCAGCCAACAACTGCAAATTGAACGTGCCTATTAGCCCCAATTTGCACCTACTCTGGGTGGTGGAGGCCTTCTGACTGGGACTGAAACTTTAGGAGAGGTAACCAAGACTTTCCTGGAGTTAATCATGCCCTGGTATGAACTTTCCCTGATCCTTAGGTCAGATAATGGCCTTCCACACATCACTAAATTAGTCCAGGCACTGACTTCAGCTCTTGTGGTGAAATACATCTCCAAGTGGCTCACAGGCCCCTGAACTCTGGGCAGGTACAGAGACAAAGCCACACCTGCATGCCCACCTTGGCAAAGCTGTGCAAAGAGACAGGTGTGACTTGGACTGCCTCTTTTCCCATGACCCTGCTCCTATCTCAGTGCACACTGCACCAAGGTCACTTTTTGCCCTTCATGAACATGTTTTTGCAGCCTATCCCACTGGTGACTGTGACAGAAAGACTCCAAAACGTTGGGTCAACGGACCTCTACTACCAGATAAAGACACTTCCCCAACTCCCTGAGGAGGGTGAGAGCCCATCCTAGAGCATTGCCCCATTCCCTGTGCACACAGCCTTGCATCCTTTCCAGCCTGGGGAGAAGGTCAAGGGCTGGAAGGATGAACCTCTACAGCCCAGGTCAGGGGTCCTGATGCATACTAACCACCCCCACTGGTCTTAAATTTTCAAGGCTTGCTTCATAGGTCTATCCTCTCATGACAAATGATGGACAAGAACCAGACCAACACTGCTCATCAAATGGACCCCACCATGCAACAAGACAGAATCTTCTCCATATGGACCACAGCAATTGTGCGAGAGAGAGAGAGAGAGAGAGAGAGAGAGAGAGAGAGAGAGAGAGAGAGAGACAACAGCAAGTCCAAGTTGACCATCTGTGTCACCCTCTTTCTGGTCCTCCTGGGATCTGCAGTCATGTTGGACACAGTGAAATTGGTTTATATGTTCACAGGGACTCAAACACTGGGGAAATGATTCTCTGTGAGACTGTTTGGCTTGGAGGATTGATTCCCCTTAAGATTCATTGGCCCATACAAGGATCAGAGAGCCTTTCTGCTTAAATTTATAATTTCTTTTTCCTTTTAAATTTTTGACCAATTTTGAATGCTTACTTCTGGTAATCTGTACATCTAATTTGAAAATGACAATAGGCAATATAACAGGTATCATGTATTCCTATCATTTTGTTTATTGAAATTGTGTTGTTTCTAATTTTTTTTTTTTTTGTGGTACCAGGAATTGAGCTCAGGACTCTGTGCTTGCCAAGGAGGTGCTTGTTCTACTGAGCTATCTCCCCAGTCCCCTCTAGTGTTTTTCTATACTATTTTTTATTTTCTTTAAAAAAGATGAATAAACTATTAGCATATGAAAATAAAAAAGCAAAAACAATATTGTCAAAAA